>NC_134583.1:11502656-11817812 GCF_037038515.1 Microtus pennsylvanicus | reverse complement strand
CATTGTTCGCAATGTTCAGAGAGTCCAGTTTTATCCCATGCTTTTTCAGTCACAGTCCAGCTGGCCTTGGTGAGCTCCCAATACATCAGCTCCCTAAAGAAGCTAAGTAAGAAGGTGAACCAAAGGAAAAACATATAGTTATCCTCTTGGCTATGGGAAGTAGACAAAGCTGCCGGAGAGAAAATTGAGATCTTGGGGGTGGGGTGGGATGGGGGTAAGGGGAGATGGGGAGAGAAAAGGGAGAAGGGGAGGAAGGGGGGAACTTGGAGAAAAAGGAGGATTGGGATAAAGGAAGGTTGGATAGGGGAGCACGGAAGCACAATTCTTAGTTAAGGGAGCCACCTTAGGGTTGGCAAGAGATTTGAACCTAGAATGGCTCTCAGGTGCCCAAGCTGAGGTCCCCAGTTAATTCCTTGGGCAGCTGGGGATAGGCAACCTGAAATGACCCTATCCTATAGCAATACTGACGAATATCTTGCATATCATCATAGAACCTTCATCTGGTGATGGATGGAGATAGAGACAGAGACCCACACTGGAGCACTGGACTGAGCTCCCAAGGTCCCAATGAGGAGCAGAAGGAGGGAGAACAAGAGCAAAGAAGTCGGGACCACGAGGGATGCACCCACCCACTGAGACAGAGGATAATGTTCTCTTATAGACTTGTTGAAAATTCTTGAAATGCAAAGATGTGGTTCTCTACTGTGCATTCTAACTCATTCGGATCTAAACCAAGGAGCATTGCAAGATGATCAGCAGGTGTCCAACAGCCATTCAAACTACACAGAAGTACAGGGAGACAACACGTCAACAATTCAGCGGTCAGATCATTAAGGAACGTGGTGTTTCCAGGAACCAAGTCATCCTAAAATTTCAAGACAGACATGTGTAAACATCAGCTCTCATTTCAAACACAAAATACACTCCAATGTCTCTCTTGATTTGAGATTCACTTTTTTACTTTTTTCTCATTTTTCTGTAACAAAGTTGTTTGCTCCAAACCGTGCTAAGCACCCGAGTGTTGCACAAGCCAGTTACTATGCTTCAGGTGAAATGTTTTCACTTCAGTCATGATCTAGTCATTCCAAAAAAGTATCAGAGAGTAACAAGAATTGGTTATACCCGGGCATTTGTGATAGTCTATTCTTATTCAGGTATCTACTTTAATTAAATTTTAAATTTTGTGATTGTAGGTAATAAAAGCGTACACCTGATAAACAATAAACAATAGTTCTTCCACTGAGCCACATTACGAACCCATATTTATATGAATCAGCAGGTAACTTTCACTTTAATCCTACAGAATGTTAGTTATTTAGAGCTTTAAAAAGCTAAAGCTGTTTTCATCAAAGAAAGAGAAAGTAAAAATTAATTCCATCCCACCAATTTTTTTCATCCAGTAAGTGTCTTAGGTCCATTATAAATATTTGCAAGTAATATTTAACTTGTTAGGTAAGTAACTAATAAGGGTGGCCAGACTTCACAGTTTTGAATGGCAAAAATAACGGGAGAAGACAGAATAAAAATACTCCACTAATATTACAGAATCCATGAATTCACTTATGTATATATACCCTCTCCCTTAGTTAAAAATTTCCACTATATTATATACTTAACTTTGCATCATCAAATTTATTATAGTTAAATAAATCCCATTATAAAATTAGAAATAGGGTTATTACATTAAAACTTAGTTATTTTTTAAAGATTTAGGTGTGAAAAAGTTCACTTTTTTACTTAGCTTATATTTTGTTCAAATTTTTTTATGCTTTGAGATAAAACATGATCATAACATTTTTGTCTTCCCCTTTCTCCCTCCAAACATTCACACATACCCCTTCTCACTGTCTTCCAAATTCATTGCTTCCTTCTCACAGTCACTTGAACTGCATGCATATATGTACATGCATATATATTCTAAATGTAGCCTGTTTGGTCCATACAGTGTCACTTGTATGTCTGTTTTCAGATTGGTCCATATGTTAACTATATGTATGTTTTGAGGGATGGACAATTGGCCCTGGACCTCCTCTCCTGCTCCCAGCTTTGTTCAACTAACTAGAGTTCTTTGTGTAGGGTTGAAGCTCATGGGCTTTTCCCATCCAGTTAGGAAGTGTCATTGGTGTTAATCCTGTTTAGCTCAGGTTGGCTTAGTCTGTTTTCTTTCTAATGACTCCTTTTCACAAATAAAAACTTAGTTATAATCAAGAACAAAGATCTATGAGATTTAATTAGTTTTTAAAAATAAATGATTTTATTTTTCTTTGAGAATTTATATATATAATATAGTTTGATCATATATCCCAGTTTCACCCAGATTGATCCCCATTCATGATCCCTTCCCAACTTCATGTCTTCTTATTTTATTACATATAGAGGGGAATCCAACATCAGTGATATTACACTGTAATTAGTTCACTTGAAGTAGAAATATATAAATTCATCTAGACTAATATAATTAAATAGTTGATAAACAATGTATGAGACAGAGTTGTGAAATTCCAGAAGCATAACTGAATAGCCTTGGTTATTGGTTCCTTTTTACTTTATTAAAGTGCTCATAAGAAAACACCAATAGGTTAATAATATATCAATTATAAACCCTCTAGTCAATACTGATTATTATAAAATTTAAGATGTCAACTAGATATTAGTTACTTTCAACAGAAATAAAAGCCACAATGTTTATTGAGCAAATAGGTAGTTTCATTTCTCAAATTTAGCATACTATATAGGTTTTTCATTTTTATATATTTTTTATTATTTCTACTGTGTATTGTGTTTGTCTAAAAGAGTTAAATTGTATTTTAGATGACTGGAATACACACAGAGATCAGTGTAAGACATCCATATGCCATATTATTTCAGTCAAATTTGTACATTAGTAAATATTGACTGGAATTTGTCCTATAAAATTAAGCAAACTATTCGCTTTTGAAAGTGAACACATTTTCTAAAATATATCCCCTAAACTGAATTGGTATGAGATATTTAAATATCCTGGCTGCCTTTGAAAAAGTGTCTCCAGGGTAGTTTGTGATGTTTTTGTATTAGCAATGGAAAAATTCCAATTTACCTCTCTCTTTAGATCTTCACAGAGAATAAGTCCATATTGATTTGTAATGATCAAGAAAAATATTGCTTTTAGAACTTATTTCAGGTTTAAAAATGACTTTGTTTATTCAGGAATTTCATCAATGATAAACAGCTTCAATGGGGCTGAAATGGTTGAACCTGATTCAAGTATGACTTGGCCTATAACTGATGATTAAGTGTGATAAATAGAAAGTTAACTTCTTTATGTATGTTTATGAAGACACTAAAGTAAAACTTTGAGTATATGATTAGTATTTCAAAGTTCTTTAGTTAAATTGTGGCTTGGTGTTTTCACTTTCCCTGGAGAGATGTGAGCAAATATCTATTTTTGTTTTGTTTTGTTTTGCAGTTACTACACTAGTGATTGTTCAATGTCCATTTCATCAAAGCCCAACTTGGTGAGTCAATGAGTTGATTCAGCTTAGAGAGCACAAGTGAAGAATTGCGTATAGGAACATAGCTAACTTTCAAAATCTGTGTTAAATGATCTTATTAACTAGTATCCCAAATAAAATAGATATCCAAGAAACAAAAGAAACCACACACTTTTCTGAGTTATAAAATTATACAGGCTCTGATATGTCATTTTAAGAGAGCACTTACTGCAAACATCTTTATAGAGATTTGGAAATCTGGGAAATATATATATATAGTCTTTAACAGATAATTAGTGCTTCCCTGATTGTGGTGACTTGAATAAAAATAGATCCCATATTCTCATGTTTGAATGCTGGAATGGACTTCAATTCACTATATAGAAGAGGATGATCTTCAATTTTTAGTCTTCCTGTCTCTATTTCCCAAGCACTAGAACTAAGATCATGTACCATGACTATAGGATGCTGGGAGTAAAGTCAGCACTTGTCTCATACTAGGAAAGAAAGCTAATAACTGAAATACATGTCTACCCCTTAACTTTAGCTTTTACATATAAATTTTGCTAATACATTAACAAAAACTGTATTCTATTATTCTAATGCAAATTTATTATGATTTATTATTCTTGAATAATGAAAGATACATTTCCTATTAACAGAATCTAGAGGATGACACGAATTTTTAACACAGCAGGCACTCTGTCTATAGTGTTACTATATCTTTTGTGATAATTGTATTTTGATAGCTGTATTTTATTTTCAGAGTTAATATTTCTTATGCTATGGTTAACCAACTTCAGTAAGTATTGGTTTGTCTGGTGCTGAAAAAAATACAATGACTCTTCAATTAAATTAATAGTAAATTAAACAAAATAAGTTTATGTGTTTCACTCTTCAATGATTATGGCATCGATCTTAGCATTTCGTAAGGTCTTTAAGCAAGATTTTGACAGTAATATTCTCTGGCATTCAGAAAAAGAGAATGAAACATTTACATTATGGATGCTGTGATCTGTAGATGCATTCTAAAGGTACCTAGAGAGAATTAAGAATATGCATTAGTAATTCAAAATATTCATAAAGTACATAGGCTATAAAGTTTAACTTGAATTTCCCAAAGGATTAATAAAATATTTTAAAAGAAATAATACAACCCCTCAAGAATATTTATTCCCCAATATCTAATACTGAAGAACATTCTAGGAACTAGAACTTTTAGATTTTAAAGTACTGTTGTTGGATATACTGATACAGCTCTGTAATTCCTGCACTATGGGACTGTAATAAGAGGTTTGATTTTGAAGCCAAGTTGAGTCTAGAGAAATCTTGCCTAAAAAAGCAGCCACAATAACAACAACAAAATCCCTAAGAACATGGAGACAGAATTTATGATATATATTATTCACCAATTAATAAAATGCTAGCCATTATGTGTGTGGTATTTCAAGTCATCATACTATATTAAGCAAACTATTTCCTTTGAGTGGTAATGAACCTTACTTTAAAATTTTTTGAAATGCAAATAGAATAAAATGCCAGATTATGTATTATGTATTTACCTAAAAGGCAAAATTAGTATTTAATTTTCCTCTTTGTTTAGTAAGAGTGAATTGTCACAAAATACTAGTAACATTAATATCATTAAAATGTGCTGTAGTTACTAACTTGGTTAAATTATGTGTCTTTTTGTAGAAACTGCTATTTTAGTGAGGTCAATTTTATAGATTTGTTAAACTGTTTTAGAAACTACACCATTGCATTGTTGCAGAAGCTGTTGAATGTGGCCGTGTCTTTCTGTTTCTACAGTTGTGTATTCCCTTGGAAACCTGCTGATGTTTTTGCACCGGACACTCTTATCTTCTATAAAGACATGAAGCAGAAGTAAAAATGATAGAAAGATTAATATACGTACACACAGGAAGTAGAATAAGAAACCATGATCACATGAATAAGAAAAAAGTCTGTATGCTTTGATCTACAGTATTTGCAGATCTTCCTTAACCTTGGAAGTCCCTGCTTATTTGTTGTTGAGACTATACGCACTAGAGATTCTTTGAGAAAATATAGACCTTGACTACTCTAGGTTCTCTATGACAACTGCATGACTCACCATGCCCCAATCTGAATTGATTTAGTAATAGTCACCAGAAAGTTTAGATGGCAATTCCGGGACATGGTATGTACCCTTTAATTATTGGCTACATGTAATTTTTTTGTTCTGAAAGATTTTATTATTTTATTTATTTTTTCTAGCTGAATGATAAATGCAATTTTTTCACAATAAAAAGAATATCTTGTAAACATATGAGAGTTAATTAAATTTATCATACTTGTGATTTAAAACACAATCCACTCCTAAAATTAGGTTGTGCACAACAATCCTTATAATCAGACTCCATTGGTATTTTATTATAAACCATGGCAGATGACTTTAAAAAATTTCAAATACAAAATATAATGATTTTAGAAATAGTTCAGAATTCATACTCATCATCAGAATAGTGGATCATTCAACTAAGTATGCACCACAATATTTATTATTGAAATATTATAAATAATTCTCAAGTTGATCCTAACATATTGCATGTCCTCGCTTTATACAGAAGCAACTATCACTAATTTAACCAAGCATCTAGACTTCAACCTCCTATTTGAGGTATATGAATCTTGCTGTTTCATTTCTTTATATCTTAGTGGGTTACTTGTTGGCAAACATAGTACTATTTAAGTGGTATGAACTTAGTCATTAATTGATTGATTGATATCAAGTTTTGTTACTTATTCAGTAATATTTTTCCAACTCTATATAAGACAAGGTATTGATATATAGAAGTTACAAAGGACGTCATACTTAAAAATGAGTTAATACAGTGAAGAGATGGTTTTTAAAGGTAGAACAACAAATGGTCAATATGTATCTAAAAAGGCATATATAAGTTCAACAAACTTTACTATTAGACAAATTCAAATAATACTGTTTGGAGTTGTATCTTACCACAGTTAGAATGACTATTGTCAAGTAAACAAACAGCAGCAAAGCCTGAAACAGGCGTGGAAACAAGAGGAACACATACATTGCTGCTGGGAATGTAAATTAGTGTAGTTAGTATAATGTTAGGATGAAAGTTTCTCAAAAAAAAAAAAAAACAACAGCACTGAGAACTGAACCTTCATATCATCTAGCTATACCTCACTGTGGTATATATTCAAAGACACTAACTAGCATACCTCAGAAATATCTGCACATATTTATTTACTTCTCACAACCAAGATATTGATCATCTCATCAACAGATGAGTGAATAAAGAAAATATGGCTCATATTTTCCCTGAGATTTTATTTAATTGTAAAGAAGAATGGATTACAATATTTTTAAATGGCTAGAACTGAATATCATGATGATAATTTAAATAAGATACACTCAAACTGACAATGATTTCATTGTTCTTTCATGGGCAAATAATATATTTAAACACACATGCACACATATATTAATGTCCACATACATAGATCATGAATATGTTATTCCAGTAATATAAATGTTTGACTTTTAACTCATACTTTACTGAACAACAATAAACTGAATTCTATGGTGTTTTTAATTGACTGCAATTTGTTCTGTATTCCTAATTTCTCTTGGTTCCTGGACCTGGTAAGCACAACTACTTCTACTTTGTCTTAATTGATAGTAGCAACTCTGGTAGTACAGATTACATGTGACCAAGTAAGTTTATCTTTTACATATGTATAAAATCAGGTAAAAGAATGGCTGAAAGGGCTGCCGGGCGGTGGTGGCGCACGCCTTTAATCCCAGCACTAGGGAGGCAGAGGCAGGCAAATCTCTGTGAATTCGAGACCAGCCTGGTCTACAAAGGGAGTTCCAGGACAGGCTCCAAAGCCACAGAGAAACCCTGTCTCAAAAAACCAAAAAAAAAAAAAAAAAAGAATGGCTGAAAAAGACTTAAAGTGATGTAGTAAAATTCAAAGAGCTCAAAGACAGCTTATTGTGGGCAGAGGAAGAGACCTGATAGAGACTGAAAGAGAGTCACAGAAGTCCATAAGATATTAGTAACCCCAATTAAAGCTACTGAAGAGACAGAGTTGAGCAATGAGGACTGCAGAACTGAGGTGTTGTTGAGCTTAGCCTCAAGCTAAAATGAGCTGAAGTGTTGTGGTGAAGGACTAAGTTCAGATGGATGAAAGGACGGCCAAGTGAATTTGCCCATCCTTTGGTCATAGAAGCAGTGAGGTTTGAGTTGATGTGAAGCCCCAACAACAGTCAAAAATTCTTTGCCAGTTAGTCCATTGGTATATACACCTAGTGGTCTGATGCCAGAGCAGTGGGTGATGTCATGATTGGTGTTAGATGTCTTCCTTTCTATGGAGAATAAACGTTAGTATTGTACCCTGCCTAGGTCTGGGTATATATTGTAACTCATTTGTCCTGTTACATTTTTTTCTAACATTATTTTAATATGCTAATAGGCACACATGGTTTAAGTTTATAATGAGGAGTTTATAGAATAACACCATTTTTACTTTTAGGCATTAGTTATTACTAAGTCTAGGGCTGGAGAGATGGTTCAGTGGTTAAGAACACTGCATGCTCTTCCAAAGGTCCTGAGTTCAATTCCCAGCATGACATAGTGGCTTTCAACCATCTGCAATGAGATCTGGTGCCCTCTTGAGGAAGAGAACTGCTGAGCTTGGCCATTTGAGGATTCATGGTCTAAGTTGATATTTAAAAAGTAATAAAATGTGAGAGAAAGAGAACAGGGGAGAAGAGGAGGGAGACAAACAGAAGGAGAAGGAAGAGGAGAAGGAGGATAAACTATTGCTGCTACAGAGCAACAACAGCAAGAATTTGAATATTTTTAATTATTATTTATTTATTTATTTAAGATTTCTGTCTCCTCCCTGCCACTGCCTTCCATTTCCCTTCCCCTCCCCCAATCAACTCCCTCTCCCTCATCAGCCCTAAGAGCACTCAGGGTTCCCTGCCCTGTGGGGAGTCCAAGGACCTCCCATTTCCTTCCAGGTCTAGTAAGGTGAGCATCCAAACAGCCTAGGCTCCCACAAAGCCAGTACGTGCAGTAGTATCAAAACCCAGTGCCATTGTTCTTGACTTCTCAGCAGTCCTCATTGTCCGCTATGTTCAGTGAGTCCGGTTTTATCCCATGCTTTTTCAGACCCAGTCCAGCTGGCCTTGGTTAGTTCCCGACAGAACATTCCCATTGTCTCAGAATTTGAAATTTAATGTAAATCTAAAGAGGGTAAAGATGAGACCACCTTTTTACTCTTGTTTACTTTTGTTTCCCAGGTCCAATGAAAAAAGTTGGATAGAATATTGCTTTGTATACAGCACCATTTTTCACTATGTGAGATATATTTATATGGGATATACTAATGACAGAGAAGGTAGGTATTAGGATACTGAGAAATTATGGATTTCCATTTTCACTTGAGAACAGCAAGTAAAAATTGAAAAAGTTCATGGTATTCATGTCTGCTAATCTAATAATCACATCTCCATACAAGCAAAATATATAAGCAGTAATATCCCAAAGTTTCATCAGTTTCACAGAGAGTGATGTGATGTAAAGACTTTAGCTATGTATAATACAGTTTCTTAGCCAAAGCATTAGATACTGGCTTAAAATAAATTATATACATAAAACACTGGCTAATAGTGCTTTATGTATATAATTTATTTTAAGTATGCATATATGCAATCTTATATGAGAATTCTATGACTTATTATATATATATATATATATATATATATATATATATATATATATATACATATATATGTATAAATGAATCTGAGACTCACATGGAAGTAGAAATACATTTAAGTTACCTGATGCAAAGTTATGTATATGCACAAGTCGCTATTGTCTATTTGATGTCTCTATTCTTAGTCAATCTGTATGTGTTATTGAATAGGTAACAGAACCATACCATTTTTTGTTTACTAAACATTTTTTAAAATGTAGGTTTAATACTACTACAGATTCCTCCTGATCCACTGTAACTTTTTGAATTATCAACTTAATCCAAACATCATAGTAGTTGCTTATAATATTTTTTGCTTTTATTAGCCTGTCATGACTTTAGTTTTTGAAATAAAACATTTGCCTAGACTTTTTTTATTACTTTTTTGGAATAGGATTCCAAAAGGGAAATGACTGCATGAAAGGCTATGACCTTTTTACAAGCCTTGGCATGAGCTGATAAATCACTTTCCAGAAGGTTGGTACACATTCACCCTTTCACCCTAGAATATGAGCCTGAGCCAGGTACAGAGCACAAATATGATTTTAATTATTTTGCTGATCTGATTAGAGATCGTAGTAACAGCTAGCTGCAAATTTCTGACTAAAAGGATTTACATAGTTTTCATATGTTTATGTATAATTTGTATTTAGTGTCTCTAAGACATGATTGTATCATTTTTATGCAATTCTATTATTGGTTAGTTGCTGTAAATTAGAATACATATTTTTAATTGCCATTAATTACTATTATTTTACATATTAAAAATATCAATCAACTTTGTCTATTAGTGTTATTTTGATGGAATTCATTATATATACTAACTATTGGAACTTTCCATTTTGCTCTACCACTTAGTAATTGATTTAGACTATAAAATGTTATCTGGTTAATAGACAATAATACTCATCCTACGTTTTCTTTGGAACTGAATGTCTTAAAGCAATTTTGATAGAGTCTGTCATTATTCTATGACATAAAATCAAGGTTTTTAAATGATTTATAGTTAAGTTCTTATTTATTTCACAGCATGGAGGTTTAAGCAGAACATTTAAATTTTTAGGGAAAATTTAAGCTGATCTATGTTCAAAAAGAGTTTCAGGTTTTTAGATCTCTTTTAGCCTATTGCAGGGCATGATGTGGTACAATAATATTTACATATTTAAAAATACAGAATAATGCACCGAGAATTTAAACTTTTTCTATGAAATAATTTTTTTAAATAAATCCTCACATTAAGGTGTGTTTGGGATTTTTCTCTATGTAGTTTACGTACTATGGTTTTCATTATATATTATTATAAAGATAAGTTAGTATGAGATTTGTCTTTCCTCCAATATTTAATAAAATGGTGCAGCAATTGTACAGAAAATTGTTTCTGAATGATCATCCAATTGTTAGCAGCAGGTAGTCATTACTTTATATTTTATAGAAAACTGAACATCTACAATTTTTAATTTGATCATTTCAAAAAACAATTAGAATGACACTTTTATCTCTGCCCCGAAATTTAGTCTCTGCTGATGACAAAATTAAGTAAGAACCCATTCCTAAATCATCAAAGTCTGTGTTTGAAATTTAGTCTCTGCTGATGACAAAATTAAGTAAGAACCCATTCCTAAATCATCAAAGTCTGTGTTTGAAATTGGTTCTCTTGAGTCCAGATTCTGTATTCTTCAGTGCAAAGTTTTTGGTCCCTAGGATCAAAATTTGACATATCATCAGGGGCAAATAATATTGTAGTCAACATTAAAATGAGCTGCAGTCCATGTATTATATTGCAATGCTGTTAGGAGGTAAACAAAGTAACTTGTGTGTAAATTTCTGAATCCATTTACCTTGCTCGTTATCATAATTTCTTTCGACATAAGTAACTAAAAAATAAAACCATTAACAAAGACGCAGATCAATAGATTAAAGTTTCCCTTGGTTGGGAAGAATGCCTACACATCTATATTCTTGAAACAGATAAACTTATAGCAAATGATTTACTTTAGTGTTAAACTGATGCTCTGAAGCTATGACCACATATTGGAGTTGTATAATTGTGATAATGGCCACTGCAACCATTCTTGAAATTCCCCAAGTTGTGAGACATGCAAGTTTCAGTTTTCAAGCAGGACTGATACTTGTACCATGGACATACCATCTACCTAAATAACTTTTTGTCTGGGAAGGATAAAAGCTGATGTTTTTGAAGAAAGTCCTTGCCTTTGGATAAAATCCCAATGTAGGTGGTACTTGGAAGAATTTTATGTAATGTTAAATTAGGCAATATTGAGAAGTCATGAAAGGAATGAGGATTTATTTCTGTTAATATAACTGTAGAATGTGTGGGTTATTTATTGATGCTAGGAATCAGTTTTGGTCCACAAAAAAAAAAAAAACAGAAAAAAACGTGAGGTTGTGTCATAATATATTCCTAATTTTTAAATTCATAAAATAGTATTAATAACTGAGCAAACACTATTCACAATTCTTCATGGTTACAATTAACATTCTTTGATAATTCTTGCATGAAACATGTTTTCTTACAGTCATGAAAATATAGCAATTATTTTTGTATCTTTACTATTTATTCCACATTAGGTGATGTTTTACTAGAAAATTACATTTCTCCCTTTAATTATTTATGTATGTGTGCCTGTTCATCATTCTTCTCTCATTATAAATATGTATACACACACACATATATATATAATTCCTATAATCATTTTTCTATCATCTTTCTATATTAATATGAGCATATGAATTACTGTCTCACTGAAAGTATTATCTTAGTATTATGCTTATATTGTCCATGATTTCCTCAAACCTAGAGCATAAGTTTTTTACTTTGACTCTTTTATTTTTTCACAATTATTTTCAAGTACTTTTTTATCTTGAAAACTTCTGCATTCTCAATTTCAAGCCCTGAGAAAAATCATCCCAAGTTCTAGAAAATTTTCCAGAAATGGGAATCAAATTAACCAATCAAGATCTGCCTTTATTTTCACTGGAATGTGTTTGGACCTCAGAGAACTAATGTCACTATGAATACATGAGCACATGGATGTGTTATATATGTACTTAACACATACAGAGTGTTATTTGCAGCTTAACCTTTGCTCTGGCGTGTCATTCAGCTGGCTGTACTTGAGTTTCACCCTCCTCTTCTATAACAAAAATCCTCAATTTCAGTGCATGTACTCATTAGTTTATTCTGACAACACCCATAAAACATCTTCAGAAGAGCTGGACATACACTCTTATGAAACCATTTCCTGGAAAAAAAAAGGATATCAGTGTTCATTTTGCAATTCTCTTTTCCTTAAAGTCATTATTCACTGAAAAAAAAAAAAGTCGCATGCATTGACTTTTTTTCTTTGTTTGGCTTTTACTGTTTTGTCCTCTTTCTTTGGATTTGTGCTATTCTTGAGTGAAAGGCACAAACCAATGTTCTATGCTTGAGGAACTCTTGGACAATGTAAGCATAATAGTAAGACAATATTTTGCGTGAAACAGTAATTCATGTGTTTAGATTAATATAGAAAATCATTCAAAGAAAATGATTATAAGTTCCATATATACATATATGTCAGTGTATAAATATACACAGAGAGAAAGATGGTGAATAGGTAAAGGGAGAATAAAATTTTTAGTAAAGTATCAACTAATAAATGTGGGAGAAACAGTGAAGATACAAAAAAAATCACTATTTTCATGACAGCACAAAGATATATTTCATGTAATTATCAAAGAATATGTTACATGAAATACACTGGAGATATTTTTGTTTTTAGTTGTATGAAGTTTTAGATTTTTCATATTGAATTATTTTTATTTATTCAGCATAAAAGCTATTATTGTGCACTTGGATACTGCACACACAAACAAAGGTAATTCAGTATTACATTTGAAGATGTACAGAGACTATCTACCTAAATTCCACCAGTTGGAATTTTAAAAGATTTTAGCAGATATTATGTGTGCTAACATTAGCCTTTCATCAGTGCATGGGGCAGGTAGTAAATATAATTTTGATTTTCTGTGAAGACATCTGTTATTAAGTTATTTCCCAAAGAACGCTTCAGAAAAGCCTTATGTGAGCAGTCTGCATTTAAAGAGACTCGGTGATATTTTGAATATTCCTGTCTACCACAGACAAAAATCAAGCCAAACAACCTTATTTGTATCTTTCAGTTACTTGCCAGAAAATAACAACTATTTCTAGGAAAATACATACACTACACACATACACACACACACACCCCACTACCACCACCACGAAAACAAAATAAAATAAACAATAAAATAAAAATAAAGAAAAGAGGCCATGAATTTGAATGAAAGCGTGGATGGGACACACAGAAAAGGCTGATAGAAAAGGAAAAGGGATGATATGATTATTATATCAAAGAAATGAAAAATATATAAAACTATAAGTACAAGCTTAAGGTCAAAGCAGAGCTGGCCAAACTCACCAAACATTCCTTTTATGTTAGACACGGGAAAAGAATCAACACAATTCTCTCTCTCCATTTTTTCCCCTGCCCTCTTTCTTTTATTCTTCTTCTCTGCTTCCCAGTAACAGTTAACATGTACTATGAGTAAGACTTATATTAAGTACTTGATACAGCTTCTTCAGATCATCGGTCTGCGGAGAAAAACAAATAAAGTCACTTATTCATTCTCTGAGATATTAACTATGGTGTACCTAGTTAGTACATGTGCCACACACTGTAAGTGAAGTAACTCCTTGGTATCCAGAACTGTGTGTGCACAATGGCGCAGCAGCCTCAAAGTCAAAAGAGGGTAGATGATCACATTCCTCAGCTTCTCTTCTGCCTGTGATTAGAAAAACATAAGGACAATAAATTAAAATGTGTTTGAGTAAAAAAGAAAGGATCATTTACAATTGTTCCTTTTTAATGCTGAAAATTGAATCTTGTGTTTATAGATTATAAATAACCTTAAAATACAAGCTATTTCTAAGTTTGGAACATTACAGAAGATATAGTAAAGTAAGTCCTTTCTTCCTCACTTTAAGACAAAATCCACTTGTGCTGTAGCTTGGGCACCCCTGCATGGTGAGAGTTAAAGTCCTACCTCAGAGATTAAGGTCTGCAATTTTAGACTATCTAAGAATAGAAGGATAAAAATTGACCACAGGCTAGCATGTACTGGCCCCTCCAATGAGTCTATGGGCTACTGGTAGGTCATGATCACAAGGCTTTCCAAAGCTCTGCCATGTTTCCTTTAAAGATTACCTCAGCAGGAATCCTGTGAACACCTGATCACAGCTGGAAGAAAACTTTAACTCTCTGCCTTTTACATTTCATCAGCCCGACTTCTGACCTCCCCAGCCAAACAGGGAGCCGCTGATGGAGTCTGCACTTCTGATTATATATCTTGGATTTCCTAGTGCATCATACAAATAAGCACCTTTCTCTGAAGTTTTATAGTTCAGAGCCATAAAATACTTGCACCGTGCCTTGATCCCAGACATGAAATCCCTTGAACCAGGCTGCCTATGGTGAGCAGTCTGAATCTGTGAGGCCAAGCAGCGAGGACACTGTCCGGCGAGGCCTCAGAGGAGAGCGTGAATGCAATTGAGCAGAAGAGCCACAGCGGAATCAAATACAGAGCGTGCTTCTGTTTTCCTGATACAAAGAATCATCTTCACAACACTTTGGAAAAAACAAAATTCATCCTCACTATCTTGCCAGGTAAAATATCAAGGCAGAAACGTCATTCTCCTGGGCTACAGCAGCCTGGGTTTACACACTTCGTCAGGAAGTTGAATTAAGAGGACTCACCTGTGTAGCAATATTTTAGCCTTTGTTTTCGTCTATTTGTTGACTAGCCCAAATGCAAAATATATTATAAAACAAACACAACATAGAACTACCTCTTTTGAATATTTATTTGCCTCTTTCCTGGTATCAAATTGTTTATTCATTTATATTTATTATTCATCAAAACACTGGTATTTAAAGCTTCGTGTCAAGAGATTGAATGCGAACAGTTACTTGTCAAAAAAAAAACACTAGAATTTTAAGCTTTTTTTAAAAAATCCTGATACTATTTAAAGTTTACTAAAGATCATTTGATTGTCATTTCAAAATAATATGCATTGATGCATTTCAGAACAGCATTTAACCTACTTCAGTGACGCTAAACACACTGAGCTTGTTTATATGTCAGCCAAATGATAAAAATAAACATTATACTTTCAAAGTATTTCATGAAAATCTAAAATAATTTGAAATTCTAGGTTTTATAATAATTGCAGTGAATTTATATAGTTTAGAGCCAATATTTTATTTAAAAAGCATACCATTTTCTTCAGCTAGTCGATTAAGTATATTATCAGTTTTTCCTGTATTTTGAGTTTCTATTTCATTTCAGTTAAGTGCAAGATCACATCTTAGTGCTTATGCATTTAGGGCAGTCTAATAGGCAGTGAAATACAAGACTATAAACTTGTAATATTTTTATTTAAAAGCTTAGAGCTTCGGGGTAAATTGGGTTATACTAGAGTAACCATGGATTCTAGGTTTGCCATAAATCACAATTAGTTCACAATGGCATTATAGATTATAAATTCATTGTAGTTTTAAAATAAACAGGAGAATTAAAATTGAGGGAAGATATAACTCCAGAAACATACCCTAGAGCTGAGAGAGACAAGTCATAGATAGATTCTCTATAGAAAGGAAAAACTTGTCTTGTGGAGATCTAATTACTAGAACCTAAAAGAAAAAAAATTCAGTGGGTTGTGTCTATATGGGTGATCTAACGCATGAGCTATTGTCAAAACCAATGAAGGTGACATTAATGTACGTTTAAATGATTTGATTCTGTTTGGAAATACCTTGTGGCTATGTCTCAACTCTCAGCCACCATTCTATGTTCTTGCAGTCTTGAGAAGAACAATTTGACTGATAAATATATTGATTTAACAATGCTAATATTATACACATGTATATATCTTACTATTTAGTTTTCATATTCTAATCAATCTATAAGAACAAAGTGTCAACTATAAGGACACATAATAATTATTTATTAGCCATCATTAATTTTACTTTCTTAGGTGGTTTAGCCATTCTGTGATTATTATTTACTCTGAGAATATAAATTTCACCCAAACTCATTGCAAATCTTTGAAGACATGTTTCAAGACAGTCTACACAAGTTTACTAATTTAAAAAGGGGTCTCAGTGTGCTACTTCTTTTGCTAAATCACAATTACCTGTCAATACCAAACAGTTATATTCAGAGGAACAATGTTGAGACAACATAACAAACAGTCTAATGAAGTAAACACTATTGACTGGTCAACACTGACTATTAATTCCTATTGATTTCTTAATCTCTTCTAGGGGAAATGGCATCCCTTCCTCACCAGGATCACACAGGCCCCTGCAGTTGCTAGTGGATTTTTACACAATGGAGCTTTTACCTTTGGAAGTGCCGTTTCATCGTGAAAATATCTCCACGACTATAACTAAAGCAGTGTGAATGGCCTTGCTGGATTATACATGCCGTTAGCAGGTGTGGCTTGAGCTGCTCTCAGTGTGATTTGCAAACTTTGACCAAAGATAAGTCGTTGACATTTCAGCAAGAAATGGAAGTATCTCGCTTGGTTTTGTTTGTACGGCGCGAGATGGAGTGTGTTGTGGTATTCATTACTAGGTCAGTTTCTTGGGGTTGCTAATCACAGGCCCGAATACAAATCCATGATCCCAGCTTTTCCAGATATCTGTGTGGCAGGCAGCCACACAGCAGCGTCTTCTGTAATCCCTTCTCCCACAGTCGGAGCTACTAAAAAAGCTTAATAATATCCCAGAGGCAAAGATGAAACGCTATTTCCACAGCTTCTGTTTGCTGTAGAGAGCTTTTGAAGTCAAGCTTAAGATGTCTTTATTTCCCTACCAGAAAGAATTTTTTTCTTCCTCTTTTTTTTCCCCTCTTTGACCTCTTTTACTTTGCTGTTGTCATGATGATGGCTTTGTGCTTGAAAAATATTCCAAGTAGCTGCAGCTCTCCCATAAAGCATTAGGGAATAAGAAGAGCTTGTCATCAGGGACTGTTGGAATCTGTAACTACAGTTTGTCACTGCCGAAACCTACAGCGACGCTGGTAGTGATCTCAATTTAAAACTACCAGCTTCTTTCTTATCAGCTTCCAAACAGCCACAACTTTCCTCTGTCTGCTACTGGGCACTGCCCTCTCTTTTAAGTTGGTTGTTAATTAAATTCTAAATCTGTTGTAGAGAATGGCTTCCAAACCAACCTTTGTTCTGAACCTTCTAGAAAACAAAGCAGGGGTAGCCTCAGAATGCTCAGCCGTTTAAATTAATTGCCATGGTATGAAACATGGTGAGGTTCAGGTCAGATTTACTAAACATATGCAGGATATTATATGATGATTTGCGCAGGTTGGATTTAGACAAACCCCAGAAACAACATCAAAATGAAGAGTTATAAGGGACATACACAGCAAATCAACCTTCCTGCAGGAGAGGGACAGCTGTCAACTGCAGGAAAACTGGGGAATTTTGGAGATGAATAAAACAAACCCTAGGGAATTAAAAGAAAGTAAGTGAACCAAACCAAAGTAAAAAAAAATAGCTGCAATAGCATAAAAAAGAAAGGTTTGATGAATTCCCAGAATATACGCTATGATAATTATATTCATTTTTAAAAGGGTAAAAGTTGTTTTATTGAAAGGAATTATTTCATCACTGGCAGTATTAGGATCTCATCAATTTTCTATATAAAATGTGAGAGCGTTTTATATAAATATGAGATATCTTTGTGGATTAACATATGGAGAGACTTAAACTTTATTGCATTTATATTTTGAACTTTAATAAGAGAGCAGTCCAAAAAAATAATGTCTAGTTTTAGATACAGATTTATCTGACAATCAGGAAAATAAATGACTTGTTTGAGTTTGTCACAATTTTGTTTAAAAGTATAAATTTCTATGACTAAGTAAAGAATTATCAGATATTAACAATAATTTTATTGAAAAATGGTGGCAGGTGATTTTCCCTCACAGGTGTTAAAATTATAAAGAATGTTAAAATAAATAATTAGTATAATTGAAATGGCAGTTCTCTGGAGGTTTTGGCTATTTTCATAATCTCACCAGTGATTGAAACCATTGAAAATATATTTGGATTTTGAAATAGTGTTATATCCTCCTATGTCCAGAATTAAGAAAGCTGAGAAACCAGCTAAATATGTCAGCAGTTTGTTGTCACAGTGGAATTCCAAATGGCTGAGCCTTCGAGACGGAAGCATGACAAATGGGGCTGGTGGTCGGATGAGCGCTGCTTTCCAGTTCCATCAATCATCACAAAACATGCTCATTTACTTAGTTAATAACATAAGACCAGGAGGGTTATTTGGCACTTTGAAGGACAAAATTAAAATAGAGTGTGACCTTGAGAATTAACAAGTTTCAGAAGTTATCAGAATCAAATTATAAAATCTTACCGAAAATACATATTGATGTAGTTATATAGGGTTAAAGACCCAAATAGCAGATTTAGAACAGATATATAATTTTTTCTCGGGGGGGGGGAGGGAATTTAAGAATGAATCACAGACCTCTCTTCCCAGCAGACTGAGGTTCTGAGTGCTTTTCAACTGAGCAGAATTGGAGGGCAATGGAGGGCAATAGAACCCTCCTCTGCCTCTCATGAAATTCACTGTTCATCATCAGCTCCTATGAATCTCTCGGCTTTTTTGTCTGTTAAACATGAAGACTCCAGCATCATCTCCAAAGGACTTTGTGAGAAATTGTTGACATTGCACTGTCATAAGACCACCTAACATTATAGGAGCTCCTGTAATGTGCTAAAAAAAAAAGAATAAATGACAAATCAAAATGAATGGCAACTCAGAAGAGCACAGCTTCATCCCTCTGAACCTCAGAAAATTCTAAAAAAAAAAAAAAAATAAAAGCAACCTGAACTTTCCATACTTCCCCTTGACAAGTGAAGAATAGCTGTGACCTAAGGAGCAAAAGACGTCATTTAAACGCACATAATACGCAAGATTCTCTGAGATCTCATAGGTAAAGTCTTAGAAATCGTGTCCTAATCTTCAGCAAAAAATATTGATGCTGTGAATCTCAAAATTGAATTGCTAAGAAAATTGGCCATTGTTTGGCTTGATAACAAACAAGTAAAGGAAGTAAATGTTTGCAAATTGTCATTTCACTAACATGAAAATGGAATATAATGTACTGGGATAGTTGGCAGGTGAATTACTGCCAGGGATACATCAGACTGGACTTAGAAAAGTATTTGAGCATGTGTCAATACTTTCTTCATGCCTCAGTTTCTTTACTATGATAACATTGCAAATGAATGAGCTCCCATAGAATGGGCAATTTCACATAGGTTTCAAGTGTTAGTAAATATGAGTGGTAAGTAAATTATAGGAACTGATCCCTCCAAGCTGAAAACAGCCAGACCTAAGTGCACAACAATTTTGAGTACATAAACTACTGCTCCAATTTGAATTCCGTTAATTAGGTCAAGATAATTTAATAGCCTTCCTAGTATATTTCTCTAAGCACAAAGAAGCAGTGGTGATGGGCATTTCCCAGTGCCTAGAGATAGACATTTGATAAAGCTGACTCCAGTGCTTAATGAAATTGGTCATTTTTTACCAGTCTGCAGATTTTTGGCCTTTTCTCATTCCTTTTCCATTGCCAATTGTCACATGAATGTCTGCCCAGAAAAACTCTGTACCTAGTGCTAACTTTACAAGTATTGTACAAATATGAGCTGACCCACAGTAAATCTATCATTAAACATGTCCCCCGAGCTGCTGAAACAAACTCTAACAAGATCCAGAGTTCTTTCTCAAATAGCTAATCCTATTCATGTTTATTTGGGACATTATCTTCTTGCACTAAAAAGCATTTCTTGTTTTCTTTAATAAACTTCTGTTTTTTCAGCTGCACATAGAAGAAAGTGTGTCATTTTTCATAAATGTTTCTTCTGTATGCTTTTGTTTATTTTCAGAAATACTAAGAATACATCATCCTTTAGGATTTAATATGTAGCCTGCTGCTAAACTATTTATGTAAAAATAATACCAAATGCAGTCAGAAAATGATATTAAAGCTAAGCCCCCTGCAAGTACCTGAGGAAAATATAAAATCTGTTAAACTTTCAGAAAGTTAAAATGGAAATTTTTGACCACATTCAAGGAGAAATTTCTTTAACCGTGGCCAAGGATCGCCTTCAATAAGAATTGGGTAAACGATTTAGTTATGAGACTGAAGATTTAAATTCTTGATTTTAGTTGAACTATCCCACTGGGGTCAGGGTAGCATTCCACTAACTACACTAGTAACCAGTAATTATTCTCATTATCCTAGACTCTGCTGAGTACTTGCTGCCTGATGATTACAGTCTTGGGTGGTGGGGAACACGAAGAATATAGTTACAAAATATCAAATTTAATTTTGTGTTTCTTCAATTGAAGAATTTGATACTTACCATTTTCTAATTAAGAGAAAGGGGGAAGCTTCATATCAGATGATGCCTTACTAAATCAGGCTTCGTAAAAAATGCAGGATAAGTTTTGTTTTCCCAATTGTGTCTTCATTAACAATGTATTACTGCTATTTATCTAATTGCATTCATCACTCATTTACAGAATCAATAAATATTTGTTAAGGCAGAGCAGGGGCCAGGCTCTGAATTAGACTCTGATGCTAATATTGTGCAGCAGGAGGCCATTCCTGCTTACACTATAGTCAAGATCAACCAGAAAGACAACAGGAGAATTGAGTTCTATGGAAGAGAGAGAAAGAAGTAAGTAAACTCAACTACCTTTGTGTTTGAGACATTGAAGGTTTTCAAAGCCCTATCCTGTGAATGGGCATCAGTCAGCGACCATGGAAAACAAGCCAGGTGGGATAGGGTTAGGTCTTTCAGATGCTCAGCTGGAGGAAGGAAATGATTGTTCTAGAAAATGATAATGATATTTTCACTAACACAGAAATCTTATATCTAGTCTTCTGCCAATACCAACATCTAAACTAGAGTCCTTAAAACTATAACATCATCAAACCACTTACAAGATCTTTTTATATTGTATGTAGTTTTTAGAAGGCACAACACAAATCTGAGAGTCTCCATCTCTTTCAAAATTTCCAGTGATAACGGCACTCCTAATAGCAGGAGCTCACTTAAATGAAAGAACAAATACTTTGCACATTCATAATGAGGAGCTCGAAATCTTTGAATAACATAGACATCTCTATATATTTTAAATAACTATAGCCTGCTTCATTAAGGATATGTGCCATATGTCAGAAGCATAGATGACAACAGGAAGCTACATATTATTCATGAGCATTTATGGGCGATTTCCAAGAAAGTGAATTTGAACAGACTCTAAATTGAAATTTAAATAGAAAGGTCAAGCAAAAAAAAGACACAGCTTTCAAAGCTTCATGTTGGTCATTAATTCTTGGGAGGTTAAGGTTTGTGCAAAGAAGTAATAACAATTAGACAAGAGTACTGGTTGCTTTTAAAGTAGGTTTGTTCCAATTTCCAGTCACAGAAACTGAATTCTAAGCCCAGGTTACCAAGACTCAAGTAGTATAAGCTGGAAGGTTTAATCTTTACTATCTTGTTTGTCCATATTTCTAGTTGCGAACCTAGCCCTTTATCAGCTGAGTATCTCTCCATTCACCATATTTTTTAAATTATTTTTTCTTTTTATCTTTTTCTTCACAAAATTGGCATCTTTTAAATATGTTCTAATGCTCTTATTTAAATATTTTAGGTGATGAATAATTTTGTGTGACATATTATTGAGACATTGTGTCCATATGTGTAGTAAAAACCTAACCTAGACATTCCTGCCATCAAGGTGAGAGAAATAGTCAACCTGGTGTGTTCTTTCTTAATGCAAGTGGCCTTGTCCAGGCAGTTGGGTTCTAAGAGAAAACAGATGGAGGTCTATCAAGAAAGAAATGTCCCTCTGGGTGAGCATGGAATGCCAGCTTTTCCAGGAAGTTATTAGACCCTATTGAAAAACAGGCAATCTGGTTGCTTAAAATTCTCCCTGTATGTCTCACGTTCTCTCTCTCTCTCTCTCTCTCTCTCTCTCTCTCTCTCTCTCTCTCTCTCTCTCTCTCTTGAATATGAGCACACACAAAGAGCACTGTTGGGTAGGCAATTATTATTTGCTTGTTTATTTATTTGTAGTACCATGACTAATACATCTTTGATCCCTCTAATTTTGCATGTGTGCTAATTAGCATTTTAAAAAGCATAATTCAGGGTAATTTTATAACAATACTTGAGAAATGGTTCTATGCTTTTTTTTCCTCTTAGAGATATTCAGGGAAAAAGTGGAGTTATTAATGGATCAAAATTACCAAAAAAAAATCAGTTTTCTAAAAGTGAATAACTAGTTCAGATAAACAAGTGCCACTGAGTTTATCACAAGATGTATTTGATGAGCACAATTTTATGTGTGATATTGTGTGTGAGGGCAGAAAATCTGGGGAAAAAGAGAGAGAATCTTTGCTATCAAAGTTGTATTCAGCAATTTTTGTTATCTGGGCCTGGCTGTTCCTGGGCTGACTTTAGACACAAAATGCAAGAATGCTTCATAGACCCATGGCAACACTGAGACACTCTAAAAACTACCTGACTTGATATCTCTAAGATTCCGTCATGGAAAGAGAAAATCTTGAACAAATGAGGAAAATTGAAGTGCTAGAGTGTCTGTATTGAAAATGACTTGCTTTTGGAAGGGATGACTGAGCAATATAGTGAGGGGGAGGGCGCAAAAGGACTCTTAAGTTCCCTTTTCCCTCCACTCTCCAACTGCTTGGGACCCAACCAGGATTTTGTGACTCCACTTGACAGTATGCCATAAGATGGCTGTTGGCTACTTGGAAAAACCTGAGTTCCTTCATTTCATTCCCACCTTCAAATGGAGATAGCTGAGCATAACTGCCAGTCATGTATCAAGCTCCCTCTTTGAAATTGCTTAGATTGGATATTTGACTTGAGAACAGTTGACTGTTTCCAGACAATGATTATGATGTAGTGTGGTAAGTTTAGTTTGATGTACACTTGTATCAATTTCTCTAGGGATCAAATCTAGAGATTGGTTTAGATGTGCAAGTAGCCTGGATTCCCATGAACCTGAACGGGATGCTGGAGTTTTTTAAAAGTCTTTCTTAGGAGTGCAACCAAAACTTATATCATCTTAGAAATTCACCAACTGAGCCAGCAATTCAAAATTCTTAGACCTTTTCCGTTGTAAAAAAATAAAAAGAATGATTACATCATTTTCTTCTACACCGATTTCACAATCTTTCTGGCATGGGATATGTTCCTGGAAATAAAAATGACCACATGGTAGATGCTGGAACTGAAGGCAGTTCCAGTAAAGAGAAAACAATTGCTCTCTCTTCTTACTTGTAGTAGACATTTGAGGTGCATGTCATTTTTGTGATTTATACAAAAGAGATATAAAATTTAAGAATGAAAATGATCTGCAAAAGCTCTTAGATGACTATCAAAAGCAGTACAAGGACTGTATTTTCTGCTTTGTAGTTGCAGGAAGAAGGGGGTTTGGTTTGATTGTTTGGTGTTTTTATTCCTTTGTTTGTTGGTGATGCACTCTTCCCCTGTGCTGATCTCTAAAGTGTGTATCTGCTTATGTAAAAGGTGCGTATGATTTCCCAGAGTTCCAAAGTGGGACATAGCTGTCCAGAAAATTGACAGGGAATAAGGGAGTGTGTGGATACAGATAAAAGGAGCGGGAGAGAGAGGAGAGAAGGAGGGAGAAAGGGAAGATGTGCACACAGGAACTAATGAGAGAATATGAGAGAGCAATTGTCCCAGATCTCCTTGAAACTGAGGTGGTACTGGAACTATTAAAAGCCTTTAGCACATCCGAATAATTTATTAATAGTTCTCTGTTGAAATGAAGGGGCTTTCAACATCTAAATACATAGCCTCTCTCTCTCTCTCTCTCTCTCTCTCTCTCTCTCTCTCTCTCTCTCTCTCTCTCTCTCTCTGTGTGTGTGTGTGTGTGTGTGTGTGTGTAATTTAGGATGGCAAACCCTGTGTAGTTGCAGCAGGAATGTGGCTTTCTTTAGCATATGATCTCCTTTCACTGAATTGCCGCCTTTCCTGCGTCTATGGAATTGTGCCTTTGACTTTCAAGGAAAGAAAAAAGTCCTACCCTAAGGTGCAGCCTCCAATAGCTTCATTCTCGTTGTTACCACTTAAAAATTCTCACTGATTGAGATGTTACATATCGTTTTGAGTGGTGTTAACTTAATTATTTCTTATCTGTTGAGGATTTAAACATGCTGGTGTAGCCGGCATTAATTATTAAATAAAGGGAAAATGATCTCCAGAGCAGGGATGCACTCTAGATGAAGTCTTTTTTTTTTAATCTTGCCCTTAACTTCATCTTCTTTTCTTTCCTTTTTTTACCCCTTAGACTTCAAAAGGGTTCATGGTACCTGCAAATTAATTTTAGATAAAATAGGGGAATTTTAAGTACAGGACCTGCAAACTTAATAGTCTGTTTTATTAATGAAGGGTTTGCTTATCGGTGCTTTTAATTTTTTGAAATGCTTCCTTCTCAAGTACAGCAGGAAATACTGAAATGTCAGACCCCCATGGGAGCCAACGAAATATTCATGAGTGCCTTAGAGAAGCTTATCTATGGACAGAGAAGAAAAATATGCCTAGATATAGATCAAGGAAAACTTAATTTCTTCTACAGGAAATGCCTTACAAATGAAGATGTACTATTTTCTGATATAATCAAAATTTAGTTCTCAGAAACTATCAGCAAAATTATAGTCATTAATCAAAACAAAATGATTATAAGTGAGTAACAGGAATTCAGCATTATTTACCTCTCCTTTTTTTCATATAAAGATACACAAATACATTAAAAAAGCAGAAAGAAGAATCTTTCTCTTCAAACAACAGAAACATGAATTTCTTTTACATTCAGAGTCTGTCTATCACATTCTGTCCCTTGCTGCAATTACCCTATACCCTGATACCCACAGTCTTCGTCACGTGCCAGGGCACTCTCTGAAGAATCAGAAGGTATTTTTCATGGGGCTGTTTGTATTTTTTGGCTAACTGATGAAAACTGTCTGTCTCTAATTCAGCTTCCTCTTTCTCTAAATAGAATATGTATTTCTGAGAAGCCATATTTAATTCACATGGTAAATTACATTGTAAGGCATAATAATTTATTAGAAGGAAACTGATAATTGTGATTCTGAAACGTAAGCTACAAGATAACGCTGCAGCATAGATGAAAGTGCTGTAGTGGGTACATTTAGAAAGAACACAGAAAAGCCTGTGAAATATTAAAGCTGTTTTCTACTGAAATAAAATAATGAAACTCTTTAATATATATAAATATCAAAGTTATTGAAAAATAGTATATTTATTTAGGATTTTCAAATAATTTTTATAATTAATCTTAATGGATTATGAAAATTAAAATATTTTCTTAAAAATATCTTTTATTTCTAGTGTGGTATAAGTTGTCCAGGGGAAAAAAATATCCTTGAAAGTCAACTGACTTGATTATGCTTAGATTTTCTACATTATCATCTAAAACAGAATTAGTATGAGTCTATTACATGTTCCAACTTTCATAAAGATGTATGAGTTATTTATAATTTTAGTTTTTATTATTTACTAATTAAAACAAAATAATTTGTGAATTATATTTGACAGATATTAAAAAAATTCAC
Source organism: Microtus pennsylvanicus (assembly GCF_037038515.1). NCBI lineage: Eukaryota > Metazoa > Chordata > Mammalia > Rodentia > Cricetidae > Microtus > Microtus pennsylvanicus. Next base: position 11,791,779 of record NC_134583.1, on the reverse strand, counting down.
CTTTATCAAAAAGTAATTCAAATATTAGTTATGTAAGTCAAAGTTATTGTGATCAGATTATCAGGCAAACAGAGCAAAGTGAAAATTTAGGACTAGTTGGCTATGTTCACATAATTCCACATGTGATTTTTTTTTCATAATTTTAAGATAATCAATCATAAGAGACAAGGGGCAAAAATAAGGGTTTAGTCAGACAGCATGGGAGTCCATGTTCTGCAGAAACTGTCTCAGGTACTAGAGAGCAGATTTTTTCTTTTCTTTCTAATAATTTTAATGCTTTTAGAACCCTATGTAAAGAATCTGTTGCACTTTGCTTTGTTATCTTTCATAGTAAGATTATTTAGTCTTTAAATAAAATACCTAAGTTAGAAGAGAGGTAACTTCTCAGAAGTGAAATTTCTTAAGAGTACATGAGTATCATGAAAAATGACCAGCAATGATGTGGACCTTTGTACTGCTTTTCTGAAACCTTGTCCTTTAATTCCTGTTTATGCCACCTAAGCTGAGTCATTTTTGAGATAATTATATTATTTACTGATAAAGACACTGCCTTTTGTCTCACATCAATTTAAAAGAAGCATTCAAATCATGAAGCTACCATAACTTATTTAAAAGAATCTAAATCCTAGGCAAATAACAAAGAGTGTGTCCTTGGTCACCAAGAATCTGTCACTGAAAATAGCCCACAGCTGTCACCCCTGCTCACCAACTTTCCTAGCAACACATACAATAGAGGAAAATTGTGATTCAATCCCAATCAGAAAAGTGACTTTTTCCAGGTTTGATGTATGTTTAGATAATAGACAATAGTTAGAAAACTGTTATTCTTAAATCAGGGTAATGTCTAATCTTATACAAAGAGGCCAATGTGACTTTCTCAAGAATGCATGTTCTTGCCAATTTGCATTCCCCATGTTCATAGTCTTTTATTCTGCTAGCAAGAGATTGTTTGACTACCTTAGATCTCACACTCTGAATTCCCATGTTTTTGTAAAGTCTCTGTTTCCTCCCCAAAAGTAATCAAATAGGCATACATCATGACACACTATCTCTCTTCACATACTAAGAATAGTAATGGCAAAGGGCTGCAAACGTAAGTCATGAATTGAACAAGGGTAAGGGGCAAAGCATTTATTTTTCCGTAAAGCTCAGGTCATTCTGAAGTAGAAAAGTTCATTGTAGGACAAATACTCAGCCACTGTGCTCAGTTTGTTTCACATCCCCCTTCTTCACAGGTGAAGACTGGGTCACAAGAATGAAGAGCGGCTCTTCAACTTTGCCTTTTGTTATTTTAGGACATAATTCACCCTTCCTTTTGCTAAAAGATCTGAGCAGTGGCAAGAAATGCAAAGCACTATTTGAAAGGGCCCTTATTTTTAATTATGAATATGTGTATATCTATGTATAGTTATGTGTGAGTGAGTGAACATGCCAGAGAAGGCCAGAGGCATTAAAGCAATGAGGATGCTGCACACAAACTCCATCCTCTGTGAAAGCAATATGGCAGTTATTCCTTAGCTGTTACTGCTTCTCCAGTCTAGCATAATAAATTTGTTCCTCCAACCAATATCATAAATATCTTTACCCTCAGGCAGGTTCCTCTATGGATCCTACTTAGAGTCTTGGTTCACTCTATGTATATTCCATAGATGGTGATCTATTCTGAATTATTCTTCTGGTCAACTTCTGTTATACATACAGCTGATCTCTGCTCTCAGAGTTTTCTTACAAGGTTAGAACAATCTTGGTCCTCCTAGAAGTAATACAGATATTCAATGCAATACCTATCAATTCGAACACAGAACAGTTCTTTATGTATCTAAGATCAACAATTAATAAATTGGACCTCGTGAAACTGAAAAGCTTCCACAAAGCAAAAGATACTGTCGTTCATACAAAGTGGCAGCCTACAAAATGATAAAAGATGTTTACTAACTCCACATTTAATTGAAGACTAATACCAAAATATATAAAGTAAAAAATACTAGATATCCAGAAAATGAATAACCCAATTTAAAAAAATGGAGACAGATGCTCTCCACTTCCCGCCACCCCATTCCCATTCACTCCTCAGAAAGATTAAGACCTACCATAAGAGTCAATTAAGTTGCGGCAGGACTAATTCCATTCCCGTACACCAAGACTGAGTCAGGCATCCCACTACAGGGAATGGGCTCCCAAAAGCCAGCTGATGCCCTATAGAGAGATCCTGGTCCCACTGGTGATAAAGGAGGGTCATCTTTCTATTGGTTGTTTCATTGGTTATGTAAAAAAGAAACTGCTTGGCCTCTGATAGGACAGAAAATTAGGTAGGCGGATTAGACAGAACAGAATGCTGGGAGAAAGAAGCTGAGTCAGGTCAGTCACCATGATTCTCCCACTCCAGACAGATGCAGGTTAAGATCTTCCGGGGTAAGCCACCTCATGGGCTACGCAGATTATTAGAAATGGGTTAGATCAATATGTAAGAGCTAGCCAATAAGAGGCTGGAACTAATGGGCCAAGCAGCGTTTAAATGAATACAGTTTCCGTGTAATTATTTCGGGGCATAAGCTAGCCAGGCAGCCGTGAGTCAGGGCTGCAGGAACGCAGCCCGCTGCTCTGCTCTTATTACAACACACTGGCAGGAGTACCTTAAACAAATCAAGCTATACAGCTGCCGCCCATATACAGGAGGCCTAGTTTGATCCAATGCAGGCTCCCGAGCTGTCAGGCCAGAGTCCTTGAGTTCCCATGAGCTCAGGTCAGCTTTATGAATTTCCCCATCATGATCTTGACCCCCTCCCCTTGCTCCTCCCTCTCTTCAACTGGATAAGGTGAAGGGAGAATTATAGCTCTTCCTAGGAAAGAGAAATAGAATAGATATGGGTAAGGGACTGTAACAGGAGGATCAAGTGGAGAATGGGAAAGAAGAAGGAATTGAGGAAGGTAAAACAAAAAGAGAGAGCTAAAATTAAGAGCCCTTTGAGGGAGAGTATGTAAACCTACTATAGTAAAAGTTTCGTAAAATACACACATATATGATTTCAATCTACTTGAAACTGTCAAAAAATGGGGAAGACAGAGCCCCAATTAGCCATCTCTTTTCACAAAATGAAGCTTCCAGTGCCAGGATTATACTGATTGTAATTAAGGTGTTGGTCAAAGAGGTTCCAGGGGGACTTTGAAACAATCAGGCTGTTGACAGCACTATCAGTTGCTTTCTACAAACTGACAGAGGCTCCCAGTTCTGACACAACCTACACAACGTATTGATCTGGTACCTACATAAAGACTTCACCCTATTTTTGCTACTGTCCTTTGCACAGGAAGGCACTCTGGATAAATAAACATCAAGGAAGCCACAAACCCTTTGAATTTGTGTCCTACCTGCAGTATATGCTAGTGTAATAGTGGCACAAGGTTGGGGAAGTAACCAACAATATCTGATTTAAAACTGCTTGGGTGATTAGGACCTAAGATTAGATAGCCCAAAGATTAGATAGGGCAAGCAACAACAACAACAATAATAAATGTTTTTCTAAAAACAGAAATATGCCAATAATGTGACTCCTAGTGAAATATCATGAATACTGCTATACTCATACATCATTGCCTTCCTCATTTGTCATCAGAGAAGCTTTCTTGTGAGCAGATTGGAACAAATACAGAGACCCACAGCTAGGTTTATGCATAACATGAGAGACCTTGTAACACCCAGACAGGAAGAGTGTTCAGAGGAGGTAGAAAAGTTATAAAAGCCAGAATGAAAAAGCAGGGGATAAAACCGGACTCTCTGAATATGGCGGACAATGAGGGCTGCTGAGAAGCCAAGGACAATGGCACTGGGTTTTGATCCTACTTCATGTTCTGGCTTCGTGGGAGCCTAGCCAGTTTGGATGTTCACCGTCCTAGACCAGGATGGAGGGGGGAGGATTTTGGACTATCCACAGGGCAAGGAACCCTGACTGCTCTTCAGACTTGAGAGGGAGGGGGAGAGAAGTAGGGGGAGAGGGAGAGGGGTGGGGGGATGGGGAGAGAAGTGTAGGGGGGGAGGAGTGGGAGGCTGGGAGGAGGCGGAAATTTTTTTTCTCAATAAAAAAAAAAAGAAAATAAAAAAAATCCATTACAGCAACAGGATAAATGCACATATAAACTCACAGAGAATGAGGTAGCAAGAACAGGACCTGTTCAGTTCTACAAGAGATGGCATCCTAGAGCTAAAAGAGGTGGAAATATGCCTTCTTCCTTAACCCAGAAGCTATCTCCAATTTACAAGTACTATCAAATGTTTCCTTTCAGGGAGTCTCACTGGAGAAACAAAGTACTCTTAAGAATAACCCACATGTCTAGTGGTAGATGACCAACAAAAAATTAGCTTAATGATATCATTAGGAGATTCCTTTTCTCATAATGTTATGTTGGGGCTTTCCTTTTCTAAATTGTTATATATGTGTATAACAAATTAAATATTGACTTCTAGTATAGTGTTTTTAAGAGATTCCTAAGTGTGTAAACCACTAGGTCTCTTTCTTATGCCTTCTCTTAGGCTCTTTTCTTCCATTTGTTTTGTCCTGTGCCACAGGTTAGCTTTTACTTTATCTTATCTCATCTTATCTTACTTTATTTCATCATTATCTCTTGGAAGCCTTTTTGTTTTCTGATGAAAGACAAAAAGAGATGGCTCTGGATGTGAGGGCAGATTGGAAAGAAAAGGGAGGAATAGTTAAAAGAAGGAAAATGATAATCAGGATATATTATATGAGGAAAATGATCTATTTTCAATAAAAGGAAAATGCAAGATGAATCAAACTACTTCTCATAGCATTCACTAGCTCTCCATAAACTCAGATATCCTTTTACACATTCTCTGTGCCCTGCAATTATCTCTCTTCTCACTTGCCTTGCTCAAATGAGCACAGTAGGCAGAATGGCAAGTTAACTGTGTAAGCTGACACCTAGAGAGTTATTATGGTCTGCCTTAATCTCTTCAGATAAATCTCTTAGATTTCTAGTTTGGCTTCATAGGAGAGCAGTTTATCAAACCAAAAACAACAGAAATCACAGAATTCACTCATATACCCTAATTCACACACATGCCCTAATTTGAATAGTTTCTTTCATTGTTTAATTTTATACTGACATCTTTTGATTTCAGCAGCCAAGTTAACAAGCTGAGTAAAGCATGTTTTATGTTAATTCCTGTAGGTGAATGTATGTTTTTATGTGTTTAGGAACGTTAAATTCTGAGTTTCCAGTTTTTTATAGCCCGTCTTTAGTATATCTCCTCAGGATTTTGCCAAGGTGGCCAATTTACAGAAACAGTAAAACAAATTCACTTAATAACCAGTTTTATTGAGATGCAGAGTCTATTAACTACTATGAGAAATTTATCTATGATTAATTCCATTTGAGGGAAGTACGAATAGTGTTTTTGTCTAGAAAAATCCAGGAAAGGGAAAAACAATAAACCAATAAGAGAGCAGGATGCAGTCGGGCATGGCATTACAGTCCCCTCTAGATTCCAATTTTATCCTTTATTAGTCCATGCCTTAACAACTCTTCTTCACTGAAGAGTATATCATGCTTGGAAATGTGACTCTAACGTATATGCTTATTCACTAAAATTCAGGAGGGGAAGCATCTTGTAGCCCCAAGTTTTAGAGGAGCTTTGTCTGTTTTCCATGCAGTCAGTATGAATACTGAATATGAATACAACACAGGTGCTATCTGAATAGGCAATGCATATAAAATAAGTCAGATATTCATAAACCTATGAATAAGCTATGAAAGTGTCTCACGTGTAAGTAGTTAAATTTTATGGGATAATAAAGGAAAAATAAATATTGAGACCTTTTACAAAACAGAAAAAATTTGGTTCGACTACAGTTTAAGTTTCTCAAACCCTATGAAAAAAATGTCCATGCTGTTTTCAGAAATACAGGCTAATTGTCAGCTTCTGGATGGAAAGCAACATCAATAGAGATAAGCTTAATTGCTTATTGGAGTCTATGAAGTCCCCCAGCCAACAATTAAGAAGGAGGTTTCTTGTTCCGGGTCCTGGGTTTTGGCTAGATGTTCTATGACATTTGTGGATATTATTATAACCCTAGCAGTGTAGTGTGTGTGTAATGCATAGATAGATAGATAGATAGATAGATAGATAGATAGATAGATAGATAGATAGATGTATAAATATATGAATATAATACTTGTCTATTATATTTAATATGATATATCATTCTTATATATCTTAAATGTAATTTTGGACAAATATTAAACATTGATTCTCTATGTTATTCTCAAGAACTTTAGTGCAACTTTTATAATCTTGTGTTAATAATAAATAAAGTGACTATCTTGACATCAGAATATAGTTTTCCATAAAGTCTCATACATAACACTATGTATAGCCTGTAGGTATTGCAACTCTTATAGACACACCACTTTACTTACAGCCAGAGATTGCCACAATGGTACATGTGGTTAAACTTTATTACAGGAAACCAACAAAATCTGAAATATTTTAAAGCAGTCTTCTTTATAACAAGATTGGAAGTTGAAGAAAGTTTTTTCATCACATAGTAATTTATTTATTTCTCTACCACTAACAGATAACCATGCACCAAGAAGATGAGAGAGCAATCAAATAAATAACATTACATTTATTCCCCATTGGCACAATAAATCAATATATAATAATTATTATATACCATATATAGTATAATTAATATAATATAATGATACAAATAAGCCAGTATATGATAATAAACCAAATATACAGTTTTATTTATGTCATTTTATTATGCTTATTATATTATACTATATTAATGAAGATAATATTAGAAAAAAAAAGATAAAGTTAACTTTTGGGGAAAATAGAAAACAAATGTGCCAAGGGAACTTTTTTGGATTTTTCCTCTTTGTGTTGTTTTCATTTTTGTATTTATTGTTGTGTTTGGATGTTTGTAATTTAAAAGTATTCCCACCATTAAAGTAATTTTGTTTTTCCCCAAGAAATGATGCAATAAAGTCACCAATAAAATGTTTAATATATTATATAATTATAATATCCAATATCCATGCAATAAAAATAAATAAAAAAGGAAAATTAATTTGAAAAAGAACAAAAAGAGAAAGTTTAGTAGGAAGAAAGGGGAGGGAAAATGTATTATATTGTAATCTCTTTTTGTTTGTTTTTGTTTTTCGAGACAGGGTTTCTCTATAGCTTTTGGAGCATGTCCTGGAACTAGCTCTTGTAGACCAGGTTGGTCTTGAACTCACAAGAATTCATCTGCCTCTGCCTGCAGAGTGCTGGGAATAAAAGCATGTGGGACCACCACCCGGCTGCTATTTGTAATCTCAAAAGCATAAAGAAGTAAAAAAAAAAAAAATCAACACAAAATTTTGTGTTCTATTTTAAATACTGAAGAATTAAAAGGTGAGCTATTAATTTAGATTTATTTGTTAAAAGACAGATGGTTCCTTTCAATTAAATTGCAAAGTCAACCACATGGAAATTTTCAGCCATATTTAAAAAAAAATGTTGTTTATGTAATAGGTAATTTGACCTAATCTTTGAGAAACCAAACTACAAGGGAGTAGTCAATGATGTACTTATTGAATTTGAATGTGAATATTCTAGTAAGATATCTTGTCCATTTGGAATTAATCTTTTGAATATTCAAATAGATAGACAGCCACATACCATAGCAAGCACTTGGTATAGCTCAGTAAAAACCCTCAAAGTATTTCTGAGATTCCTTTTCTAAGAGTTATTTTTATTTTATGTGTATATGTGTGTCTTTATTTTAGGTTGTTTATATGTGTGTGGATGCAATGGAAGTCGAAAAAGGATGTCACATACCCTGGAAACTGAGTTACATACTATTGTAAGATGTATTGTGAGCATCTGATGTGGGTACTTGGAATCAATTCAGGTCTTCTGAAGGAACAGCAAGGGTTAATAACTGCTGAACCATCTTACAAGCACCAATACATTAAGACTATTTTTAGTAGCATCACCCAAAAATTAGAGCATACTGAAAAATACCAGGGTTATCTCTTCAAATGAGAGATGTGCAACATACTTTCTGCAAAAAGACCTGGGTCCTGACGTGGTTAATAGCCTGATGATTTTCAAACTATCTGTATGGCCAGGTTTCAGTGGTTCCCCCAAACCTTTTTTAAAGCTTGCTTGTCTCAGTCAATCTACAGTGCTATTCTTTTCCAGACCCTTATCAAGATAGTTTATCTTGAGTCAGCCTTCTCAATTTATCTATAGAATCTATCTTTATGGAAGATGTCACTTGTACGTTACAGGAAGTATGATGTAGTCATGTCTTAAACCTTGGCGTGCACGTGGGATTGATTATCTTTCTCCCAAATTGTCTGTGCTTAAATATGCCTAAAATAAATTAGCTGGTGTCAGACTTTCAAAGTTTGAACCAACACTGACTACTGAGTTGTGTACAACCAAATTGCCTCTTGTCCTTTGCAATCCACACTGTTTCCTGAGAGTTTGAAGAGAATCCCCTGTCCCCACTTTGTTAACTGTTTCAGGAATTCTGTGAAACAATGTTTGCATAGCTCAGGACCTAACTCGAGATTTAAGTTCAATGTCTTGTGTGCCAGGAGACAGGTTTGCGTGCTTAGTTCTTTATGTTAAGAGGATTAAGGAACATGATACCCCTACCACCTCCAAATTATATCATCTGCCTAAAATTTATACAATTCTGGAAAGATAACAAGGATGTATTAAAACTAAAAGCAGTGTGGGTTTGAATGAGAATGACCAACATAGACACCATTTGTAGGGTTCTCTGCAGGTTAGCTAGTGAGAGGCAAGAAGGAAATCTGGTTCAGCCTCACTCAGAATCAGGTGTTGGTTTAAATTGTGAGAGTCTGACACCAGTGTTGTAGTCACACATTGGGTCAACATCTGTTGGGGTTCAGTCTCGACAGGATATAGATATTCCAGAGTAGGAGCGAGAGGCTTAGAAATATTAAGCAAAAGGAACAGAGATAGAAGAGAAATAAAAGACAGAAATGCAGAACAGCACCAGGAGGGAAATTCAGTGAATACCAAAAGTACCCACATTTGTTTACCACATGTTTGTATATTTCTCTCCAAAAAGGGAGTGGAGGGAGAGGAACAGACTTCATTAACATGATATAAGGAATTGACTAAGTATCTTGCAGGCATCTACTCTCTGGAACCTCCTGTCAATCTCTTCAAAGGATCAGGAATAGACTTGAATTCTCTAACCATGTGTTAAGGCGTGCAGATCCACCTCTATACTCAAAATACAATTAACCACACCTCTTGTTTGCAGCCACACCTGTTACCAACAACTTTGAAAGAACAAGAATAAGCTCAAACTCTCTGACCTTTAGACAAGGTGGAGCAGACTCACATCTTTGGGCCCAAGCAATTCCTCCCTTTTTATTTATTTAATAAAGTCTGTGCTTTTGCTACAGGAAAGACAACTGTGCCTGGATTGGGAATATTCCTCCACTTTCCAGACTTACCCATCATTGGTGCACATATTCCATCATATATGTCCTGTCTTAGATTACCAGGGGTGGGGTGGGGGTCTTACCCATCATCGTAAATAAAAATAAAAGGTTAAAGGAGAGTGCATCTCTGGGCTCTGTGGACCTCTGGACCTCTGAGCCAGTTTTCTGTCAAGAGAGTTGGCCAACAACTAGATAGTCATACGCAAACAGATAATGCCTTGTGATACATATACTCTTGTGACTATAATATCTCCTAATAAAGCAGCTGATGGTGGCCAGAGATAGGATTGCTTTTTAACATTGGTGTAGAATGTCTTCAACAGTTTTCATCTGTAATCAAAATCAAAATTTGTCCTTTTACACACAACAGCTAAGGACTCATTGACAATTTAAAAATTCTCTCAGACAAGTTCTAACCTTCTTCTAATCAGTAACATCTTCAATATGATCAAAAGCAGTTACAGACAATAACAGGTCAATACCATAATTCTAGTATAGAAATTAATAATAAACATACAATTTGTCAAACCACTATTCTCTTAAATCTATTCTAATCAAAAGACAAGAAGAGGACTCTGTGATGGGTGAGCTATGAGTCTTTCCTCTCCTATAGTCCAACTACACTGCTGCTTCTAAATTCAAAGATAAGTTTGATCTGTCCCAGTCTCTAAGCACTAGCAAAACTTTTAGGCTATTCTTCCGAATTTTGAAGAGGTACTCAAGACTCTTTGTCTTCATAATGAGTCTCTTTCCATCTGAAAGTTTAACTGAGGTCTCGGTTCTTAGGTCCTTTATTTTAACAGGAGATTGAACACCATACTGGCAAAATGAGTTCATGACCAAGTCTCTTCTATGGGACATTGTCATGATGATGCCATGTGGTAATAACACTCTGTCTTACTGTGACAAAGGTTAACAATGACTTCAGTCCCAGAGACAGGTCCATGTTAGGGCATATTATAATTTCCATATAATCTTCAATTAAATCACCCAACACAGCTTTCACTGCGATCACCATTGACAGAACAAAATAAATGTAGATTCTGTAGGAATATGCAGCTTACAAAGGATAGACCAAAGTTTGATATAAAACAGAGAAACAAACAAAGGAATTTACCTTGTAGCTATGCTGAGTTTTCATTTAATGGATTAAGTAAAATCATTCACATTCTGACTCATTAATATGACTTTAAATATGACAGCATGCTGTGATCTTAAACTCAGTCCTTCAACAGAAACTACAGGATTCATACCTAAGGGTCAGTTTTGTTTTTATTAAGCAATCAGTAAAAGAAATTATCTATTATTAGTACATTATATTTTTTGTTCTATTTATGTTAAAATCAGTTAGTTCAATAAAAGTTATTAAACAATTGTTTCTGTTTATTTACATTAGAAAAATACCTTACTAGTAGTAAAAAAATAAAATATAGGCAAATTTAATGTGATCCCATATGTTGTATAAAAGACAAACAACACTGAGTAAATCTAGCAATGACATATGAAATATGAGAATAACATGGAAAAGCAATTCTATTTTATATTTGCAAGTTTGCATGGTAATCCAGAGCCATATGTATCAAAAATTTGTTTTATTTTATGTAGGTTATTTTCTTCAAATAAAAGTTACTTCTAAAGTTCAATAATAAAGCATACCTTTAAATCATTGTAAGATTATATGGTAAGGCATCGACTAGATGCTCTGTCTGCAGCCGTGGGAGTCATTATCAGGCAGAGAATTTGAAGTCATTCCTTGGCATATGAGAATAATGTTATGATATACATGGGCAATTGTTTATAAAATGATGCTATTTCTAGATTTTTAGCAATTATGTTGTGAGGATATTGAAAAAGTTTTAAATGTTTGAAGGCATATGCTTTGGAAAGCATTATAGGTATTGTATTCCATTTGTAGTGTAACAAAAATAATTCATAAGATTCTAAAACCTTCTATAGTAGCCAAGAAAATTGTCCTTAGAGCAAACTGCTCTGAAGGAAATAGGTCTGTTCTCTTATATAAATGGCGAGGTTCTAATGAGAATTTATTTGGTGATCAACAATCTATTTCTACCATTATTTAGACACCATATGGCAGAACATTCAAAGATAATTTTAACGTGTGCATCAGTTGAGTGAAGCCAGCTTATTTTTAATTCTCATTAAAAGCAAAAGAATATTCCCAAATCTACCCACAGAAGGTAAATATTGAAATCCTATCTTGGCACCATTGCTGCTGTTTGTGCCCCCTACTAGTATATATTTTTCAAGCACAGCAGGTAAAGTAAGAATTAGGGCATCGACATCAACAGCATGGATTTTTTTGTTTATCCAGGAGGAGCTAAGTGTAAGAGTACATATTGAATCTAATATTCAGATAACACACTCAAAATTGTTCTCCTACAAGGTCTATAGCTGTCCATAGAGGAAGCATTATCAAACTACATTTTTTCTCATAGAACATATACTACAAAAGCAGATCTAGAAACTCAAGTAGAAAAAAGATGTTCTGGATATTTGCTACTTAAAATATGAAGAAATATACAGAGAAGAAAACAGAAGATTACTTTAATATGGTAATAATAATATACTAAACACTAACTGTGATAGTGGCATTTCCATCAAGACTTGTGTTTATGTTATGCATGTGCTAAGTTAAGACACAGAAAAGAGATGGAAAGGGGCAGACTTACAATTCTCTTAACAGTAAGTGAAATTAGATCAAGTACTGTGTTTTCCTCCCTTTTCCATAGTGTCATCTAAAGTAACATGAAAGAATCATTTTGATGAACATTAAACTTAGGGAACAGTGCCAGTTTTACTTAATTACAACTATTACTCCAAAGACAAAAGATGTATTTATAATTAAATTAGATTATAAAAGTAGATATGATAAATATATGCAGTTTAATGTATTTTGCATGTATACATGTGTGTTACGCATGAATGTATGCATGTTTAAATATATGTGGCAAACATATGTGTAGATCCATATGGAAATTCAAAGTTCACATCGTCTGTCTTTCTCAATCACTTTACACTCTATTAACTGAGGTAGGGTGCCAGACTGAACCCAGAGATTATCAGTGCTTTCTAGTCTAGCTAATTATTGTTGTGAGTATTTTGCCTTTGCCTCTTTTGTGCCAAGATTCCTGGAGGCTGCTGCATCAGCCCTGTGTTAATGTTGAGAATTTGAGCTCTTCATGCTCATGCAGCACGCACTTATTTCCTGAGCTATCTTGCCAACCCTTTATACAAATTGTATAACTAACAAATATAGATATTTATCTTAAAAGAAGAAAACTTCATAGAACCAGCTAGGTGAAAAAAATAACTTGGGTGTACTTCAGTCAAGTTAGAACATAAGTCATAAGAGCAAACTCAAGTTGCAGTGGAATGCATCAGTAAATCTTCATGTCTCTATATGTTCATGAGAGACAAATATCTTTAGATTAGTGATAATTCCAGGAGAGATCTTGACATCTCATGGCATGCCCTTGATAAATATACCCATGATTGCTAACACGGCGAGAATCTTACAGCTTTCCTTTGCCTATAAGTCACTCACTCCATTTCTTATTAGAATTTAACAGCAAAACAAGTCACTTTCCCATGTGTAACTTCAACAGGCTGGAGAAGTGCTATTTGTGCTTCTGGCTGATGAGGAAGTTTATCTACAGTACAGTGACTAGTAGACATGGCAAGGTTCTGCAAATAGAGTGCTTGACAAACTTCCTGTGGTAACATTCCACAACCAAGCTAACAAAGAGCCAGTCATACAATAAACATTGCTTGTCTTTCCTGAAAAGCATATGTACATACATCCCTACAAGAAATATGCTTGGGATAGAAAACATTTGGAAGAATGTAATTAATGAGAAGACAGAAATTACACAATTTAAAGGAAATTATAATCATTGTGAACTAAGATAAATTTCATACTATTAGGATATAAGTAGTTCAGAAAGATGAAGGAAAGAAATAAGGAAAGTTATTGTCATGACTATCAAAATAGTAGTATTATCAAAATAATTTTAAGTTCAGCATAAAACTTTCAAACTCTTTAAAAACATTTCATCTTTTTTTTTTTGATAGGCTGACAAAGTTAATAGGACAGCTTCAGACTCATATCAGGTCTGAAAATCAAGAAAGTATCTAGTCCTGAAATCTTCATTATGAAATGTAGACTCTATTCCCTTGCTCAACATGGTTAGTTAAAATATTAAAAATGACCATAAATGTGGGTAATCTTAATAGAAAATGTGAACACAACTACCAAGAAGTCATTAAGTAGACTGTCACTGACCTCGCCTAGCAAAGCTGGCTTTTATTAAATGGCAGCTGTGCCTGATTAAAAAATGATGACTCCCCTCAGAAATCATAAGGGTCATTAAAAACTAAATCATAAAATCCTCTGCTCCCCAGAGGCACACTGTCAGAGAACCCTTCTGATATCTTTACTATAATTTAGAAACTATAATACTGAAAATGTGGTTAAGGGGTTTTTAAAAAACTCTCATTTTACCTCTTACAGATCTACATCAAATTAGTAAATAATTGCATTAAAATAATATACGGAAAGTAAAAACCATCTGAATTATATAAATTGTTGTGATACATGACCACCTCAAATAACTCAGATCTATTCATGAATTTCAGCCAAAGAAACTTGATTAGTATTTTCATATATTTTACCTTCATTGTTTGAAGAAGTTTGGAAAACTAGAAAGTATATGGGGAAACAATCAATGAAAGATGTGTGATGGAGACAGTTTGGTAAGATTGGGTGGATCTATAAATGGAAAGTGATCTATCAAAGGTGCTGATCCACCAAATGTGAGACACATAGAATGTGTAGAAATGCCTCATATCCCAGGTTTGTGGTGCTAGTACAATATTCCAATACGAGTGGATATGTGTTTTGGGAAGAAAATTTTCTTCCCGCTGTAACCCAGTGCTGGGACTTGAGCAATGGCCACACAGCCAGAGAGGAGCGTATTTATAGCTCTTTGTTCCTGCGCTTTGATTCGCCTTTCCTACCAAACATTGGTCTTTTGCAATGCTGACTGCAGTTAGGACTGCCAATTATCCAGATAATTTACAGAAAGTCAGCAATATAATTTGTGTAATGAATCAGAACATACCTCCCAGGCATCTTCAGTGTCGTTGCAGACCTTATTCGTGTTAGTTATTATTACTGTTAACGTTCATACTTACAATGCTCGTCCTCAGTCTGTGTTAGGAGGACAGTAAGAGGAGAAATGACAGCCCCTTTGGCCCAGCAGGTTTTCATAACACTATGGAAGTCCTAAATATAGAATAGCATTTCAAATAGCTTGATTCTCATATATCATCCATAATCCATTTGTCTATTATTTCTCGAGTTACAAATATATAGAGCATTATTAGAATTTTAAATAGTACTCAATTATAAACAACTTTAATTTTCTTTATAAGTCAAATTATTTTTTTTATTTTTTTGGTTTTTTTATATTTAAATTTATTTATTTATTAAAGATTTCTGTCTCTTCCCCGCCACCACCTCCCATTTCCCTCTCCCTCCCCCAATCAATGAGACATGGTTTCTCCACCTGCTTCTGCCTCCCAAGTACTGAGATTGAAGGCATGCACCACCAGTGCCCAGCTATAATTCAAATTCTTAAATACATGTTTATATATAATATTATCATCTGTCTATAATATTGGACATATAAATTATTAAACCTATTGAGTTTTAGGTCCCATAATATGTACTGACATTTGTTTTATAGTTCAGGGTTATGTTACCATTCTTGTGTTTGTTAGTTAAGTATTGTCTGAAAAACTTTATTTTCCATCTATTGATTATTCACTGTTTTCTCCTTATCTTTTTATATCTACTATCATTTTTAATTATCATCTCTCATTTACCTTCAGAGAGCACTGATTTTTCTTATCATTAATCTTCACCCTAACACCAGAATCTTATTTTTTAACTATTCAATGCAAAGCCTACTTCTGTGGGTATTCTAACATCTATTATGTTTTTTTCCTCAATTTTACTGATATATATTTCTTAAATTATATATGGTTAGCATACAATGTT
Organism: Microtus pennsylvanicus; assembly: GCF_037038515.1. Classification (NCBI taxonomy): domain Eukaryota; kingdom Metazoa; phylum Chordata; class Mammalia; order Rodentia; family Cricetidae; genus Microtus; species Microtus pennsylvanicus. The sequence continues at coordinate 11,776,199 of NC_134583.1, read as the reverse complement.
TAATATATTGTCACACTTTGTTTACTTATAAAGGATAAAGAAATATTTTGGTATTACTCCATTGTAATAATGATTAGTAGGAGGACTATCTATGAGATTATTAAAATTGGTTCTTATACATTCTTACTTCACTTAGTTTACTTCCAATTGTCTATCATGTAAAATTACAATATTGAGCCTCAACTTTAGTTCTCTTACATTGTATACAAGGGACTAAACAGACTTTAATAAATATGTACACACATTGCAAATTAAGTATATGAAAAAAATGCTTGACACCATAGATTATTAGAAAATAATAAAAATAACATAGCAATACATACCTGTAATAATGACAGCAATTCCAACACTGTCATTACATGGTAGCCAAGGTGGGAACAACTGTTTAACTTTAGTGCAGGAGGTCTGACTTGAAAACCCATGCATTTGCCATGCTATCCTATGTATATTAAAACTCAAGCTATGAAGTGACCTTGTCTTTTGTACAGGACTAGAAATGGGATACATGGTACTTTCTGCAAGGAAAGCTTGCATGGAAAATCCATGCAAGATAAGGAAGCATCCAAAATTTTCTTTAGAAGAAGCATGAGTAAATTGACTTTGCAGATTTGGACAATGGAATTTAACATTAAAATAAAATAAGCTATTAAACCATGAAAACATGTAGAAGAAAATTAAATACACATTACTAAGGTCAACAAACTAAATTTAAAGACTACCTACTGTACAATTCCAAATGGAAGGCAAAGACCAGAAAACCGTACCTGTACTTGGAAAGAGTAAGAAAATAAGATAATTCAGTGCTTCCCAGGGTATAGAGATAAGGAAGGAGTGAAACTTCATGGCATAGAAGATTTGTAGAGAAGTGAAATTATTCTATGAGATACTATAATGGTGGTTTCATGCAATTCTAAATTTGTTCAAACCCATATAATACAAAACCTAATATTCACCACTAAGTATATTTCTTGTGGTAATGCAGATAATAAGGGAGAAATGTAAATTTAGGATTAGAAAAACATGGAAAATCTCTGCCTTCTGCTAAAATTTCAGGCCAACCTAAATTTAAATATTAACCCTTTTTCAATAAAGACAAAGTTGGAGAAGAGCAGAGAAAATGCATACATGTTGTTTTCTAAATGTTGAAAGGAACATTTACAATGGAATTTTAGAATCATGAAAGTTAGTGATGGTATATAGAACACGTTGTATAAAAAATTTAAGAAAACCAAGTTGCATTAGATAAGTAAAAGAGATGTGTAGTATAGCAAATGGAGAGAACAAGAAAGATGGTGTTTTCTTGATCAATGGTCTCTATTTTTCATTTAAATCATCTTAATAAAAATATTTGTGGTTGATTTATACATGTAGCCAGCTCCTATGCCCAGAGTTTGTTTATCTATTACTTAACCATTTTGACTTTCTTTTGTGTGAAAATTTTTGAAATGATTTTTTTTTACTGAGTATTTAACTAGCTACTAACTAACTAATATTTTGTATCTGTGCTAAAGATCGGAGGACATTTGGGTGTTGATCTTCATCTTCTATCTTGCTTAAGATAAGGTCCCATATTGTTTGCTTCTATGCATGTCAAGCTATCTGGAGATAAGCAAAGGAGATTCCTGTCTCTGCCTTTTATTTTGTTTTCTCAGGGCTAGGATTGTAGATGCATTTTACCATATACACCTTTACATGAGTTCTAGATAAAATTTGAACTCTGATGAAATTGATGACAAGCTTAATTTACTGAAAATTTCTTTTAAATTTTACTTGGTCTTCTCTACAGATTTGTTCATCATTCTATGAATCTATGTATTTTAGCATAAACATTTATATGTATAACCATATCTTGTCCAGAGTTATATTTTTGTATGTAGAAGGAATTCATTTTTCAAGAAAGATTTTTTTAATATGTAAAAGTATACTACATTCTTGTAGTAATATGAGCGGCGGCAGGGTTGCGTCCCCAAATCCCCAGCCGCCTGGCTCGGCTAGCTTATGCCCCAAATAATTACACGGACACTGTATTCTTTTAAACACTGCTCTGGCCCATTTCTAATCATCTGTGTAGCGCCCCTAGGTGCGCTTACCGGGAAGATTCTAGCCTAAGTCCATCCTGGGTCGGAGCTGGGGCATGGTGTGCGTCTTCCCTGGAGCAGGTAGCATGGCGTCTCTCCTGCGTCTGCTCCGGAGAGCAGAGCTGCGGAGTCTGACCTCACTTCCTCTTCCTCCCAGCCTTCCCTTCTGTTTACTCCACCCACCTAAGGGTGGGCCTATCAAATGGGCCTAGCAGTTTCTTTATTGCTTAAACAATGAAATCAACAGATTGATATATGACACTCCCACATCACATTCTGACCCATGATGTGCTCGCAGTAGTCTTTCAAGCAAAATTCACCTTACAAACCACAAAAATATAATAGTTTTATATAAAAAATATTCCATCAAATTCAAATAGAATTATATCCTGTAGAGGTTTTGGCAAGCTGTAATCAAATAGAGTTTTAAGGTAAGTCTCCAACGTAGCAGCAGAGCTATAACCTGATATTTATCTCTTGTCATATCTGCCTGAACTTCATTACCTTTCACTATTTGGTTCAGAAATAGTCCAATAAATACACTTTTGAATAATTTTTCAGGCAGCTTTATATTATGATTTGGAGGGAGTCTTTTGAACACACAATTTAACATACTTCTTTTTAAGACATCGTATGTAATTTAAACAGTAGTAACTATCTCTGTAACACAGGTTATGGTCATGAATTTTAGTGTCTTTTGCAACCTGACTTTGGACAAATAAAAGTTGTAAAGCAATATATATATATTTTTTCAAAATTTCTTAGTATCACTTGAAATAATCTAGTCTTATTCTAATTTAGTGTCTTAATTATTGAAGGACATGGATTTTGGAAAAAGTTGACTTTTAAGAGGCTCCTGTTCAGTAACATTACTGCCTAAACATAAGCTGAACAAGAACAACAGTCATACACATGATAACAAGAAGTGATTGCTCAAGAAACGTCAATACTAGACAAATAAAGTCAGGCAACTAATTAATGCTGAGAGCAGGAGAAATTGTCTTCCTCAAGATAAAACACATCAATTCATTATCAAATACCAATGGGCAGCTTTGAAATATGTATATATATATATATATATATATATATATATATATATATATATATATATATATTATATATATATATATATAATATATATATATATAATCATTATACAGACTTTTTTTATTATATTGAGGGTAAATACACAAATAAGTGTGTAACAATAATTAATGAAAAAATGCAAGGAATTTAAAAGTAAAATGACATATTTGAGAGTGTTTGGAGGGCGGAGAAAATGATGTAAGTAAATTATAATTTTGAAGAATAAAATAAGTAAAGGTAAATTTTAAAGTTTTTCAGATAGAAGGAAAAAAACAACAAAGAATTACAGACTGCAGATTTCCATTCATAAAAGTTGCACTGTTGTTTTGATCAAGTCAATTTGACTGATGGAAATCAGAGTACTCAGACAGATCGTATGTAACTCAACATTACAGAATCGTGATTGAGGTAAGTTTATGATTATGTAAAATTTTACAAATGTTTATAGCATTTTCTTAACACAACACTGGATAAATGAAACAAGTCTGTATTTTTAATAAATATAATTAAAGAAATAAAATTTATTTAAGCAGGTATTAATATAATTCACATTTATTTGATCCCTAGTGGTTGATCAGTGACAGAAATCATAAAACAACACTAGATGGACCCAACATGTTGCATTTTTATATCTATTCACATTCAAATATACAGCAGCAGTAATTAAAGAGCAAGAGTTCATGGGAGAGTTGAAAGGGAGCAGGGAAGGACATGAGGGGCTTGAGGAACAAAATGAAGAAGATAAATGCTGTAATTATATTTTAATTAAATAAAAGAGCAAGTGTTTGCCTGCACTAATAAAAATCACACAGCTTCCTTATGTCTAAATACATTCTTTAAGAAGCTGTTTGGTGCTCCTATGACAACTGGTTTAATTTCATCTCTACTCGACAAATGTAATGATTTCTAAACGCATTGCTGTTAAAACTTTGAAGTGTAAACTGAAAGAAGAGAAACGGGCTTTTCTCAATCAATGAAGACAGATACATTGACTGATACCCTGATTCAAATGCCCAGTAGATTTTCTATCCCATGTCTGGTATTTGGAAGAAAAGGCAAATGTCCACATGCACCTTCCTGAGCAACTAAGTTTGAGATTTAACCGCTGCTAGAACTGAGGTGTTTATTACATATTAGTGTGCATAGAAGAACAGAAATATTAGACTCTTAGAAGTTTTGCAAGCTAAATGAAAGGCAGAATTATATATTCAGTAAACTGTGCCTGTCTACTTTTTTGCATTGCTATTATTCCCACTTTTTATCTACAAAAGAACACCCTGTCCGATCTATTCAACAAAATTAAAATCACCATGCTGCTGTATTACTCAAGCTGTTTATTTTCCTTTTAGAAAAAAAATTAAAAATACAGAGAAACAAAATTAAAACATAATCTCAATACCAGAGAGTGTCATCCCCCATGTTTTTGAGTCACAATATTACACATTCTCTGTGTGCATATATTTATAAAACTGTCATTTAGTGATTCATCACCTTTTGATGTTTTTCTATTTAACAGCAATAGAACATACCAAATTAAATGATAATGACTTTTAAATGATTCATTTTACAAAATAATATTATAATAACATTTTATTTCCATTAACTGGTAATTTATGGATGTACTCTATATAAACAAGTTTGATAGGAGTATCTTAATATTGAAACATAGTTGTTAATATTTACAAAAGGTTTAACCTGCTGGTAAGTGAACACCTTCTAATAAAAGGTAAAACAATACTCTGACTTTCTTCATCTTAACGTTTTATGGAATGTCCAAGTGTGCTACTGTTGTGTGAGTTCAAAGGGACAAAGAGAATGCACATTCATGTCTCTGAAAACGCTTGCTCAGCTTAAATTCCATCGACTATGAACACTAGCTTCTATGATTTCATCCATGATCAAATCAGTGTATTATTGCTATGCATTTTCTGGATCTAGAAGACAATATACTCTTTAAAAACTTTTTAATAGAATGGCTCTACTTTCATTTCTGCTATTTTTTCTTCAAATATCAAGTTAATCATGAAAGTATAGTGTCTCTCTAGGTTCCAAAAAATAGCTTCATTCTCTCTAAAAAAAATAATAAAAACAAGTGAAAAAATAAAAAACTGTAAGTTTACATAGTTGCTAATAATTATCATTTTGTAATGCTCAAATGGTTCCAAGGCACGGTGTCAGCTTCTATACTTGTATTGGTGATACTTGAGATTTCTAAATCCATGTTCCTGCTATGAACCTGTCACTGGAATGAAGAAAGGATAGCAGGGATAACACTTTCATATATGTCAATCAAATTTCTATTAAAGATCAAAGCAAATAACAGAAAATCCTCAAAGAAGTATCTAAGTAGAACTAGGTGCCCACAAAAAATTAATTTTATCAACAATGTTTGCTCCCCTACTCCTACAAACAGTTAAAAATGAAAAAGAGAGAACATCTGACCAAAACAAAAGAGGCACAGTCCACTGTCCTTCTTACTCTTACTTTCCATGACTTTGCTAACGTCAGAAGTTTTTGCTGACCAAGGATTTTTGTACTACTCTACTCATTAAAGTCTTTTCTGATAATTTCTCCACAGAAATAGCATTGTCACTGACTGTCATTTGGTTATATTATTTATACAAATATTTTGAATTCTTGACAAGAAAAAAGACCAAACTAATGTATTTGAAAAGAAATGAACAATTTGAAACATATTTAGAAATCAAAAAATTGTTGTAGCACTATATTTAAAAAATGCAAAGTCACTTTGCTTTGTGACATCTAAAAATAGCAAACTTTATATTTTATATATTCTTTGATTAAGCCTATAGAATCTGCAGCAATATTAAAATATTATCCAGTTTGGGTGTTTGGTCCTTCACAGAGGGAAGTCATGGAAACAGGATCACATCACATCCACAGCCAGGAAGGGGATACCTGTGCTCAGTTCACTTGCTCCAGGCCACAACAGATGAAAAGGTGCCACCAACCCACATAAAGGATGAATCTTCCGAACTAAATTAATCTCATCTAGATAATCCTTCACAGGCATGCTAAGACACTTGTTTACATAGTGAATATGTGTAGGGATAAGTCCCGCCCCTTAGGGGGCGTGTTCGCCTCGGGCTAATGTCTGCCTATAAATTTGGCGAGCGTGCTCAGAGCTTCCTCTTCTACTCTCCTGGTCTCCGCGGGAACGGTGGTTCTGTAAGTCTATTTCTACATTAAAACTATATATATTTTTACAAACTGCCTGCATTCGTTTACGCCGCTACAAATATGAATCCCATCAAGTTAATCATCAAGATTAATAATCTCAGCATATGAACACAAATACCAAAATGACATATTTAATACTGCTTATTTGATCAAGAACCAGACACCTGATAGCCAAGGCACTTAGGGTAAAATCAAACCTCAAATTTAAACAATAAAGATAATTCTGAATTAGAATAATTATGCATTTCATCTCATTAACTGAACTAAGTATTAAGAGAAAATAATGAAGAGGAGAAAAAGGAACAATCTGTTGAAATATATTATTTTCCAAACTATGTACCTATATGTATATTAAATATATGATAATTTCCCACAGTAAAACATTTTAATGGCCAGCAACTCAGAAATGGAAAAGTATGTTTATACTATAAAAATAATTGTGTGTTTCCTGGAAATGACAGGCAGGGAAATGTCACCATAAGAATGAAACAATATGGCTGTTTAAACAAGACCTGAAGAAGGGCAAAACTAATAGACAAGCTAACATGGAAGGCAGAAATCTCACAGAACTTCAGTACACAGAAAAGGAACTACAGGGAAGTATTGACCACTTGGAAAGAAAAAAATAATCTTCTCCAGGGATGAGAGTCTAATACTTATTCAATATGAAGTGGTAAGCCCTAAAACCATATACATACACGCAGTACTAAAACATATAAAAGATGAGTCTGATGTGATCACAAACTCCTTTAATCCCAGTATTCATTAGGCAGAGACAGGCACATTTCTCTGAGTTCAAGGCCAGCCTCATCTACAAGGTGAGTTCCAGGATAGTCAAATAGTCAAAGCTATTACTCAGAGAAACATACATATGGAAAATGATGAAATTACATTTTTTAACTAAAAAAATCACAGTATTGTATTTATCAAATTTCACTCCCACGAAGCAGCTCTAAAGTGTCTGTAACTCCAGGTTCATGGAATCTGATACCTTCACACAGTCACACATGCAGGCAAAGCACCATTGCACATAAAATAATAAATAAATCAGTTTTTAAAGGTAACAGAAAATTACATTCAGAAATTCAATGAAGCAAGACTCTACAGTATACAAGGTGAAGAATATTCTTGAAGACAAATCAAATATTATTAAAACCCAAATAATTATGAGACAATGACATATATGATTTAAAAGAATAGACAAATAGACAAGAACAGAGAGTCTAGAAATGAATCTACACACATGTTTTTAATTACTTAAAGTCAATTATGACATTGTAGTCTATGGCAAATAGCTTTTTAAGTTATCATAGTTACATTAGTCATCCATGTGCAATAAAATGTCATTTGATTGTCTTTTTTTTTTTTTTTTTTTGGTTTTTTGAGACAGGGTTTCTCTGTGTCTTTGGAGCCTGTCCTGGAACTAACTCTTGTAGACCAGGCTGGTCTTGAACTCACAGAGATCCGCCTGCCTCTGCTTCCCGAGTGCTGGGATTAAAGGCGTGTGCCACCATCGCCCGGCTTTGATTGTCTTTTTAAGACTGTCAGAGACCATCTTTCTTCGGTGTGAGGCAGATAACAAAGTTGATCATGCAAAATAAGAAGTTGTTTAGAACATCATTTAGGAAACTAATTTTGGAGGAGGGATTTCTTAACAAGACCAATTTACTCTTATATTTCAGAAGAATGTACTTGAAATGAGCTCAAGTTAAAGGCTTTGATTCCAATGTGATAGTACTGATAGATGGTGGATTCTTCTGCTCGTGAGACATAAGGAATTGCCATTAGGGCAGTGAAACCATTCATTCAGGAGCCGGATCATCTGTTGTTCATTTTTTTTTTTTTATGCCTGACTGTGAGGTGAACAGTTTGGCTCCAAAGTGAGTTCCTGCTATGATGTGCTGTCTTGACAAAGCCTGAAAGTGGCTAACTTTCAAAGCCAAATGCCAGCAGAGATTGTATAAGCACCTAAGGCTTTTCATTTCAATGATGTGAAAACAAGAAATACCATAATATCATGAATATAAATGTTACTAAGTCTGGAAATAAAAACTCATCTTCTACAAATAGTTATATCTTTTACGTAAAAGACAAATGGCAATTCATATACTTGGAAATCATTGTTTTAAACAGAGAATACTTTAGAAGATTTGTTCCTTGAACAGACAGAAATGAAGATATTTTATTCACTTACAAACAAAGGCTTACTCATCTACTCACAAAATAACTTTAAAAAGAGAAAAAAATCGTAATGTGTTTGGCAACTAGTTTGGGAATGTGCCTTTCCCAGTGTTTTTCAATTTTTTTTTTTTTTTTGGTTTTTCGAGACAGGGTTTCTCTGTAGCTTTGGAGCCTGTCCTGGGACTCCCTTTGTAGACCAGGCTGGCCTCGAACTCACAGAGATCCACCTGCCTCTGCCTCCCGAGTGCTGGGATTACAGGCGTGTGCCACCACCGCCCGGCTAAGTGTTTTCCAATTTTGTGATTAAAATCAAACAAAGAAAAAAGCAGGTGTCAGATACTTGATCTAATGCTGAATCCAGAAAGAAAAGGACAAGAAAGGTTAAAAAATGAGAAGAAAAAAATATATGTAAATAAAATGAAAGAAAGTGTTGGGATTATTATTTATTATTTCAAATTGTGTTACTTTTGTTTATGTTACATTTATTTAACTCTGTAAAGTTGTGATACATTGCCTGTTTAGAATACATGATCGTCTAATAAAGATCCAAATGCCAATAGAGAAGCAGGAGAAAGGACAGGCAGGTCTGTCAGGCAGAGAGAAGTATAAAGAGAAAACTGGGAGAAGGAGAAGGACATCAGGGGTCAGCTATCCAGGTATGCAGCAAATCCATGGAGTAAGGGCAAGATTTACAGTAGTAAGAGAACAGGAAAAGCCCAAAGGCTAAAGGGTAGATGGGATAAATTAAATTAAGTAAAAGCTTGCAAGAAACCAGGCAAGCTAAGGCCTGAGGGTTATAACTAAGAATAAGATTTTATGTGTGATTCATTTGGGAACTGGGTGGCCAGCCCCGCAAAAGAGTACAGAAAGTTTAATATTATACTACTACTAAAAAACAAAAGAAATAAATTAAAAGAGGAAAAAACAAACAAACAAACAGAAAACAGGGAAAGCCCCAGCAAAATACAAGGAAACTCCCAAGATGCCAGGAAGTTTATTTTCTATTGGACATATATTGGTAATCAAACAGTCTATCCTTAACCGTAGTTTGTTTTCCTGGTGAAATTCCCTTGAAGAAAACTAAGTATTCATTTGCAAGTGGTTATTAGCTGGAGATTGCTTCTTGTTTAGGGATTGGGTCTTAAGTACACTTCTCATTTCAACTCTAGGGCTCTATGTGGTACAGACTGGTACAAGTCTTTAAAAAGTTGCCTCAGTCCTTGTGAGTTCATGTGTTCTCTGATCACGTACAATTAGAGAGCCTTGTGTTTTTAGCATCCTCCATCCTCACTAATTCTTAAACTTTTACATTTATTTCCTTGTCCCTATGTTTTCTTAAGTTCTGAAGGGAGGTATTTGGAGAAAACGTGCTGTTTAGAGCTGGGAATTTTGAGGTCTCTCATGCTCTTTAAATTGTCTGGCTGTAGTTCTATGTGTTTGTTCCTATTTGCTGCAAGAGGAAGCTTCTCTGATGATGGCTGAGCAAGGCGCTGATATATGAATATAGAACAATATCCGAAAGTCATCTTATTAATGTAATTTATTTGTTTGCTTGTTTATGAATAGTAGTATTTGGTATTATCCTAGGTCCCTGGGCTAACACGTCTTAATGAGTCTAAAATGTTGTACCTAATTCACTTTCTATACTAACTTTCATTACCAATACTATCTTTTAATGTCTCTCAACCTTATATAATTTGCACCTATTCAATAAATTTCTTTTATGAATCTGGTGATGAGGAAAACTATAACTGTAAGTATAACTATAAAGTTTTCAACTCTATCAATAGAGCTGGCCCTGTTTGCAGAGGTATGATCGAGTCAGCCTGGAAGTTGTGAGCCTGGGAGAGTGGCCACAATTTCTCATCAGTTTTGTGGTAGCATAGACAGGGGAAAGATGCACTTTCTCCCACCCATCAATATCTGGAGCAGATGGAAGAGATGGCCTTGTGGTCAAACAATGGGGAGAGCTACTGCCGGGCGATGGTGGTTCGTGCCTTAATCCCAACACTTGGGAGGCAGAGACAGGCTGGATCTTTTTAGTTCAAGGCCAGTCTGGTATATAAACTGAGTTCCAGAACAGGTTCCAAAGCTACACAGGAAAATAAACAACAAACAAAAATGAACAAATGGGAGAACAATCCGTCACCAATATGGGCTGCAATACTCAGGAGAGCAGGCCATGTACCTTTCTTTACAGGGCAGCACAATAGATGCGACACCATTAGCGCAGCTTTCATGATGAGATTTTTAATTCCTTGCCTTCTTTTTTATTTTTCTCATTTTACTTTCTACTTTCTTTTTCTATTGAATTTTGTTTTATTTTGGTGGTGTGCAGGGATGGAGAGCAGATGTGAAGGGATAAGGTATAAATAGGATCAAGAAACATGATGTAAAAAACACAGAATAAATTAAAAGTTTTATTTTTATTTGATTTATTTTTACTTTTAGCTCGTGTCATCTTTCATCTAGTAGTGAGTTGTTCAGTTTCTGTGAGTTTTAAGCTTTCTGTTGTTGATATCCAGATTTAATCTCTGGTGATCAGACAGGATACAGAATGTTGTCCTGGTTTTCTTGTGACTTGCTTTATGTTCAAATATAGGGCCAATTTTGGAAAAAATTCCATAAGGTGCTTCTAAGAAGGTGTATTCTATTGTCTTTGGGAGAAATATTCTGTAAGGTTCTGTTAAGTTCATTTGCTTTACAACATCAGTAAGCTCCCGGATTTTTCTGTTTAATTTATGTCTGGATGACCTCTCTATTAGCGAGAATGTAGTACTGAAGTTTCCATCTATCACTGTGTGAAGGTCAATATGTAATTTAATCTGTAGTAGCATTTCTTTTATGAACTCCAGTGCCCTGGTGTTTGGTGTATAGATGTGAAGAATTGAAATGTTCTATTGTTGGATTTTTCCTTTGATGAATACACAGTGTCCTTCCCCTTCTCTTCTGATTAATTTTGGTTTGAAGTCTACTTTGTTATGTATTAAGGTAGATACAGCAGCTTGCTTCTCACGTCCAATTGCTTGAAATACCTTTTTTCTTACTTTTACCCTGAGGTGGTGGCACACATTTCTTGAAGTTTACATGTGTTTTTTGTTTTTAGTTTTTTGCATTGGAAGGACGAATCTTGTTTTTACATCCTTGCTACAAGTGTCTATCTTTTTATTGGAGAATTGAGACAAGTGGTGTTGAGAGACATCAATGAGAAATTTTTGTTGATTGCTGTATTTTTAAGATAGTGTGTGTGTGTGTGTGTGTGTGTGCGCGCGCGCTCGCAAGCTCCTCTTCTGATTGTGTGACCTCGGATCATTTATTCTTTGTGTTTTCTTAGCAGTAGTCAACTTCTTTAGGTTTGAGCTTTCCTTTTAGTGTATCTGTAGGACTGAATTTGTAGACAGATGTTGCTTAAATTTGATTTTACAACAGAATGCTATATTTTCTCCATATATTGTGATTAAAGTTTTGATGGGTTTGGATAGTCTGGGCTGACTGGCTGTGATCTCTTAGAGTCTGCAGCACATCTGTCTAGACTGTTCTGCTGTTTAGAGACTCCATTGAAATTTCAGGTGTAATTCTATTATGTCTGTTTTTAAATGTTACTTTGTCTTTTTTTACCGTTTTTTATATAGTTCACATTTATCATTTTTATTATTATGTGTCAAATGGACTTTCTTTCTAGGTCTAATCTACTTGGAATGCTACCTATACTTTGATAGGCATTTCCTTCTTTAGGTTAAGAAACTTTTCTTCTGTGATTTTGTTTCTATGCTTCTGACCTTTGTTTTTTCTCTTCTATTCTTATTATTACTAGATTTGCTCTTTTGATACTGTCTCGAATTCCCTGGATGTGTTGTTCCAGAATTTTTAAGTTTTAACATTTTTTAGATTAACATGACCAAGGAAGCCATTTCTTTTATAGTCTTCATTGCTTGAGCTTCTATCTTCAATATTTTGTATTCTGTTGGAGAGGCTTGACTCTGAGGTTCCTGGTTAAGTTCCTAAATTTTTCATTTCTAGATTTCGCTCAGTTATGTTTTCTTTACTTATTTTGTTTCCATGTTTAGGTCTTGTACTGTTTTATTCATTTCCTTCCACTGTTTGTGAGAAATTTTTATAACTTTCCTTAAGCGATATAATACTTTCTTCATTAAGGACTTCTATCATATTTATAAAGACTATTTTAAGATTTTTGTCTTGTGCATTAGCTGTTGTAAAATTCAAGGCTTACATTGGTGGGTTTGATGGGAAGTACTGGAGACATATGTCCTATTGTGTTTTTACCCTGGCATCTATGCATCTGGATTTGGCAAGACTGTGGCTCCAGGAGATAGTATCTTGTATTTTGTGTTGTTTTTGTTGAGTGATGGCTCTGGTTCTTCGTTTCGGTGACCCTTTCTTTTTCTCATAGGGATGTGGTTGGTGTGTAGGGAATTCTGGAATCATGATAGGTGTGGTCCCTGAGGTTCCAGGTAAAAAACATTTATAGGTATTGGGAAGTAACACTTCAGAATAGGGAAGTGTTAGGAGAGGGATGACTGGAGGGCACACAAGAGAGAGGAAAGTTGTTATACCAGGATGTAGTCGGGGCCCGGGGAATGGGGGCAGAGACTTAGGAGAGACCAGAAAGATTGCTACAGAGATGAAGGTAGAGACTGGAGGACTGGATTTGAAGAAAGGACAGAAAGAGTGGAGTTCAGAAGCTCGCCTTTTTGTTTGCTTGCCTATTCACTCCTGTGTCAAGATTTGCCAGCAGGTCTTAAAGGAATGCCTGCTGAAATTGGAAGTTGGGATAAAGTGATGAGCAGGGAGAGGCAAGGAAGATTGTTGGAGAAGATCTTTTTGAATTCCTGGAGATAGGGGTAGAGAGGAAGGGGAGGCCAAAGAAAGAGGTCTGCTACAAACTGAGCATGAAATTAGGAACTGAATTTGGTGGAGAATAAGAAGAGGGGAAATATTCCCAAGAGTGGTATTACTGAATCTTGGGGTAGGTTGATCCCAAATTTCCTGAGAAATCACCACACTGATTTCCAAAGTGGTTGCACAAGTTTGCATTCCCACCAGCAACGGATGAGTGTGCCCCTTACTCCACAACCTCTCCAGCAAAGGCTATCATTGGTGTTTTTGATTTTAGCCATTCTGACAGGTGAGATGCCTTATCATATGACAAAAGCATTTGTTCAACTATGTTTATAGCAGCATTATTTGTAATAGTCAGAACCTGGAAACAGCCTAGATGCCCTTCAATGGAAGAATGGATGAAGAAAGTGTGGAAGATATACATATTAGAGTACTATTCAGCGGTAAAAAAAACAATGACATCGTGAATTTTGCATGCAAATGGATGGAAATAGAAAACACTATCCTGAGTGAGGCATCCCAGACCCAAAAAGATGAACATGGGATGTACTCACTCATAATTGGTTTCTAGCCATAAATAAAGGACATTGAGCATATAATTTGTGATCCTAGAGAAGCTAAATAAGAAGGTGAACCCAAAGAAAAACGTATAGTCATCCGCCTGGATAGGGGAAGTAGACAAGATTGCAGGGCAAAAACTGAGAACTTGGGGGTGAGGTGGCATGGGGCTAAGGGGATATGGGGTGAGAACCGTGAGAAGGGGAGGATGGGAGTAGCTTGGTGGAATGGGATGGTTAGGATAAAGGAAGGGTGGATATGGGAGCAGAGAAATATATATCCTAATTAAGGGAGCCATCTTAGGGTTGGCAAGAGACTTGACTCTAGAGAGGCTCGCAGGTGTCCAGGGAGATGTCCCCAGCTAGTACCTTGGGCAACTGAGGATAGGGAACCTGAAATGACCCTATCCTATAGCCATACTGATGAATATCACCTTAGAACCTTCATCTGGCGATGGATCGAGATAGAGACAGAGACCCAATTTGGAGCAAGGAACTGAGCTCTTAAGGTCCAAATGAGGAGCAGAAGGAGGGAGAACATGAGCAAGGAAGTCAGGACCACGAAGGGTGCACCCACCCACTGTGACAGTGGAACTGATCTATTGGGAGCTCACCAAGGCCAGCTGGACTGGGACTGAATAAGCATGGGATGAGACAGGACTCTCTGAATATGGCGGACAATGAAAGCTGATGAGAAGCCAAGGACAATGGCACTAGGTTTCGATCCTAATACATGAACTGGCTTTGTGGGAGCCTAGCCTGTTTGGATGCTTACCTTCCTGGACCTAGATACAAGTGGGAGGACCTTGGACTTCCCGCAGGGCAGGGAATTTAGACTGCTCTTCAGTCTCGAGAGGGAGGGGGAATGGAGTGGGGGGGAGGGGGAGAGAAGTGGGGAGAGGGGAAGGAGAGTGGGGGGAGGAAGCGATGTGTGGGAGGAGGGGGAGGGAAATGGGAAATGGAGAGGAGGCGGAAATTTTTAAAAAGAATGGATGAAGAAAGTATGGAATATATACACTTTAGAGTACTACGCTACGGTAAAAAACAATGACTTCTCGAATTTTGCATGCAAATGGATGGAAATAGAAAACACTATCCTGAGTGAGGTATTCCAGACCCAAAAAGATGAACATGGAATGTACTCACTCATAATTGGTTTCTAGCCATAAATAAGGGTCACGGTGTCTACAATAGGTGAACCTAAAGAAACTAAATAAGAAGGTGAACCCAAGGAAAAACATATAGTTATCCTCTTGCCTATGGGAAGTAGACAAAATTGCCGGGGAGAAAATTGGGATCTTGGGGGTGGGGTGGGATGGGGGTAAGGGGAGATGGGGAGAGAAAAGTTAGAAGGGAAGGAGGGGGGACTTGGGGAAACAGGAGGATTGGGATAAAGGAAGGTTGGACAGAGGAGCACGGAACCACAATTCTTAGTTAAGGGAGCCACTTTAGGGTTGGCAAGAGACTTGACCCTAGAGGGGCTCCCAGGAACCCATGGTGATGTCCCCTGTTAGTCCCTTGGGCAGCTGAGGATAGGCAACCTGAAATGACCCTATCCTATAGCAATACTGACGAATATCTTGCATACCACCATAGAACCTTCATCTGGTGATGGATGGAGATGGGGACAGGGACCCACACTGGAGCACTGGTCTGAGCTCCCAAGGTCCCATTGAGGAGCGGAAGGAGGGAGAAGATGAGCAAGAAAGTCAGGACCACGAGGGGCGCACCCACCCACTGAGACAAGGGGGCTGATCTAGTGGGAGCTCACCAAGGCCAGCTGGACTGTGACTGAAAAAGCATGGGATAAAACCGGACTCTCTGAACATGGCGAACAATGAGGGCTGATGAGAAGCCAAGGACATTGGCACGGGGTTTTGACCCTTCTTCATGTTCTGGCTTGGTGGGAGCCTAGCCAGTCTGGTTGTTCACCTTCCTAGACATGGACGGAGTGGGGCGGACCTTGGACTTTCCACAGGGCAGGGAAACCTGACTGCTCTATGGACTGGAGAGGGAGGGGGAGAGGAGATTGGGGGAGGGGAGAGGGGTGGGAGGAGGGGGAGGGAAAGGGGAGGCTGGGAGGAAGCGGATACTTTTTTTCCTTTTCTCAAGAAAAAAAAAGAAAAAAAACACACAAAAAAATAAAACCTATGCAAACACACACACACACACACACACACACACACACACACACACACAAAAAAAAAAGGAAGAGGGGAAATATAACTTTTAGGTTTCCAGCGAATACCAGGTGGAAATGGAGTCTGGTTTAAAGTAATGTGGTAGGGGTAATTTTTGAGAGGAAAATTGTGTTATCCTCTAGAGTTTGGGCAGGGAATGGGTAAAGACAGCAGCATTTAGACTACCGAAGAGCTAGGGAGGAGGCTGAGATATTGGATTTATAAGATAGATCAGAGAGTGGAGGATGTACAATTAGCCTACCTGCTTCCTTGCCTGGAGTGATCTCTAGGTCCCTAGGGCTACTCTTTTTCGGGGCTAGGATACACCAATTACTGTGGAAGAGTTTGGAGAAGTTCTAAGTGACCCTTGGAGATAGTGATCAGAAAGAAAGCCCATACCACAGCAGGTGTTCTACTAACAGACCTGGGAATGGAGGAGGGGGAATTGCATTTGAAAAAAGTCGGGAGACATGAACATCTGCTGTTAGCCTGCTCTCCCCTGCTGGGAATGGCCTGTGAGTTAGCTGGAATACCTGCTGGATCTGGGGGATGGCATAAAGTGATGCGTGGTAAAAATAAGCATAGAACTGAAGAACTGTGTGGTCCACTGCAGGTAGGCAGAAAGGAAAGGTCGTCTCAGCAGGTGTGCTGCTATAAACCCGGGGATAGAACTGGGAGACTGCATTTGGAGGAGAAAAGTAGAGGTGAAGATCTGCAGTTGTCCCACTTCCTTTTCTGGCCTAGTGCCCTTCGGGGTCACAGGGAATGCCTGATGCAGTTCGGGTGTCGGGGTTATCAAGTGAAAAGCAGGGAAAGGAGGGTTAGAGGAGCAGGTCTAAGTGGTTCATTATAGATGGGGGCAGACAGCTGTTAGACTGGAGAGGAGAGTGGAGAGTTGAATCCGCTGGAGAATGTGGATAAACCTGCAGATATGCCTGTTTCGCTGGCTGGTGTGTCAAACCTGCCTTTATGCCTGGCTAGTATGTCTTGGAGGTTTCTAGGGAGTGTGTGACTTCTGGTGTTGGTTGGTGGCTGAGAAGGTAGTGGTGAGTGTTTGAACGAAAGTTTGGATCTGTGTGATCCACTGGAAGTAGAGGAAGAGAGCAAAGGGATTTGTAGCAGCAGTTGGTCTGTTACAGAGCTGGGAAATAACAAAGGATAGTTGAATTTGGAGCAGAAGAGGGAGAGGTAAGAGGTGCACTTAGCCTACCTGTTTTCCTGAGAGGAGTAGAAGGCCAGGTCCCAAAGAATACCTGCTGGTGTTAGAGGTTAGAGAATTATAGCATGAATGTAGGACATTCTATGTTGCTCATATGGTCATAACAAAGTTATGTTTCACATGCATAATTGACGTTGTTATCCAGTCATCATCATCGGACATCTCCATTACTTCACTGTAATATGAAACTCTGTATTCTTTTCAAGAATAATCTCTGTTTTTTTCCCCTAGAAGTCATTATTTTGCCCCTCTCCATAAATTCACTGTTCTAAATATCTCAAAAAAAAAAGAAAACTATAAAATACTTTCGTTTTGTGTATATTGTTAGGCTATTTCACTTAATCTAATGTGTTTCTGGTTCATCTGCCTTAGAGTATGTATTAGAATTTCATTTACTTTTATGCTGAATAGAATTTCTTTTAAGTTTGTAAACCTGCCTGTCAGGACATTCATCTGTCAATGGACACATGGATTCATTCTCTCTCATCACTGCCATTCTTTCTGTCAACATATTTGGACAAATGTCTCTGAGTCTCTTTCAGGCTTTGGGCAAATGCCTAGAAGTAACCTTGATGGAATGCATGGTGGATATGATTAGACTTTTGAGAAAATTATAATTTTCCATAGTGGCTACAGAGCTTACACCCATTATCCACAGAGCAGACATCATCCTCAGCTCACATAATGCATGTCATCTTGGAACTGTAATATTTTGTGATGAAATATGTCACCATTTCTGGTTTTATCTCCTGAGCTACCCACTATTCTTCATGTTTTCAACATTTTCCTTCATATCAAGCGATTTTGTTCTTATGAAATAATATTAGGAAATAAAATTTCAAGAGATATTTCTGAATAAAAGTGTTTGCTGTCTCTTCTACCATTTTGATTTTAAAGTATGTTCTCTGATATGTCATGGTTTCACAAAAGGCAGGATTCTATAATTTTATTCAATACTACATCATATTCAATAAAAGCAATATTCTATAATATAATCCCTAAAGTGGACAGATTTTATCTTTATAGATTTTGTGTTATGAGATCTTGGACATGCATCTTTTGCAAAGAAGTTGATCAGTAAATACTCCCTGAATTAGAATGAATTAATTTTGTATTCTACAATTTTATGTCTATGACTTAAGTGTGGGAGCATAAAAATCAATCTAGAGTATTTGGATAAAGAAAGTCATAATATTTTCAATAGCTTCTTTCCCTCTGGGATATAAAAAAGATTAATACTTCCCAAAATGTAGTGTCTGTCAAATTCTCTTCTAAGGCAGAGACTTGAACAGAATCCCTAGTGATGTGTCACCCTGGCCTCATAAAAAATACGTTAAAAAAAAGTGAGCATTCCTTTACTATTCTTCATAGGGGATATTTTTCATGGTCACTGGAGTTGCTGAAAGATATTTATTTCTAGAAAGATTATAAGATCAACTCTTTGACACCTGTGAGCAATTTCTTGTTATAAATTAAATAATCAACATTGAAATAATAAATGTTTAAGGTACTTATAATTTAATAAAGAATTATGGACTAATCAATTCAGAACATTATCAGAACTAAACTTGAAAATAAAGATAAGTCATGTAAGGAAAGTCATTTAGACAAAAGCAGACAACAGACATGTCACAACTAGCATTATAAAAAGTTTGGTAATGTGCCTTTATTTTCCCATCTTATACAGTAGCTTGGAGAGCAGTGACATTTGTTCACTGAGGTTCTGTTAAAATTCATCTTTGGATCCATTTAGGCTTCCATTTTATTTTAGTTCGGAGATTTTTAATGGCTCTTTAAATCTTACTTCTTGTTAGAAATATATTTAAATTGTCTGTCTTCTCCTGTTTTAATTCTTACAAGTAATATGTAGAAACATATCCATTTCTTTTAGATTTCCCAATTTAATGGGCTATATGTTGGTAAGGTACACTTAATGACTTCTTTTTCATGTCTAATTTAAATAATTTGTGGCTTGTTTGTTTTGGGGGTTTGGTTAATAATTTACTTACCTTGTCTTTATCTTTTTAAAGAACTAATATTTTATTTCATTGATTCTTAATCTTACTTGTGTTTTCATTCCATTAATTTCTACAATATTTGCAATTATTTTAGAGAATTTTATACTTGTAACAATAAAACATGATCATATTTTCTTCCTTTAAAATTTCCTCCTTCTCAGATGTAGAGATAGATCCATAGCTAAGCCTGGGTCAAGTCCCTCGAGTCCAGTCAAAGAGAGGGAAGAGGGATTATATGGTCAAGAGGACAAGATCATCATGGGGAAATCCACTGAGACAGCTGACCCAAGCAAGTAGGAGTTCACTGACTCTGGACTGAGAGCTGGGGAACCGCATAAGACCTGATTAGACACTCTTAATCTGAGAGACAGGTCTATGGCTTGGGGAGTCTCTGGGGCCACTGACACTAGAACCAGGATTTACCCACAGTGCATGAACTGGCATTTTGGAGCCAATTCCATGTGAAGGGATACCTTGCTCAGCCTTTAGTCTATGACTGTTTGTATCCTTTCTTCTCTCTCAGAAACCCATGTACATTTATCCAACACTGTGACCCATTTAGAGGCCTTTTTCATCTGAATCTTTCTATATTGCATATCTCTAATCATTTTCTGACAAGGAGCATCATTTTTTTTTAATTGCTGAACAGGCATGGCCAGGACCAACTCTGCAGCCCTGCATGTTTGCTCCACACAGTCCAACAAAGCAGAGGCATACTCTGCCTCTGTGAGCCATGTTCACTGCCACAATTCCAGGGACTCAGCGGGTCTATGTCATCACTAAGCAACTAGTATACACTATTCACAAACCTCATTTAAGTGCAGGGCCTCCCAAAACAGCCAGAGCTATTTATGCTGCCAGTACAAACCAGGAAGCTGGCACTTAGAGGAGCCATGCAATTTTTGCTGCTAATGCTGAGTCAAGAAGTCTTCTCTTCAAGGAATCGCTCCTTTGCTTCTAACAAACAGAGCCTATTTGAAAACATTCTGCTACCAAGAATCTGTCCTTAACTCTGTTCTTTGGGGTCTAGAATTCCTTCCCAAGCTCTCTCACGTTTTTTTGTGGATGTACTTGGTCAATTTTGGCACCATTATGTAAGCAGAGACTGCTCCTTAACTTCCTGACCACCTAGATGTGAATAATCAAACAGAAACTATATTAATACAACACTATTTGGCCAATAGCTTAGGTATATTACTACGTAGCTTTTACATCTTAAATTAACCCATTTCCATCAATCTGTGTATCACCACAAGGCTGTGTCCTACTGGTAAGATTACAGTGGAGTTTTTCTCCTTTAGCAGCTACATAACATCTTCTTGACTCCACCTACGCTCTCTCCCTCCCTCCCTCTCTCTCTCTCTCTCTGTATCTCTTCCAAGATGGTTTTATTCTAACCTATCCAAATTCCACATGATTTAATGAGGCACATAATAGTTATGGAAAGTCTCCAATGTAAGATGTCCTTCTGTATATGTGTTAATTGATTATTTTCTCAATATTTAGATCACAAAGTCTTGTGTATTCTAAAAAGTAATTTTCTGTCATATTAATAGATGTCTGTAGACAAAGATTTAATGATTTCTCTCAGTCTATTGATTATTGGCTTGGTTTTATCCTTTCTTTGAGGACCATAAGGTATATATAGTTATTTATTTGAAATAACTTATTTTATGAATTGTAATGTAGACATTTAGCAGTATAAACTTCTCTTTTAGAACTACTTTTGTAGTTTAAGATAGTTGTGTTAAGCTCTGTTTACATTTCAATTCTTCAAGGATATTTTTCAATACATTTAATTTTTAATCTACATGATTTTATATATATTCTAGAGTTTCACTTGCTGCTGATTTGTAGTTTTGTTCCATTATGATTAGATAAAAACAAATAATTATTTAAAAATAATATATTTCAAATAATATATTATTTGTTAATTCTTGCCTGTATCCTTATATGTAATCTACTTTAGAGAAAGTTCTATGGTCTGCTGGAAGAATAGACTTTTTGAAATGCTTGGATTCTTTTGAGGTTTGTTGAGTTCATTTGATCCACAATATCATTTTGTTCAGGTGTTTGTTTTCTTTTTTTAAAAAGGGTTTCTCTGTGTATCACTGGCTGTCCTTTCCAGGACAGCCTTCATCAAGAAAAAATCTCTTTGCAACAGAAGGAGACTACTACAGAAAACCACAACCAATCAAAACACAGAATGGTTGACTCCAACCCCAATGCATGCATCTTTGAATACTCTAGTAGGTAAAGCTTAGGGAACAGTATGGAAAAGTGGGCAGAAAGATTTTAAGATCCAGAGATTGATGAGTTTTGTTGTGATTATGTCTTCTAGTGGTAAGAGAAGTTATGAATTAAGTCTCACCGACATGGCCACCCAAATGTGAACTGAATAAAGATGACAACTGAAAGTCAACTGGGTGCCAAGAGCAGTAGGATTTCTGTTATTCTTTGGTTGCAGCTCGATCATCCAGCCAGTCTCAACCTGCAGATAATTTGACTCAGGGTTCTGAGTCTTGTTCCTCTCTAGACTGCTTCCCTGAAAAGAGTTCCCCAGACTCAATTAGTTTTTTGACAGCCTTCTCTCTTGCAGAAAAAGAGCTGGCTGTGCATTATCCTGGCAAGATTTACAGGTAAGTGGCATATATTGCCATTTGAGAAGGAAGCTTCATTGGCTATTTCTTTTCCTTATAACCTTGATTTTAGTATTTTACAATGACTTTGGCCAGTTATTGAAATAAAAATAAATCTACCTTGAAAATACATAGGTATTTACATTTCAAAGATCTGCTTGTTATAACTCATCTGTAAATTTGTAGTCAAGAAAATGGGAATACAAAGTAATATGTCTAGCTATATGTATTTTTGAGTTTGAGTTCCGTTTAGCTTATATCTTAACTTTATGATATCCCAGCTTAACCTTATACAATAGACAAAAAGATTTTATATGGAGAACTATTTTCTTAAATATTAGAATGTATGTTGCAAAGGTACAATATTTGAAATAGTTCATTATGAAGAGACATAGTACAGCTTGCAGCCAGATTCTTACATTTTTTTTTCAACAGTTCTCAAGTCGTTTTGTTAAGAGACAAGACAAAGGGAATTTTTGAATTTAAGGCTCATTTTCTAAAAACTTTTAAACCATCTGTGATTATTTGGTACTTATTTGCCTTCTTATGTATACCAGATGCATATGCATGTCGTACACCAATCTTCACTTTTAAAAACTTGATTCCTGAAAGCATTCATATCAACCTATGCATAATTCATCATATTGCTATCCGTAGCATTGTAGTGCTAGATTAATCTTCCCAGGAGCATAGAAAGGGGGTATGGCTTGCTGCAGACATTTTGCGACATAAAACTATCATATTTGTGTGTATACATTAGTTCTAGTGCACACCCACAAGCTACAGAAGAAACAGAAAACCTTTATAATTTTGAAGTACTGTGTTTCCAGTTACTGAAATCAGGAAGCTTTTATGATCAGTTGTTTGATAAAACTCTACATTTCCTTTATGAATCATCTATTGATAAGTGCTTAGCTCATCTTATCACTTTGCTATTATGAATAATTTTGAGGTGAACACATCTAAGGAGATTCCTGTATTGGATGTGGACTTTTGTTTCTTTAAGCATCTACAAGTACTGAATCAGATAGAACACATCTGTTTGATTCTCAAAATTGATCTCCTCAAGCAGGGCGGTGGTGGCGCACACCTTTAATCCCTGCACTCGGGAGGCAGAGGCAGGCAGATCTCTGTGAGTTCGAGACCAGCCTGGTCTACAGGAGCTAGTTCCAGGACAGGAACCAAAAAGCTACGGAGAAACCCTGTCTCGAAAAAATAAAAAAAAAAAAATTGATCTCCATAGTGCGTCTAGTAATTCACATTCCCAGCATTATCATATGAGTTTTTCTTTTCCTCTTGCATCCTGTTGCTTTTATCAGACATGAGAAAGACTTTCCATGGAGCTCTGATTTGTATGACTCCTATAGTCAAACATGTTGAACAAATTCTTCAAGTAATTTTGTTCATTTATATTTATCAATTGATAAGTGTCTATTCAGTCCCTTTGACCATTTTTGATTGGCGTACTCTTATTTTGATACTGAGTATCTCTTCCGGTTATTTTTAGAAACAAGTTTCACAATAAACAAGGATGACCTAAAACTTGCTATGTCGTTAATTGTGACCTGAAATTTTAATCCTCCCATCTCAACCTCCAAAGTGCTGAGATTACAGTTGCATAACAACACTTGGCTTATATTGTGTTTTGTATTATCTAAATGTTCTGGATATTAATAATATGACAGATCAATAACCTGAAGAGACTTTTTCCCATTACATAGGCTATCCTTTTTGGTTGTTGTTGTTAATTGCTTTTACTGTATAGAAACTTTGTCATCTGATGTAATAAAATCTATCAGTTCCAACTACTGTCTCCTGATCTATTGAGAAACACATAGCCTATGTCTACATTTTGAAGCATTCCCCATACACTCTCTAATAGTGCACTCAAAGTTACAGGTCTTACATTAAAGTCATTGATCCATTTTAAGTTGATTTTTGGTATAGGGAAATAGGGATATAGTTTTTATCTTCCTGGCACATATGTCTAGTCTTTCCAAGACCAAAGTTAAAAAGGACATTTTTTTAATATTATGCACTTTTGCCAGATGTATCTAAAATTAGATTCACGGCAATGTTGATGGTTTATCTCTGAGTCTCCCTTGATCGGCTTGCCCATTTTAGTTTTCCTTGTTTATGTCACTGTGGTGTCTATAGTCATTCCTGAAGTTGATTACATTTAATAACTCGAGATCTTATATTATTTTTTGTTCAGAATACTAACAGCAATTCATATCATATGTCTATAACCTATTATGTGCATCATTAAATCATGTGGAATTTGGATGGGATAAAATGTCATGACTCACTAGATACGGTTTGCCTAACAAGCTGCATTATTTAGAAAGCCTATCTCCATGCCCTAAAACAACTTTAAACATATGTTTGAGAAACATCTTTGGCAATATAAATTCAAGCCTTGCAGGTGGTAGGAAACAATTTTAAACAATTTCCAAATATTATAGAGGGAATTGATGATTATAAATAATATTAATTAAATTGTGGAAACTTGAAAAAGAATTGCTGAACAATTTAATTGAAATTTCCACAAGATCTTCCATTGTTTGTTGGTATCCAGATTGTAAAAATACCTGCAAATAACTTTATCCCTTGTATTCACTCATCCTGTGACTCCCACCAAGAGATGATGTTTAAAATTACTTCTTTGAATGTGTACTGATGCTGGGATGGCTTCAAACAGTACAGTGCAAAGAGTAACATTCCTGAGTGAAGACAATAAGAAAATCTGGTGATGGCCTGGCAGTGGTGGCACACACCTTTAATTTCAGCACTCGGGAGGCAGAGGGAGGAGGATCTCTGTGTGTCAAGGCCAGCCTGGTCTATAAGAGCTAGTTCCAGGACAGGCTCCAAAGCTAAAGAGAAACCCTGTCTTAAAAATCAAAACAAACAAACAAATATCTGGTGGCTTCTGACTCTTCTAAACTGAATGATGGGAGAAAGAAGAGCAGAGTCGGATAGAAGCCATGTAGCTCTGCCTGAGACAGACGCAGGAACTTTACCCAGTAAGTCACTGCCACGTGGCAATACACAGATTAATGGAGATGGTTTACATTGAGATGTAAGTGTTAGCAAATAAGAAGCTAGAGTTAATGGGCCAAGCAGTGATTTAAATAACATACTTTCTGTGTGATTATTTTGACTCTGGGTGGCAGGGACAAACAAGCAGCCTCATCACAATGTTTGCTCATTTCCATCAACACCAAGATTAATGTTCTATACGTTGCTATAATGCTTGTGAAATAGTGTCTTGGACTATCTCTGACATCAACTGTAGTCATGGTGTCATTTCTGGCTTTACTGGTTTTGAGCCAGCACTTGTTTTCAGTTTTTTTTAATGCATCACTTTATGATACACAGGCTGGTAGTAAAAGATCCTGTTAGCCCCATCCTCCTGAGTACAGGTATGTAGACCTATGTTAATTCTCTTAGGTCATTTGTTTCATTGTTGTCTTTTAGTAGGTCAGCAGACTATTTGAACCATCTGAAAATAAATGGTACAATGCAACATTTAATGTCTGCTAGATGGTATGATACAGAATTTAAGTTTGGCATCTGGAGTCTTTACAATAATCTTCTAAGACAATATTTTGTTGTGTCCATCACACAGTGTAGGGCCCACGGGAGAAGAACAGTGTTTCTATAATCTCAGACAGTGACTGTTTGCACTGAGACAGGAGACTAATAATTTTGATAAATCACATTGCCTTTTATTATAGTAAAATAATTACAAGAAAGTAGTGTACACTCCTTGGCTGTGTATGTACCTTGCATACTTTACTCAATTAAATCTTTTCCATGACAATGTATGTGTCCCTCTTCATCTCTGTAGTTGCGAGTTTTCATTTTCTGTCCTCTCTGCTCTCACTGACTGTCATTGAGGGTTGATAATAAAGCAATGATGCTTTCAGGAGATTTTGTTTAGTATTGCTTTTTTTCTGACATAAAAGTTTAGTTATAAATCAAAGAAAAGGGTACCATCTAATTGGAAATTATTTACTGAATAGAAATCATATTTGGGGCTCAGTTGGAATAAAGTTGTTCATTCAGTAATAAACCAAAGCAAAATTCACCTAGCAAAAAGAGCAGCAACAAAAACATAACTAAACCAAAGTTGGTATACCTAACCCTTTGTACAAAATATGAATGTATGTGTCAAGTGCCCATGTCTGAGTCATTTTAAATAGATCTCAGATCCTAAAGGCTCCATCAAGTCACAGTATTATCACACTGACTCTCGGCTTTCAGCATAAAACCACACGGGCCTACACCAGGTTGAAGTCCTGGCAGAAAGTCTCTGTGAACATCACAGGCATCTTGAATCTGTGTTGTTTACTCATTATGCACAACCCATGACTTTCTAAGATTCTGAATTTTATAGCAGATAATTTATTTCATTTAATTTTTAATTGCCTCTTTCCTCCATTAGAGTGTGAACATTTGCAAATTAGAACTGTTATCCCTTCTCTATTTTCATCATCTAGCACAATTTTTAACTCAGACAAATTATATTTTCAATTATTTGTTGAATTTTAATAAGGTATAAAGGGAGCCTGGAAATAAAGTCCAGAGACGAACTGCAAGCACACATGCATGTGTTTGTAAACACACATGCACACACACACACACACACACACACACACACACACACCACGTGATTGAAAATAATTAAAAATGAACAAACTCAGAACATTACAATAGGTTTGAAGATATCTCAGAGGTTAGCCATGAGAGTGTGAGGAACAGAATTAGATACCCAGAAGTAATATAAATTCCAACCTGGGAAAGCAGAGAGTTAAGAACAACCTGGTTAACGAGAGTAGCTACATCAGTGAGATCTGAGTTTGAAAGACCTTGCCTTAATAAATAAGGTATAAGAGCTTTCGAATATGATTATTGACATCAACCTAAGGTCCACGTGCACATACTCACACTAGCCCACACTCACGCAAGCAAGCATGCACACACATGTCCCCTACACCCCTGAGCAATCTTCAAAAGAACTAGATAATTTTGCCATAAGAAATCAGTTTTATAACAAAGATAAATCCATTCCACAAATGCCCTTAGTTTGTGGTTGTGTAGTGTGCATTTGAATTTCTAGAATATTCTTAAGGGTTTTTTTAAGACTTTAAAAGAAGTGACTAAAAACTTTGTTTTAATAATTATTTCTGGGATACAAAGACACACACACACACACACATCACACATTTTAGTTTTTGTTGTTGTTTTTTTACTGCTGTTGTTTTCTATATCCGAGAACCCCAAGCTTTTGGGAAATATTACTGCTTTCTAATGGAAAAGTAAGACATTTTCATTAAAGTTTAAATTTCTAAGTACATTATAAAAGGTGTCATGACAAACAAGGCAGCTTTAACAAAGGACATGACACACCTAATAAAATTGTAGTTTTTAAAAGGCTGTCACTCACATGCAATTAAATTCATTAAATTTGAACTATTTTTGTTTGTTTGAGTGGTTTTTTTTTGTTCTGTTGGTTTATTTTGAAACAGATTCTCATTCTGTACCCTATACTTGTCTCAAATCCCTGGCTATTGGGATTACAGGCATGCCATGTAAAACCTTTATTAAAATTTAGTCGATAAGCCAGTATCCGGGAGACAGAGATTCTGTTGAAAAATTATAAACATAAATAGTCATAGCTTCTAATTTTCTATTTAATGCTTGTTCATCTTTTGTTTTAAAATTATATTGCGATTATATTGTTTATTATATAATTAAATAACTTCTCCTTATTGAATAGAAGAGAGGATTGTAGATGAAAGTCTCTCTATGCTGGAAATTAAAATGTTCTACTTCATAAGTTCAGTTTTATGTAAGTCTGATTAGAAGTATTTATACTGAAAGTTTGACTAATTAATAGATCAGTTATACTTAATAATTAATTTAAATTAAAATATTCTTTTGTGAAATACCTAGATTTTGATGTTTGAAGTTAAATGAACTAATACAACTATGTGTATGGTTATACTCATTTGGATACGGGAAAGTGTGGTCCTATTGCAAAGAATTCTGTGGGGTGATTTCACCAGCACTTCACCATCATTAACATGTTTGTCATTGTTCTACACCTGGACTCTTTCACTAGCTTAGACACCAACATTTACCAGAGGGCTCTAACCAGATGTCACATGCCTTGTGGTACTTTAATATAGTACACCTGACAACTGACAGAATCCTTGAAAATGAGACTTAATGGTTGAATGAGAGTAATTAAGGACTGTCGCATCTTTGGTATCCCCGAGTATGAGAATCTTAATTTGACTCATCAGCACCATTCCAAATTTAAGACACTTAAAACTCCACTCTGTAAAAATAGCAGAAGTCAGAGTACCTAATTTGTCCAGAAGATTTTACAGACATAAAAATACTGGTAAGCCAGTTTCTTTTCAGACTACTCTTAAACTGCACATGGTGATCTCTATGTAACAAGTTCCTTCGAAAGTCAGACTTCTTTGCAGATCAAAGTAGTCATTTATGAGACACACCCCCTCACTCAGTCAGGGATGCTTTTCAATTGCAGAACTCGGGACAGCGCTGCTAAATTAAGTGTAGGAAAGAGTTCTGCATTGACCCACATTGCAACTCCTACCCGGCAGTCATTTGGAAGCAATCAATAGTCCAGAGAGCCCGAAGTCCAAGATTACAGAAATTGCCCGTGTGAACGATCAGACTGAAACAGAGGAGTGCATCATCTTGTGTTTCTCAGATCGATGACTGTCAGAAAGGAAGCAGAGGATGTATCAACTTCCTCAATGCCCAGTCAATAAAGCCACAAGAAATGTAACATCACCATTTTGTAAAGAGAGAAACTCCAGACAGGCGACCAACTTCCAAAAGTATAAACAAAAGATTTAAGATCTTCTGTGATAAAGACAGCAAGTTGGGACTAAGAAAAAGCGATTAACCAGCATGAGTTCTACGTTTTCTATCACAGAGGGCAGAAATACTTCTCTGGCTCTGAAATTCTTCCACACACCCGAAAATAACCTTTTCACCGTATGACAGCAAAGTTTATCATGATTTTCTACTCCTGTAAAACTTAAAACGGCAAAATGTGCTTTATGATGAACAAACACAGATAAGCCAACTATCAAATGGAATTTTTAGATTTGTGTTTATTTTTTCCTAAAATATTACTTACTTATAAAACTGTGTGACTTCTCAAGGATGTTAAATAAAGCTGAACATGAAACTAAAGAGGTTAATTATCTGTTAGCTACAAAAGAACCCTGAGGTATTCAAATATACTATGTTTTGTCCATATTATCCTGTGGATATCTCTCTGTCATTTACCATGAGTGACTTCAGTAAAATTAGGAAAACAGAAACTAAGAAAATACAAAATTGCTTTGATAAATGATGTATGGAAATAGAAACCGTAAAGTATCAGATGACAATGCATGCTGTGCATGCTGAAACCGATGGCTGCAGAGACGAGAACTTCAAACAATTGAGAGCCAGATACCAGGTCCGAAGTCACTTTCAGTGGGGATAAAGGTAAGATTACACAAACCTGAGTTTTCAATGGCATGGGGTTTTGATCCTACTTCATTTCTGGCTTTGTGGGAGCCTAGCCAGTTTGGATGTTCACCTTCCTAGACACGGACAGGGTGGGGAGGACTTGGACTTTCCACAGGGCAGGGAGCCCTGACTGCTCTTTGGACTGGAGAGGGAGGGGGAGAGGAGTGGGGGAGGAGGGGGACAAGGGTGGAAGGAGGGTGAGGGAAATGGGAGGCTGGGAGGAGGCAGAAACTTTTTTTTCCTTTTCTCAATAAAAAAAAAAAAGAATCTACTGAACTCTAATCAATGATTTATTTTGTTCAGGGAGGGCCATCCTAGTAACAAATTTGAGTTTTGCATTAATTTTTAAATGTAAGTATGAAAATCTGAAATACAATATAGGCTATGACAACTTAAAGATGAAGATTTAGCATAAACCAAATCAGCCTTTATTTCATTAATGAATTGGTATTAATTGCTCACTACAAAGCAGAATATGGTATACATTGAATACCAATATAATTAGATAATGGAAGTGATTTTATTATGTTATATAGTAATTAACTAAATGCTTATTATTCAACATATGCCATGTGGCAGTTCTAACACTACTTCTCCTTCTCACCCATATGGCTTTCCAATCTACAATACATTTTTTATTTACATATTCATGTTTCTTTAAATACTTTGGATCTAGAAATCTGGTGGGTTATTAGAGTAAATCCACATGTCCCAGTTAGCTCTGCAGTGAGATGCAAATATTTCTAGGACTATGGTCTTCAAAAGAGCTTCATACACAACTAAACTCACACTCTTGTCTTAGTATCTAATTTCTTGGATTTAACCACATTAATTAGTAACAATTATTTCTCTACTAAGAACCTGAATCTCAGAAATCCAGGGAGTAAAGAGAAGCCATTCAGAGTTCCACAAAAAAGTTCTCATGATTCCAGCACATGAACAGGTAGCAACTTCCAAAACTTCAGGGTACACACTTGAAATGTGTTCTATGATAAAGTGTCCGTAGATCTGTCTGTGAAAACCTCATTTCAAATATGATAGTTAAAAATGCGACAACCTGGGAGATTTCTTGGTGGTTAAAGTTCTAATGTATAAGTGTGAGGAAGAGAATTTGGACTCCCAACAATTAGCTGAAAGCCCAGCATGGTTGTGTGTACTTACAACCCAAGTTCTGGATTTTCAGTTACTGAAACATCACTGGAGCTTGCTGGCTGGCCTGTCTAACGAAATCAAAAATTTGTGGGTTTATTGAAAGACTTTGTAATAAAATACAATGTTGAGAATAACAGAGAGAAAGGACACCTAATTTTAACATCCAGGCTCTGCACGTGCACACAACCAGTGTTCAATACATATATTCACATAGTCGTACAGAGAAAGAAAAAAGAACATGCCGTTGGGCTGTCATATTTCTGTAAATTTCATAATTCAAATATTTTTGTCCATAAACTTCCGCGCACCGAGCCCCCGTGTCTGCGCTCTGTGCGCTGGCACTCAGTTCGTGAACTTCGGGCAAGGGGGCTGAAGGTTAAAATACACAGACACACACAAAAAAAAGAGATAGTGACACGGGTCATCCTTGAATTCCCCAAGAATGCCCCCTTTATTGTGTTCAGGGGCAGATATTATAGAGATAGCCACGCTCCAGCCAAACCCACCAGAAACCACTCTCCTGCCATCAGGAACTCCTGAAGGTCTTGTGCACAGAGCAGCTGTAGGCACTCAGATCAGGAGATTACAAGAAATTCAGGATCTGGGGTCTCACTGCTCCCAACAATAAGCAAAAGAATAGAACACTCTACTAACAATCTATGACTATTCTCATTACTAATATTTAGAGCAAAGAGATAGCTTGAGATTCACGTACTGCTAAGTGACATAGTTAGGACAATTGGGCAACAGACTTTTACAGGATTTGTTCCATCCTTTAGTTTTCTGCAAGAGCTGATAAAATTTATGGAACTTTTTTACCCAGCTCAAGAGAAAGTAAGTCTCGATTTTTTTTAGAAACAAAGAAAAAACTTCTCAGACATATTTTTTTAAAAATATTTTATAGTCACATACAAGTATAATGTGTTTGTTTCAGACTCCTTCCTCCATTCCTTCCTTGCCATTTCCTCCACTATTAGCCCCCATTTTCCTTTCCCAAAACATGGGCTCATGTTTTCTGTTTTTCTTTAAACACGTACTGAGTTTATTTAGTTTTGTCTATGTCCATGAGTATGAGATTATCACCGGAACATGTGTAGCCTCTTTGAGACTGCATTCCTGATCAAAACTTATCCCATCTACCCCATCTAGTTCCAATAGCTCCTCAGCAGGTAGGACTCCATGATCCTACAAACATGTAAGAATTTTGGCTCATTTGTTTTTGGGTATGTCTTGTGCATGTAATCCCAGCCATTGTGAGTTGATGTGCACAACTGTGCTGTCACGTTCAGCAAGTTTTCCTATAGAAATGCCATCCTTCATGTCCTTTCAATCATTCAAGACATATTCCATGATGATCCCTGTGAGCAGAGACTGTTCTTTCATTCCAGCTGCCTAGACCTGAATAATCACACAGAATAATATTAATTACAACACTGTTTGGCCAAAAGCTCAGGTGTATTCCTAGCTAGCTCTTACATCCTAAATTAACCCATTTTTATTAATCTATGTATCAACATGAGGTTGTGGCCTTAATGGTAAGGTTTCAGCAGAGTCTTTCTCCTTTGGCAGCTACATGCCATCTCTTTGACTCTTCTCTCTCTCTCTCTCTCTCTCTCTCTCTCTCTCTCTCTCTCTCTCTCTCTCTCTCTCTCCTGCTTTCCTGCCTGGCTTTAATATGCTAAGCCAATGGCCAGAACAGCTTTATTCATCAACCAATAAAAGCAACTCATTTGCCGAAGGACATCCCACATCAGATCCCTGTGCCTTAGGGGAAACACTATGCTAAACCTAATATGTCATTTAGAGATGAACACCTGACAGCCTTTCATTCTCTGTACACTGACCTTTTGTGGGTCTCTGTATAAGTCAGGATCTACAAAAAAAAAAAAAA
Source organism: Microtus pennsylvanicus (assembly GCF_037038515.1). Taxonomy (NCBI): domain Eukaryota; kingdom Metazoa; phylum Chordata; class Mammalia; order Rodentia; family Cricetidae; genus Microtus; species Microtus pennsylvanicus. Next base: position 11,743,574 of record NC_134583.1, on the reverse strand, counting down.
AAAAAAAAAAAAAAACAAACCTTCTCTCATAAGGTTTAAGAGATCATGTAAAGATAACAACTTTAGGGGCAATGTAATATGGTGTAATTTCAGTAATATAATACTAGGTTTTTGTCTAACAGCCTGTGGCATAGCCAACCAAGAATTTTTGGTCCATCCAATGGTTCCAGTTTCTCCTTGTTGAGTTGTCTTTGACTCTAAGCAGAAAGTGGTTGGTTGTTCCCATTACTTTCAGGCCAGTACTGTACCAGTGTTTATTGTGATAGCACAGTTGTTATTGTAGCTTGCAGGCTCACAGTAAAGTAAGACTACTGAGGAGGTTTCTCGCCTTCAGCAAGCACAGATTCTTCCAGCACCATGAAAGCTAATTTGTAAGGATAAAGTTTCCTGGTCGTTATCATCTTTATCCCTCAAACTCAATGTCTCAGGTATGTGATATCTTTGGCAATAGGCTCTTACTATCAAATTCTGAAGATTAATAACAATAGCATATAAAGTTTGGAGTGGTGTGTGACACTCGACTAACCCACAACTCAGAAAGAAGCAGCCTATACCTGGCATTGGGTGTTTTACTAGTTATCATATCAATTATAGGATAGGAATTATCCCCCATTGTAGAGTGACTCCATTTACCTCAGATATATCTGCTTCTACATTATGCGGTATTTACAAAGGTCTGTGGAATAAGACATTAATAGTAAATTAAAATAATATTTATTCATACTTTATCCATTTGTCTTCATTATCAAGCCAACTTTAAAAATCTCATTATCTAAATATTTTATTATTTTTATTACATTGTCACAATAGTTCATTGATCTTTAACTTGTTCATACTTAAATGCAAATTTGTATACAATTCTTATTTACCATATTAAATTGGGAATGTTTATTTATAATGAATTTCCCATTTCTTCTAGTATATTAAGTACACAAGAAAGCACAGAAAACATATTAAATCCACTTTTACTCCTACCTAATTTAGACACAGTGTTTCTATATTTTTAAGCAAAGATTCTTGTATACTTTAAGCAAGTATACAAGGTGATGATACTGATGTTTCATAAATATAATTATCATTTTTAAAATAAGACTACCTCACCAATAATCCATTATTTATTATTATAGCTAAATAATACTAAAACTTATAAGGAACCTACAGGCATAAAATAATGCACAAAATAAAATACTTTAAAAATTATATTCTGTCCCAGCAAGCAGGTCATATAATGTTTAATTTCCCAAATGATTTTAATATGTACAACTATAAAATACATAAAAACTAAATTGGACAATTTTTAAGGGATGTATTTCAACTATTTAATGTTGAAATATTGCCATTATTTTTATCGTGCACAAAACTTTAGTAGTTAAACAAAGACATGAAGGCATCACACAAAAGGTGCAAATGAGAATAAAAGGAGAAAATAATTCTCATGTATAGTAACATAGGCAGTAGAGCCTCATTTAATGATTTCTTTATTTCTTGTGAAAACTAGGGCTTGTTTGTTGTTTTTTTGTAATGTTACTATATTCTTTGAAAGTTCATTTTATAAAAGAATTAAAATGTTAAGGAGCGGTGGTGGTGCACGCCTTTAATCCCAGGACTCAGGAGGCAAAGGCGTGTGGATCTCTAAGTTTGAGGCCAGCCTGGTCTACAAAAGCTAGTTCCAGACAGGTTCCAAAGCTATAGAGAAACCTGGTCTCAACCCCACCCCCAAAAAAGTTAGAGTTTATCATTATGAAACAAGCTAGGCAGGTAACAACTCAGATGTTTTATAGAAAATAAGAGCAGGTTAATTAGCCCTTACAAAAAGTGATTAATAGCTCATTAATATCTGTGGATTTATATGAAGAAGAAAGACAGACCTATGTCTTAGGATACTGATAAGGGATCTGTGCCATATTCTCCCTGAATTATTAAAATTAATTAGCAGAATCAGAGCATGAGAAATAGCTTAGTTAAAAAACTACATAAAAATAGTATTTTAGTAAGTGAATTTGGTAATTATCAGAAAAGAAAAACTTTGCACAACCTAACTATTAATGTTCTATTGACGTAACTGTGCCTGTATCCTGGATAGATGACAAATAACAAACAGGACCTTGAATTTCTTCACTAAGTCAGTCCCATATTATTGGAGGGATCTAAACACACCCTTGATTATTTGCTTCAGCCAAGATTCTAAATGATGTTTATTTCCAGCTTATACTATTCCAGATTTTTAACAGATACGAAAAATGAACACAAAAATTACATTTAATTACTATTTGATAACGCTTGTAAAAAGGCCAAAAAAAGGCCAAAAAGTATGATAAAGCAGGAAGTAACATAAAAAAAGAATGATGTGAAATCCTATGGGGCAAGAGCTGTGATGAGGGTTTGCTCTGAACTCCACAACAGGCAACCCAAATATCTGTGAATTATTTACAGTACTCAGAGTATCCATTCTGCAAAAAATCAATTATTCACAAGGATCATTGGTAATCTTCATAATGATAAGGGAGACAGATTTACTACTTCGTGCTTATATCTCCATAAGACATGGTAAAGTCTACTGAATTTATCTACAATCAATACAATAATACATTTTCCACTGTCGTTAGACATATCTCAACATGAATTAATTATACTGAAATTTTGGGCTGGTCATTTGAACTAGGTATGAAAATTCCTAGAGACTCAATTCATAAAGCAAATTAGATCATTTTTGAAAACTGGTTCATTGTGCATTCTTCTGCATATTCCATTATTATTAGGTTTTGCACTTGTGCTTCTGAGATGTTGAGCTTACATCAACACACAAAATTCCCAGAACAACTCCAGTTTATTTGAATATCAATTGAGTTAAAAGTACATGCAAAGCTACATGGAAGACAGTCACCTCAGGCCTGTGAAAAGACCCAGAGAGGAATGTTGCACACTGCCAAGACCCAAAGACCCAAGAAAGATCCCTAGAGCCCACATGGTGGGAAGAAAGAAATATTCCTGTAAGTTCTGTCCTTACTCTCTCTCTCTCTCTCTCTCTCTCTCTCTCTCTCTCTCTCTCTCTCTTCTCTTCTCTTCTCTTCTCTCTAGATTGATAGATATAGATAGATAGATGATAGATAGATAGATAGATAGATAGATAGATAGATAGATAGATGATAGATAGATAGATGATAGACAGATAGATGATAGATAGATAGATAGATAGATAGATAGATAGATAGATAGATAGATAGATAGATATCACAAATACAGACTCTGACAAACATACACATGCCCACACACATAGATAAATATATAAACATTTCATTTTGCTTAAAACTAAAGAAAATCCTAGCCTAAATATAGACTTTATGAGAAAATAGGTACAAGAATTATCTGTGTGTATGGTTCATATTTTGCCCAAAGTGTAGTTTTCTTTAAAACATGAAGTATTGAGTGAACAAGTACACAAAATCCTGTATTAGTTATTGTATTTATATGTGTATTTCTATGTGTGGAAATTTGATTATGACCTTAGGTGCCAGCAGGGGTCATCAAAGGATGCCTGATGTCCTAGAGCTGGAGTTACAGACAGTTGTGCTGGGAACAGACTCAGACTCTGGTCCTCTGCAAAAGAAGTATAAGCCTGTAACTTCTGAGCCATTTCTCCATCCCCTATAATAAGAATTATTAATTCAGAACAAAATATCAATTGAGCTTTAGAAAATTTCCAATTATATGAAATAAATGTATTTCACAAATACAAGTATCTATTTAACAAGTAAAATAATTCATTTCCAAAGACTTGAAGTTAATACAATTTTCATTATGTAACCCTAATTAATAAGGTATTGTTCCAAATAATCTGAACTCTAAGGTATTTATCAATAAATAAATGTTGTCTCTTTGTTTAATAAAATATGTACATTTAAAACTATCACACCTGCATGTAGGGCTCTTTTATAGAAACAGTAATTCAATATCCCTTTAGTAAACATTTTCGAATATCAGCATATTAGTACTTATAGTTGACATGTACTGGAGTTTTTTATTGTTCCAACCTGGCTATTTTGAACGCTATAGTTAATTGCATAACACATTATATAGTTAATCTTATGATAGATTTGCTAAGAAATTTGGATTGTATCACACAGATGCTAAGTTACTAAAAAAGAACTTAAACAAAGACCAGTTAGAAACAGAGCATGTGCTTATATCTAATTCATTGAAAAGCATTGAAGCACGAAAAACAACATACATATGGTCCTTATCTTTACATGTTAGAGAGAGAAAGACATTGTAACTAACAATAAACTGTAATGAAGATGTACAACATCATGTGGACATTTACAGCATAAGAACTCTCTTAATCTTAGACAATCTGAAGATATATGCTAATATTTGTAGGAATATGTTTGGATAATAGAATTTTCTAGGAAAATAATTTTTGCCTTGGTAAAATATTATAATTCTACGAATTTATAGTTGAAAATTCAACAAATAGAGCTTAAACTAGAAGTATTATTTTGTGCTCTCTTTGTTTAAAATATCATTTTAGGACTGGAGAGAAGGCTCGGTGGTTAAAAGGACTTATTGCCCAAGCAAGGATGTGTATTTAACTCCCATCATCCACGCAGCAGAACACAACCTTTCACTACTTCAGTTCCAAGGTATCTTATAGCCTTTTTAACCTTTGTAGGCATAAGGCATAAACATGGTGCAATATATGCAGGCAAATCAGTAAAATGCATTATAAAATAATTAAATATAAAAACTCAAAATGTATAATTGTTTATATAAATATGTTTGTATAATCAATAAATGTCTTCAATATGTTCAATTAATCCTGATCTTAACATTCTTAAAAGCATATTCCTTCAAGAAACACCTGATAATAAATGTCTGGCATATTTACTTAATAAATGAAGATATAAATTTTGATACTATTTTGCTGTTCTATCCCAACGACAACATCACAAAACATCTAACAATATTTCCAACCCAAGTTAATTATAAAGAATTAATCTCACAAGCAAATAACCTTGCCTATTTGGAACAATGCTTTAGGCAGCGATATTGCAAGTTGCACAACTATAAAATCAAACTTCTATAACGTGCATTCTGAAAACAAAGGGCACTTAAAGGTACACACTTACCCACCCTTTCTGCTATAGGCTGGACTGCTTAATGCTACATTGATGACGACCTATACAGTGTTAGCAGTGTAAGTGGTAGTCAGTATAGCTACTTTCAAAATTCAATGATCCACCCTGATAATGCAAATCACTAACATGAGAAGACAAAGTAAAATCAGAGATGTCAGCACTCTGGTCTTGTAAATAATGTCATTGTTACAGGAGAAAAACAGTGTAAATGTAAGCATTTGAAAAGTTAAATAGTTTTACTTCCTTTATAAAATTGTTATCTATAATTTAAAATTTCTAGTAATATAGTTGAAATTATTTAATTTTATCCTAATTATTAACCTTTATGAGTCTCCAACAGCAAACATTTTATTCTGTCCAAGAATTTACCTCTTCTATGTAAAATATGTTGCTCTTTTTCAGTGTGTTTTGCAGATATGAATGCAGTGCCTAGGATTTTATTTAAAATCCATATAGAATAAATTGAGGATTATAATTTCCAGTTACTAATTTAGTTATTTTCACTCTAGGGAATATATATTTCATTAGTGAATGCTGGTACTCTTACCATTTGAAGCAAATGACCTTTTACCTGAATGTTTATTTACATATGCGAGACACTAATATACATTATGCATATAAATCTCTTTTGTCAATATGCATTGGTACTTTACACTGTTGATAAATAATAATAATTATTAGAAGTGTTCCTATTGTGTGTAGAGCTTGAAATTCCGCCATACGGTCTCCTCTCACTTGATCCCATTTATATTCTGCATTCTGGGAGAGATGGTGCTGCATTATAGCAAGTTGACAAGAATTCAAGCATCAGAGAGAGAGAAGAATGGGAAGAAAGAGGACAATGAAGCATCACTCCTTTAAATGTTACAGAACCCATGCTTTGCTACTCCGGCCATTCCCTCAATCATAACATTCAATAATTAGAATCTGTTTGGCTTTGCCATAGAGAAGTGGGTAAAATGGTGGAAACATTTAATGATATCTAGAGAATACTCTCTACCTGTAAGACAATTGTCCAGTTTTAGATGCTATTGTTGTAATGAATACTTCTTAGATGATAAAATAATAATAAGATTATGAGTAATGAGAGGAAGGACAAATGTTGGTGATGATCTGTCCAGCATGAACCCCGCCAGGCAGCACAACAATGCTTCCAGTTCTCTAATAATTATGGCAGCCGCCAGAACTGCAAACAAGAGGGGAGAAAAGTGACAAACTGACAGTCATTTTTGATCGGTGCAAGTCACAATTATTATATGATAGTTATTGATATTTTATCAAATTATAAACTATTTTAATACTACTCAGGAAATCATCTCATAAGTAAGATAAATCAAAAAGAAAATTATGTAAGAAGCCTTGTAACATTTTATTTTACAGTAAGAAGCGATTTTAGATAAGCAGCAATGAAAATGGACACCACTCTGCAAGAGGGTTAACACCAATTAAGAAAGAGAAAATAGTCTATTAATTAATTAAGCACTATAATAGCAAATATGAAAATATAGACATATGTAAAATATCAAAATAGGTCACATATTATTTCAAATTACAGACTCATCTCAGTGTTTATTTGCTGTTAAAATATTGTTGAAATATTTCATTGGGAAATGGACAAAATGCACAAGGTATATTCTCATTTTAATTTTTAAATGTTTGTAACAATTTAGAAGAGGAACTATTTTTGGTTCAGAAACGTGAAGTCATCTTTGACATTTGCGGAGATCATAATCAGCTAAGATGAGAAAAGATCATTAAAACTATAAAATCACAACCAATCAAAATGCAGAATTGTGGATTCCAGTCCCAGTGGATTCATGTACAAAACACTTCTGCACCTTAGGGTCAGAGGAAATTGCCCAAGAGGAGATAGAAAGATTTTACGAGCCAGAGAATCAGGAAGTTTGCTGTAAGATTATGCTTCCTGGTAACATCCCAGGCGACCCCCACAAAGTCTGATTAACATGGCAACCCAAATGTGAGCTGAACAAGAATGGCACATGAGCATTCCAAACATCAGGAGGAATGCCAACAAGGCCTTACTTAACCTTACACAGACAACTATAAACAACTGGAAAAAAAAAACTGGGAACTTGAGAGGTTCTGCATACTCTGCATGGAAAAGCACAGCATTTGGTTGTCCAGTGCAGAATGGTCAACACTGAGCACATACATACAAGTAATATTATATGTACCCAACAGGTGATATTTAGAAATATAAATATACATATATCGCATAAATGTATATATAGTGTACGCACACACACACACATATATATATGTTCAGTACTGAACACATACACACAAGTAACATTATATGTACTCAAGTTGTTATATTTAGGAATATATGTACATATAGTATATGTATACATATTTCATATATATATAGCAAACATATGTGCAAGCATGTGTATGTGTGTGTATGTATGCATAGGCAATACAATGTAATGAAACAACATGCCATGAATTTGAAGGAGAATGGGGATTAATATATGGGAGGTTGTGAAACAGAAAAGGCAAGGGAGAAATGTTGCAATTAAAATACAGTCTCGGAAATTAATAAGAAAAGAGAAGAAATATGAAATATTTCCTTTTAGTGGGTATAATTATTTGCTTACAAATTAACAACGAATTTCTTACAAAGCAGGTTCCTAACTGTGATAATCCTTCTGTGTTTTGACCACTGGCAGAGAATGCAGAAAATGTCAATAAGTGCCTGATGATTATGTAAAATCCACAGTAACAGTTTTGCATATCCCCATTAAAAGTTGTACATTAGCTTGTAAATATCCTTAAGTGAATTAGTAAGATCTTATTGCCTTGTGTCCAAAGTGAGGAAGAAAAAAGGGCAGATGTAATTGGATCCCTTAACAACATAGTCCACAATAAATACTTTTTTGGTAAAATGTTACAAGTAAAATTTTGTAAGGTTTGTTCTTTTTGAGCTTTCATAGTTCTTTTTACTGAGTAGTAGCAGTTAATTTTCTTGTAAAATTTATTCTTTCTCAACACCCTGTAGGTTTGAAAGGCTGTTGACTATTATGGGCTCTTATAGAAAATATTGTTCCTTCATCTACATCCAGGTTGCTGGACTTCTGCAAGATTCTGTCCTTGGAGGATTATAAAACAGTAGAAATAAATTTAACCATAGGCAAAAATACACACATATTTTTATTTTCAAATTAATTTTTACCTCAGTATTAGTGCAATATATTTTTTTTTTTCGAGACAGGGTTTCTCTGTGGCTTTGGAGCCTGTCCTGGAACTAGCTCTGTAGACCAGGCTGGTCTCGAACTCACAGAGATCCGCCTACCTCTGCCTCCCGAGTGCTGGGATTAAAGGCGTGCGCCACCATTGCCCGGCATTAGTGTAATATTTTATCAGGAAGCTTAAGTATTGAATTTGGCTACAAGTTGTAATACTCATCCAAATGTTTTACAAAGAATGTCTTTCACTTCATCATTTGTTCATAAGCAATAAATACGTTAGTTCTGTAGATGCCAAACATACTACAAACAAACTTTACATTACACTATCCCATAGCCACATCTGTGCAGATGTTACTCCAGACCATTGATTTTGCTTGAGTATCATATATACTGCCCAATATTATAAACACTAGGGACCTTATTTGGAATAGGATATTTATAGATGAAATTACTTAGATGACTTTCATACTAGAATAGTGAAGCCCACAATCCAATCTGAATGTTTTATTTATAAGAAGATGTGAAAATACAAGGAAAGAATGTCAAATGAAGACAGAAACTGGAAATGCATGTTAATGACAAATGAGGCAGCGTTATCCACAAGCTGAGACAGTGCAGTCATAGTTTTCCTAGAGGCGTGGCCCCTCTGATACTTTAGTTTCAGACTTCTTGCCTACAGAACTCCATAAAAATGGAGAAACATTATTGAAATGAATCTCATCTGTAGGCTTTGCTATGTACGATAGCACTAGGAAATTCATATAATTTTATAAAACTAATTATTTACCTGGATAATGCCGGAAAGACCCTGCACTTGGTGGCAAGAATTTGAGTTTAGATTACTATTCTTGATGGTTAGTGACATTCAAATGAATAAACAGTAAATTCAATCTATCAGTGAAAATACTGTCAGAATCATGGTCCTGTTAAATACCTTGTTTTTCCTCTTTCTAGTAAGATAAGACATATTGAGGGAACTAACACAAAAGTAACTTACCAGGATTTCTCATGATATATAAAAATATTATACATGACGTACCAACATGTCCTGTCTCAAACAGAAAATAAAGGGATCCCAGATAACTGAAATATTCTCAAAGAAGAGTAAGGTTTACATATTAATATAGTTCACTCCAAATTTCTCCATTTATAATGATTCAATATTAATCAACCAGCAGTGTCTTTTATTTTGTATTATTTTAAACGTAATTCTTTTTTGGTTCTTTGGAAATTTCATATCATACATCCTAATCTAACTCATCTTCCATTCCCTTCATATCTACCCCTCACTTCAGCAGTATGGCTCTAACACCAAAACTAATTAGAAAAAAAAACAAATAAAAAAATAAAAACATCCCACTCATCCATCTTTAAATAATTATTTATCCTAATTTCATCGGGAGCTGCAGTGTGTCTCACAGCATACACCCTTTATTTTTTTCCAATCAGCTCCACCCACAAAATGTTCATTGCAATTAGTCATTGATCTGGTTCAAGTCCTCTGGTTTATGGCACACTGACGTCAGTGGGCCACCATCAAAACCCCTCTCTGATATCCTGTTGTTGCCCCTAGTCATGGAACAACAATAATTATTATTGAATTGCACATAAGTTTCCTATTTCATTGTGTGCCACTAAGGATGGCAACGAATATTTCTACTGAAAGAGATGCAGCAACATCTCATTGCCATTTTTAATGTTTAATATGTACTTTTCAGGTGACATGCTATAAAGTGTTTTTTCCTTATGATCACTTGTCTTGTTCATATTTTCTGAGGCATGTGTTTAAGTTTTTGATCCACTTTTCAAGTAAGCTCTTTTAGGCTATTAATTATTAGAATTTGCTAGTTGTTTTGTGTTTTGGATAGCAGTGAGAAAATAGGACAGATAAATTTGTAAGTCTCTTCTTCTTACCTGCAATCTTCCTATAACTATTTTTAATTTATTTTATTTTCCATTTCTCTCTATAACTAATTTTAATGGAGATAAATTGTTTAAAATTCAATGAATTAAGGTTTATACATTATTTTTATGGCTATGTTTGTTAGACACAAGATGAAAACAAAAAAGTCCAAATCATCTAAATACATTTCGATTTTAGTGTTAACAGGAAATCTATAAAGTTTTATAGTTTTTCACTTTTTCTTTAAGTCTTCAGTCTGTTTGCTTGAGTTAAGATCATTGAAGAGACAGGCGATATCTGTGTTAAGGTGTTGGTTATCACTTGGGCTCCACAGATCTTCTCTTTCTAAGCTCTCTACTCCCTCCTGTTGTTTTTAACAGGCCCCCAGCAGGCATCCCCTGTTAACCCACAATACCCCACTGGCAGGAAACCAGGTAGGTTGCCAGCAGATATTTTCTTCTGTCTCTGTTCCCCAGATCCAACCCCCAAGTCCTCCCAGCTCTGAAGCAGAACACTTGTGGCTGCCGTCCCTTAACCCTAAGCCATATGCTGTGGGCCCCACAGAGCGTTCCCATCTCATCTTCCTTTCCACACTCTTTGCTTTGTCCCAGATCTCAACCCCAACAGGCATCCACTGCTAAACAAAGAGCTGCTCCTCCCAGGACAACAAGTAAGCTGAAGGTGGATCTGAATAGCTCTAATTGCTGCTGAGGTCCTGCCTCCCACATCTCATCCCCAGCTCTGTAGCAGCAAACCCAACAATTAAGAGCAAAGAGAGATAAACACACTTGCTTGATTGCTTGTGCTCAGCTCAGTTTCTAGGCTTTTAACTGTTCATGACACCCTGTCCACATAATGGTGCTGTGGAAAGGAGCCTGGATCTTTTCAAATCAACTTATTGAATTAAGACAATTTCATGCCAGCATATCGACACATAAACCCATTGTACACAATTCTTTATGTAGACTCTCATTCATGGTAGTTCTGAGTTGTGTAAAGTTGACACACATACACACAAAAGATGCTGACAATTACACTAGGGCCTCCATGCGACATTTAGAAAGCTGTGCTAAAATTAAAGAGGATATTGCTGCTATGTTCTTGGCCATAGAGGAAAATTCTCATGCTTCTCAATGTTAAATATGCTAGTTGTAATGATTATTTAGTTATATATGACTTATAAAGTTGGGTGAGGTTTCTTCTATTCATAATTTTTTTGAGAGTTTTTAACCATGGGTTTCATTTGACATTCTCAAATGATTACTTTTGTTCATTTTAAATTTATTATAATTATTTTCAAGATTTAATTAAAAAGTATATTAAAAGAAAATAATAGTTGTCATGATTAAAATGAATTATCTTTTTGCTAATATTAGATCTTATATTTTATTTCTTTCTTGCTTACAGAAATGTGTCTGCATTTTTGAGTTTACTTCTTCAAAGACACTGAAGATAAAATCTTTAAAGCAACAAGATGTACTGATAATGGAGTTTTTCATAAATCCACATATAAAAGTAATTGCAAAATTATGAGTAAATTTCTAAATAATGAAGAAGGAGTGAATAGGAGAAAAAAAGGGAAAAAACAAAGAGAGAGGAAAAGATAAAATGTTGAGGAAAAGAGTATTCTACCCAATAGGGTATTTTATGTTTTTGCAATTAAAACACATTGAATGAAATAGTTTCCCACTGATGCACATGCCATAGCCATGTTTCTCTACTGTGTCTAGACACGTCAGAGGATCTGTGTTTACTTTGAGAAGGCAGCTCGAGCCAGGCCATTTGGAAATATGAATCACACGTCTCTTTTTCTCTAAGAACAAAAAAGAACCAGGTACTTCATCCAAAATTGCATGTAATTGTTCTTAGGATTGCTTTTACTTGTGTGCATGTGGTCATTAATAACTGGGTATTTTGTTAATGAGGTCTGGAAGATACACAAATAACACTTCTAGATGTGCCTCCTTCTCTTAGAAAATTATTTATAGACTAAATTCTAGATCCAGACAGGCTCCTATAACATCAGTTCTTTTGTATATGTGTGATGTTCAAGTATTTGTCTCTATGTCAAGGCGTACAGCCTGAGATGCTGTGTTTTGGTTGTTTGTTTTATTTGTTTGTTTGGGTTGTGGTGTGTGTGTGTGTGTGTGAAGGGCTCACACACACAGAGAGCTGTTAGTAAAATTCTTCTGCTCTTCTGCTCCACTCTGCAGTTTCCCTCTGACCACTGTTCAGAAATAGCCTTAGTTGTCCCGACCCATTCTCACATGAAAGGGTGGAAGAAGGGGTCTTGGCCTTCGTCTCATGTAACACTAATGGCTATTTCCTTTGAAGGATATGGAGGGCTTTTCAAATCTTTTTTTATTGTATATTTTCTGTTCTTTTGTTTTGTTATAGCTTTTATCAATTGCATCCATTTTCTTCTATTTTATCTTTTCTATTCTGATCTTCATGATACAAGCTTGACCTGTTCACCTTTTACATCTTGGCCTGCCAGTTGGCTGTTGAGACACTGGGTCCCAACTCTGCCAACATTCACATAGTGGCAAAACATTGACGGTTCCAAATTCTTTAAAGTAACATATGTGACCAGGGTCCCTTCCTCTTGTGCCTGTAAGCTACTGCTTTTAAGGGCAAAATGCTTATACCTTTCAAAGAAGTTTAAGTACAATTTGTATTGTTTACTTCTAGATACATAGCTTGGTTTAATGTCTCAGAGAACTGAGATGTTCAAATATGGCAGTAGCTTATTTCCTATGAATAATCTAAATAAAAGAGAGAAATGTCTATTACCTCACATTCAAATAGCATTTCCTTAATAGGAAGACTTTCAGAATCAAGACCACTCTGAAGTATATTGCTTGCTATGAATCTATATAACTTCTTAAGCCTTCATTCACATGAGCACACTCATTTATAGATATGAGTATGATGATACTAAATACAGTGTAAACATAAATATATAGCAATATCCATTATTCTCACTCAACCTTGAATTATAAAAGACAAAGAAACATTAACTAAAGAGCACCACTTTAATAAAAAAGAAACAGTAATGGAAAAGTTTATGATTGTGGACCGTGTGTAGCTTTATAAATTTTCTTGTAGTTTTAATTAATCAATAAACCTATTAAACATTTTTATCCAGATTCATAGAGAAAATTTTCACAGTACTTTGAACACCTCCAAGTATCACAAACTAACAATCTTTGCAAGATGTCTTAAATGAATAAGATAGCAGAGTTATAACGTAAGATCTAGGTTGTCTAAGTAAAGTAGTTTCTATTTAAAGAGCATTATACACTATAAAGACCAAGCATAAATTGCAATGGATTCAATACAGGCACCTAAAAATGTCCGTAGGCAAATGTACCTTGTTAATTCTGTACTGTGTTTATAACTGGTGTTATATGCTATATATTCTCTAGTTAAAAAGATACTATTTCATACACTTACTTTCTGTTCCTTTAATATTTGTTATCATAGAGTTTTTCAATATTTGGAGGTACACATTTATCCAATTTAAAAAATTAGAAAATTAGGCTGCATTTTATCATTAATATGGGGTAGTATATTTAGTATTTATAATCTATTTATGGATTTATGAGTGATGATGTGTTTATAAATATAAAATAAATCCAAAGTAATTTAATAAGATAAAAAGAATAAAGTAAATGTAGATGATGTGACAATATTGTACAGTGTTTAGCTGAAAGTATATTTTTTATCTTATGGTTTTAGATAAAATCTCACCTTCAGTAACATCTGAGGTTAAAAGAAAACCTGTAGTTATGAGAAGAAAAAGTTATAAATATTGATTTCACCACTTATTAGTTTAAAATATCCTAGTTGTAGAATTTATTTTGAGGCTATAAATGACTTGCCTTAAAACTCTGTAAACTTACGTAATCCCAAATAATAATGTTTTTAAAGTTTTATTTATGAGTCACTACTAAATTGTGATTTTAATAATTTTTATGAAATCTTAAAAAAGTACTTCCTTACACAGGATATAGGCATTCACAATTCCAGAAATATTTAGCATAAAGGGCCACAGATGAAAGACTGCCTGTGGTCTGGTCACAGAAGGTTATACTTTGAAGTCACCGTTTCTTGTGTGATTTTATGGCTTTGAGAAGGAACCCATGACTTTCCCTCTTCCTCTGTGATATACACATGGTGTTGTCACCTGAGTTTGAAATTTTTTAATATATTGAACCCATAATCATATTTTCTAGTTAGTATTTTAGCAAGTATGTTAAGTACTTGATTTTCAAAATCATATTTTGTCTCTGTTGTGAATTACACAGAGACATTCCTACTACAATTTATTTTTTCCCGGATGTCACATCACTTTCTTTTTTTTTTTAAATTAATTTATTTATTTAACGATTTCTACCTCCTCCCCGCCACCGCCTCCCATTTCCCTCCCCCTCCCCCGATCAAGTCCCCCTCCCTCATCAGCTCAAAGAGCAATCAGGTTCCCTGACCTGTGGGAAACCCAAGGACCACCCACCTCCATCCAGGTCTAGTAAGGTGAGCATCCAAACTGCCACATTGGTGCACCGGACAGAAATCTCAAGGTCCAAATCAGGAGCAGAAGGAGAGGGAGCACGAGCAAGGAACTCAGGACCGCGAGGGGTACACCCACACACTGAGACAATGGGGATGTTCTATCGGGAACTCAACAAGGCCAGCTGGCCTGGTTCTGAAAAAGCATGGGATAAATCTGGACTAGCTGAACATAGCGGACAATGAGGACTACTGAGAACTCAAAAACAATGGCAGTGGGTTTTTGATCCTACTGCACGTACTGGCTTTGGGGGAGCCTAGGCAGTTTGGATGCTCACCTTCCTGCTACAATTTTAGCTGTGTTATTATCTTCTCAGTGCGAACAATAGAAATAAAAGAATTTCATATAAATATCTTTATTATATTTGCTTCAATATATTCGTTTCTTATTTCTCTCAAATTTTTAATTTGACTAAAATCTGTCTTTATCAAATATAACATTTTGGGAACAAGGATTGCTAAGCACACATGCTAGTAGTGAATATATATTGAAGAATAAAAAGTAAATATTATTCATATGAGAAAGTAGTTGGCTTAACTCACTTTGGACAGATGGCCAATAATTATACCTTTACATTAGATCTCCAAATTTAGTCTCATTTAAAGCAATTGCCTCTCGTTATTTTTGTATATCACTGTCAGATACTTTGGGACAGTGACAATTAGAAACAGCAGGACCTCCAGGTGTTTTACTGTAATAAACTGATTGTGGAATATTTACATCAGAAAATCACTAAAGTATCTTTTTGTCCAATAATAAATACTACACACAGGAATACTATTTTCTAAATGAAAAAATGAAACTCCCAATTAAAACAATATGAATATTTTTGAATCACTTAAATTCCAAAGACTCACTGAAGGGAGAGATGACTATAGAAATATATGTTGATAACCCAATACATGGGAAGTTGAAGGAGGAGGTTCATAAATTGAACACGAGCTACATACAGTAAGCGCTATCTAAGAAAAAAATTAAAAAATCATCATTGAAAGGATTACAGTCCAGGCAGCAATGCCACAAACCTTTAATCCCAGGAGACACACCAGTTTGCCATAGAAACCAGAAAGTCATGGGGCACACCCTTAATCCCAGAACTAGAAAGGATTATAAAATGGGAGGAGAGGAGACAGTTCTCAGTCTCAGTCACATTCTGCGGTTTCATCGCGACAGGATTACCATTTTCAGACTGAGGCCCAGGTAAGAGCCAGTGGCAGGATGCTTTGCTTTTCTGGTCTTCTGGATGAAACCCAAAATCTATGAGTTTATATTAATCATGCTTCACAACTTCTACAATAGATTGTACATTTATAACTCTTACTGGGAAGCCTGGTGAAATGAACTAGTGAAAAGTCTCACTCATCAACTCAGTATTGTTATCCAAACCCTTAGAACTGTTACCTTATTTTCCAGTTCAGATTCAATAGATGATAGTTCAATATTTCATACATGACTTAGAGTTTTTATTTCAGAAATCAAAATATCAGCTCAAAATAATTACTTCCCAAATTCTAATTACATTAAAGAAGGTTCTGTTTTGTGGGAAGACTATAATAAAATCCTGAGAAATATCTCTATGTGTTTAATTTTTTTATTAATTAATTTTTTACCACATAGACAGAACATACATAACAATTGTAAAGACCAAGGAAGTGATCCAGACAAAGTAAGTACTGGACAGTTAGGAAACCATGGATTTTAGTTGACTTAGTAGAACAAGAAGAATGTTCTCAGGTAGTTCTGATACTAAGGAAAGAAATACTGTGTTGAGTTTTTGTCCTGTGTACTATTTCTTCAACTTAAGAAATATTGAAAAATAACCATTGATATACTTACATAGAAAATGTGGAAATATATTACCACTTCTCATTAATGCAATATTTGAATCACCTTCTCTTCCTTTTGTCACTTACATATGTGACTATGTTTGACAACTATAACAAATAAAACTTTCAAGGTCAGAGTTAAGAAAACATCATAGTATTCTGTTTAGATTTGTGTTTCATTAACGTTAAATTATTCAGAAAGCATGTGCTTTTGTAAAAATAAAAACAAATTTTAAAATATTTGTTGTTGTGTTTAGCAATGCCTAATCTCCTTTTAATGAAACTGATTGAAGAGGATTAAGCACATGAGAAATGAAATGAATATTTAGCACTCAGTAAAATACAAATAGCTTTGTCATTATAGAGCAGGAGAATACAATTAATGCCCTGAAATTGTGACAATCAGGACACCATGGCTATGCTCCTCAATTCAACCAACATGGGTCAGCGTATTCTACCACTGACTGGTAGAAAAACTCGTGACAAATAAATAAAAAGTAGCTCAATAATGGCACTTTGAAAATTGTGAGAAAAAATACTTCTCATCTAATTGACCTCAATTAGCTGAGAATACTGCAGGTCAAATCCTATTTGTGTCTGAATCTACTTTTGAATGCCTTCATTATTCAAAAGGGACAAAAGAATAACATATTTTTCCCTTGATGATGAATTCTGTGATATAATCAAGGCTGCCAGCTGAACTGCCTATATTTTACCTTAATAAAACTTAGGGAGAACTTTGAACTTTTTACTATTAAATTTTTCAGGTTTACATAAAGACATGTGGTCTTTACACTTAAGACCTCCTTTTTCAATATGAAAGACTCAAAGCAAAGCTGTTTTGCACTCCAGATTACTTTGGTTTCCATTGAGAGATCAGTACATCCTTGAACTACACTGGCTGATTTAATTCAGAAGCTTTTCTATTATCCAATGTCTCTGTGCTGCTGTTGTTTCTTCATCATTAGCATTAAGAAAATTCCAGGTTAATAAAGCATTATATAATCTATTTCTGGGGGTATTTTCTATCTCTTTCTGTTTGTTTAGCATATGATTTATAGTTCTATTGATCTTTCTATAACTGTTTCACCTGTAGGATTGTGTGGTATACCTGTTATAATCTTTATATTGCAATAAGCAAAAAACTGTTTAATTTTCTTAGACAAATATGCTGGACCATTGTCTGTCTTTATTTTTGCAGGTATACCTATGATGGCCATAACTTCTAATAAATGTGTGATTACTCAATCAGCCTTTTCTGAGCTCAAGGAAATTACTCATTGAAAACCTAAATAAGTGTCAATGGTGTGGTATACATATTTTAATTTTCCAAATTCTATAAAGTTGAACACATCTATCTGCCAGATCTCCTTTCTTCGAATACCCTTTGGGTTTCTCCCTACTGGTACTGGTGTTTGGTTACAGAAAGAGCAAGTAGAATATCTCTTTACAATTTCCTTAGCTTGTTGCCATGTAATAGAAAACCCTTTCATAAATCTTTTGCTATTGACCTGATGTTTTTTTATGAAATTCCGAGGTCTTCAGCACAATTGCAATCAATAATTGATCAATTTCTGCATTACCTTATTCTAGAGGATCTGGCAGACCCATTTGGGATCAGATGTGTGTTACTATATAGGACAAAGCTTATTCCTGTTTATATCTTGAACCTGTATGAAATGAAGACAGTTCTGTATCATCTGGTATAAATTCAGTAGTTTCAATATTTAAGACAACTCTTTATGCTTATTGTGAATCAGTAACTATATTGAGAGGTTCTTTAAAGTCCATTAGCACCATGAGAATGCCTCTGATATATAACCTACCTTTCCTGATTTATTTGCATCTGTATAAAATGTATGAGCTCCAGTTATTGGTGTGTCACATACAATTTGGGAAAGAATCCGACTAGTTCTATCTAGTTAATTCTATCATTTGGGGGATAATTGTTATTAACTTCTCCCAAAAATTAGCACAAGCTCTTTGCCAAGGTTCATTGTCTTCTTATAATTTTTTTTTTAAATTTCATCAGGAGTAAAAGGAACTATAATCTCTGCTAGGTCTATAGCAGCTAGTTGACAAAGTCTCAATTTTCCTTTCATAATTAATTCAAAGACTTTTTCCACATATGTTTTTAATTTTTTACTTGGTTTATGTGGTAAAAAGATTCATTCTAAGATAATATCTTCTCTCTACATTTTAAACCAATAGCTATAAGAGGCCATCCTTTTGGTAATAAAGAAGGCAGAGGAATTCTAGACTATAGATGGCCCATAGGTTGGATAAACTTGTTGACAGCTTTTAGATCTGTCACCATTCTCCATTTCCAGATTTCTTTTTAACAACAAATATAGGAGAATTCCAAGGGCTGGTTGATTCTTCAATATGGTAAGCATTTAATTGCTCCTGTACCAGCTGTTCTAAAGCTGCAATTTGTCTTCCATTAAAGGTCATTGTTTAATCCATATGGTTTTCTCAGTTAACCATTTTAAAGGCAAGGTTATTAGTATCTCTGAAGGTTTGTTAGTTGCTTTGTATTCTTGTATAACATAAATAGCTGGTAACTTCTTTTAATAATACTTTATAATATCCTTCCTAGAAACATGAGCTTTGTGGACTGCAGGAATGCTAACCTGAGTATTCCATTGCTGCAATAGGTCATGGCCCCATAAATTAACTGCAATATTAGCTACATTATGGCCTCAGCCTTCCTTTCTGTCCTTCTAGCCCTATGTATTCAACCCACCTCATGCTTAATTTTATTTGAGATAGTGTCCCAATTCATAGGAGTTAAATATCTGCTGCTTGAAGAGGCCAATCTGGTTGCCAAGATTCTGGAGTAATGATAGTTACATCTGCAACTGTGTCTAGTAATCCCTCAATTACAATGTCATCTATATGTACTCCTAGCTTTGGTCTTCGATCATTTATAGAAGCTGGCTAAAATATACATTTCCTATTTCCTATTAGAGTTTTTTACTCATCCTCCAGTTCTATTCCATCATCCAGAACAGTATGGTTTTTTACAGTAGGCATTGGATTGAATAACTTTCCTGGTGAAATGTTCTCCAAAGTGACTAGGAATGACTGGGCCTTGTTTGAAATTGGAGACTGTGAGAGGCTCCCCAAGGAGTTTTGTGGTAATATCGGGTTGCCTTGTCCTCTTGTCCATCTACATTCATTAGTTCAATGTTGGACTTTGCCACATCTCCTACATATACAACAAGGCTGAGTCCTCCTTTTCTTGCCATTCCTAAAGAAGACATTATTCCTAGGAATGCCTTGTCTACAGTCCCTTTTTAGATGTCCTATTCTTTCACAATTAAATCATTTGGCATTTTGATGTCTCCTCATACCATTGGAAATCACTTCTCCTACCCAAGTAGGAGAATGTTTCTGGTGTAGGAGGTCCTTGTGTATTTTTGTTGCTTTCATTGGTTACTAAAGAAACTGCCTTGGCCTCGTTGATAGGGTGGAATTCAGGTAGGCGGGGAAGACAGAACAGAATTATGGAAAGAAGGGCAATGTGGCAGATGCCATGGCTCTCCTCCCCAAGATGGACACTGGTTAGACTCATGCCAGTAAGCCACAGTCAAGTGGCAATACAGATAAATAGAGATGGGTTAAACTAATATGTGAGAGTTAGCCAATAAGAGGCTAGAAATAATGGGCCAGGCAGTGATTTAATTAATACAATTTCTGTGTGGTTATTTTGGGGGTCAAGCAAGGTGCATTCATCTATGGGTGCTGATCTAACCTTAGAAGACTCAAGGATCATCCTACATTCTAAGTTGACATTTTCAAAAGTCAAGGATTCAAATAGTACACATCTAGCTTAAGGAAATCTCTCTCCTAATTGCACAGCCTTAGTTAATCAGTAAGAAGTCAGTAAAGGGTTCTCTCTGGCATTGTTTAATCTTAATATATGACTCAGTCCTCTTTTCTTGTTCATGAATCCTGTTCAAAGCATTTAAAGCTGCTGTGCTATATAGGGACAAGGTGCATTCATTGTAGGGAGTCCATTCCTGAGGATCAGAGTAATGAACCTTGCCAAGAATTTGATCTTGGGGAGTCTCAAATCCTTTTGTTTCCCCCTGTTGCTCTAAACTTTTGCCTCTTCTCTCCAATAACACATCCAAAGCAGTTCAGGTCCATTTTTTAGGACCACCAAGATTAATTGAAGTGAGGTAAGATCTGAAAAACTACAAAAAGATGACTGATAACATCCATGAGTTCAATAACTATTTTGCTTATATTATGGAAGGAATTGTGTAAGATTTATACTATTTTCCTTCCTATTATTTGATTCTAGGAATTAGCTTTGTTTTCAGTAATATTAAAAATGTTTCAATACTACTGAGAGAGATAGCAGTATTTTGACTAAATGTATTTTTAAACACATTGTAAACTGTTTAGAGGGTTTTTTCCCATCTTAATCTATCTTTACTATATGTCTCTAATTTTCTGACCACATGAGTCTTTTTTTTCTTCTAAGTGATACGGCTAGAATTAAAGCCGTGGTTTTGATGGCTGGATCCACCCAATCCCTTAACTTTCTGAGTGTCTACCTTCATGGCTGAGGTACTGGTAAGAACCATATTTATTGACACAACTCCACACAGTTTCAAAGTACCTGCCACCACCAAAATCATGCTGTTGACTATTCATGAACACCATTTAAGTGTTTGGTGGTGAGGCCTCTTTAAAGGTTTTTGTAGCTTAAGCTGAATTAGAAATCCTCTCTTAAATGAGATATGCTTGTCTCTAGCAAACAGAATCTGCCCGAGAAAAAAACTGCTACCACAAGCTGTGCTTAACTCTGTTATTTTGTGTCTAGATTTCCTTCCAAAGCTCTCTCAGGTTTTATGTGGATGTAGGTGCCCACGTTGGTGTCATTTTGTTGGTAGAGGCTGCTTGTTCATTCATGGCTGCCCAGATTCAAAATAATTAGACAAAAACTATATTAGGACCCAAAACAAACACTCAGAAACTATATTATTTGCAATACTGTTTAGCCAATAAGTTAAGCATATTGCTAGCTAGCTCTTATATACTAAGCTAACGCATCTCCATTAATCTGTGCATCACCACAAGATGTTGGCCTACCAACAAAGAATTGGTGGGCTTGGGGGTGGAGGCATCTGTCTCTTGTGGTGGCTACATGGCTTCTCCCTGACTTTGCTTACTCTCTCTATATATCTCTGTTCAGATTTCCTGCCTGGCTTTATTCTGTTAAGCCACTCATCAAAAACAGCTTTATTCAATAACCAATAAAAGCAACACATATATGGAAAGACTTCCCACACAAAATTCCATCTGTTTTCTTATGTTCAAAGAATTTTAAACATTCTTTGCAAGCCATTTTTGGTGGTAATAATAATAACAATAACAATATTTGCTTAGAGCCCACCACAAAATTCATTTTTCATTATCTGGCATTCCTTTCTCCACCCTGTTCTATTAACTTTGGTCAAACAAACTTTGAAATTACTATAATAATCTTCCCTTAAATCAAATGCCTTGTGTGTATTTAAGATAAAATGTCATTTGCCTTTACAAGTTGCTTTAATCCCTTTCTCCCATTACTTCTGTGTTCCCTTACATGTTCCCTTCCACTTTTCTGATCTCATTACTGTCAACATTACTCACAGAACATTTTACTGGTTGTTAACACATTTCCTAGCCTAGTGCTCACTCTGTCTTCCTTAGACAAGAAGATTTCTCTGCTGGGCATGGAGTTTTTCCCATACAGAGGACTCATCACAGATTGTTGTAGCCTGTTCTCACTTGAGGTTTCAGAAGAAGGTTTTCTTTGATATATCCTAACTCACACTGCCTTCTACACAGATAACAATTCCTAATACACAACTAAGTATAATAAATAATTGTGTAATAAAAAATAAAGAATATGCCTGAGAAATTATAAGTAGTAAAACTCTTAATATTTTCTACCTGTACAAAGATGCAGAAATGGGACCAGCATAGATGTAGATCAGATTGTACAAAAATATCAGAGTTAATTGTTTGGAAGAACTATATAATAGTCTAAAGAATTGAAGAGGAAAGAAAGCAGCAATGACTAATGACATCAGTCAAGACACAATCAGGCAAAAGAGGCCTTGTGCCACCTGTGTTAAATGAGATGATCATGATAATAAGGACATCATAAGACAGAGGATTGTATTTATTTCTGAAAAACCTTTTTTAGGAAGAAGCCCCTATGTTTTGCTTTGCAGTATATGTCCCCAGCTCTATAGCAGAGTCTCAGCAAGTAATAAGCCTTGAATTTTCCAAAGGTCTCCCATCACAGATCACAGCTTTTCTAAAAATCACAATTTGAATATTGTACCTAAACCTGATGGAAAGTTTATGTTGCTATTTGCAATATCAAAACTATGTCATTTTTAATGCAATACTTGTCTTCCTTTTATCTCTTATCTAGTTGCCATCCTGGAAAAAATGTAACTATCCTAGGATATTTCATTGTAAGCTTAATTAACCAGTCTTACAAATGAATACACCAATGTTCCCAGAGAAATCTCTCTTTTTCACTACCTCCTTTTGATCCTGGTATAACTTCCTAAATTCATGTAGTCTGTTCTGAACCAAAATTTATAAAAACAGCTTTTCTTTAATGTCTGTGTTCTATTTGGGTATTTTAGGAAAAAGAAAGTCCACGTGGTTGTCCCCCTCCTCTCTCTCAATTTCTTTGGCTGACCTCTCACAGTGCAGCTGTCAGTGTTAACTAAATAAGCATGAGCCACGGCCCAAGGCCCACTTACTGTCAGTCATCTGAATGAGAATGTGCCCCCTGTATAAGCACTGCTAACTGGCAGGGGTAAGGACCATCAAAAGGCGCCTCTGTCTGATGCCCTAAAACCAAGTAACTATTGTAAAAACAGAGACAAAACCTCCATGAGCACATTCTTAAGTGTCTCACTCAAACACAGTTAATTCTCACCTTATCAAGGAAGTCTTTGGTGACTGACCTCATCTTCTGTCTTTTCTAATGGAGCTCCTCTGCCTGTATTTACTCATGTTTGATACCATTAGAACTTTCTTAATTTGATGTGGGATTCCTCTCTGTATGCTGTGAATACCATTGGTTAATAAAGAAAATTTCTTGACCTGTGATATGGCAAACTAGTAGAGCTAGGTGGGGAAAACTAAACTAAAGTTGGGAGAAAAAAGGCAGAGTCAAGAAAAGCCATGTAGCCAAGCCAGAGACAGATGCCAGATGTTGGACAGAACTTTACCCAGAAAGCCACAGCCATATGGCAATACACAATAATATAAATGGGTTCATTTAAAATATAAAAGTTAGCCAGAAATATGTTTAACCTATTGGTCAAACAATACATCAAATAATATAGTTTCTGTATGGTTATTTTGAGTCTGGACAGTCAGGTAACAAACAAGCGGCCAGGCTCTTACTACAAATTGGCATTTCAAAATGTGCTAGCTAAATCCACATAAAGCCTGAGAGGGCTTAGAAAGGATCTAGACACTAAAACACAAAGTTTAGCTACATTTTTTTCCCAGATGGCTCTATTTGCTGGCTGTAGCTCCTTTACAAGAGATCTTCCTGATTCAGTGGTAGAAAATAAAACAACTTGCAGTTTCAAACTACAGTTTCCTGGGCTGTGTTGCCACCAAAAACTGTGGCTCTTTTAGGAGACCAAGCATTTAAATGGGTTTTGTGAGCAAAGTGTTACAAACTGATTAACAGTGCAACCTAGACCTGCTGCATACTTAGAACTGGGGCAGTATGCAAGGCTTGCAGAGTCAGTGAACATGTCCCTGACATTTGGGGTTGGGTGGAACCAAAAGGCAAAGCAGCCTTGGCCCTAGTTACACTGCCCCATAGCATTTTAAGGAGCTCTCTAGGACAGAAAAGGATTTCAGATACATATTAGGACAAATTCAGACCTAAAAGAATTCTAAAGGAGTCACAGTATTGGATAAATGTATGTAGGCTTGGGAGAGAAAAGAAAAAGTATAGAGTAAGAAAAATAAGCCACATAAAAATGGAAAATACACAGAATCAAAAGAAGCATGTAGCCCCAGCAGAGAGAGAGATGCCAGATGCTTGATAATATAGTTTCTGTGTGGTTATTTCGACTTTGGGCAGCCAGGAAACAAACAAGAGGCCTATAACTACATTACTTGCTTAATTTGTGGTTTTATTTTTCCTAGTATCTTAACTAAATTTCTTGATTGAGATGATCATAAATGTATACCATGCATCTTTATAATTTTTTTGTCCAGCCTTCCCACTTCAGGACTGTTAAGATAAGGTCCTGCTATGCTTCCTAGGCCATTCTTGTTTTTCCAGTTCCCAAGTGGTGGGAATGTGAAAGGAAGGTACATCTTGATACTACTATTAAAAAGCAACATAAACCAGGTGGAGGTGGCATATTCTTTAATCCCAGTTCTCAAGAGGCAAGGTCAGGCAGATCTCTGTGAGATCAAGGCCAGCCTTATCTTAAAGAGCTAGTTCCAGGATAACAAGGGCTATCCTGAGATACACAGAGAAATCCTTTCTCAAGCCCCCACAACAATATAATATGGCAACAACAATAATAAGTATAATCTTTTAAATGATTAAGTCTTAATATGTAAATACAAAATGGCACAATAATTTCTAATTGTAAACATTTCTTTGAAAGATAGAAATCATTCAACTCAGAAGTACTATGTTAATCACTGTGACTTTTGATACATTCTAAATATATTATGTATTTCCCATATTCTTTTTAAAAACCTGATTCTTTTGTTTCATTTTATAAAACTAATTGCTTTTTCTTCAAATTCAGTACCCTTTATTCTGAAACAGTCCCTCAATACATCAATAACAACATATTTCATTTTCTTTCAGCATTTTATAATTATTTTTTGCACAGAATTTTGACTTGGAAAATTTTCATAGTTTTAATGTTCTTAAGTAACAATCTTTATGTTTCTACTACCTGTTTGAAATTAAAAAATGTGGTTAAACAAGTATGTTGGAATGTGTTCTTTTCTATTAATTCTCCAATGGGCAGCTTTCTAATTATAGACCACAAATTTTTTATTTTTTTGTGCCAAACTTTTTATCAAATGCCAGACATTGAAAATTGCACCTTACATATTACTATAAATTTTTGTATGACTGAAAATATTATTAGCTAACACAGTTTAGCTATTTGGAAGCATATATTTCTCACTGAGCACTTGCTCTCATGATTTTTTAAGTAGAACCACAGCAACACTAAATTTAAGAATATTTCTTCTTGTAAGAACTTTCTGAGGATTCAAATCATACATACCTGTGTAAGCACATATATGAAAATATGTTTTCTAAGTCAGATAAGTAGAAATTGGCCATTCCTAGTGACATGTGAGCTTGAGTATGTGCCTAAAGGCTGGTCCTTGCCCTGACGAGTAGATGGTTTGTTCACAGATTCACACACTGGTAAATGCTAAAAGGGACTCTCATTGAATCTCCGAAAATTCCTTTGGTTAAAATTTTGTCCTCCTAGGGACTCTGCTCTGGCTACCTCAAACTGATTAAATCCCTCAACTCTGCGAGCTCACTTGGCTCTACCGTTGCACTGTATCTAATGCCTGACATTCTGCAACCCTAAGGCCTTCTCAATGCTGTGTACTTGGCCATCATATCTCCTCCTTGATTTATTACCTGTTTCTCTGGTATTGCTCTCCTTTGATCCTTGCTATGTATACTCTCTAGAAATATTGACTAATATATTGTGTGTGGTTTATTAGGTATTCAAAGTAGGGTGGCAAACAAAATCATATTATACCATATTGTTAAGAAGCAGAAAGGTCTTTCAAAATAGTTGATATATGGATCTAATATGGTGGGTATTAATGATGACATGAAATGAGAAGATGAATGTACTAAGAAACTTCTAGCATCATTGTCAAAAGACAGACTACTCTAGTTCTTTGCCTAGTATGGAAAACTTATCCATTCTTAAGTATTACCCATACATAGATGATTTAAAACCAGAAACTGAAGAGAATAGAGTCCATGGGAAACATTGTTCACTTAGATCAAACAACTGTTCTTATTTAATTTCACTGATTTCTTTTCATTTCCAAGTGCTCATTACCATTGTAATAAAGTGAAGATACAGCGTTCAGTATGGTTACATCATTAGTCAAGAGTTTCTGAAATGTAAAGATGCTAACATATATAACATTCCAATAACAAGTCAGACAGGTTAATTCTAATAAATGTCATTATTTTATATTTTCTTACTAATATAAATGAAGCATTTGGAAGTTTGTTATGTTAAAAGTAAACTTGCAATACTATCAAGATACTAAAATATAATGTAAAATGGCTCAATGTTAGGCAGAAAAGTACAGGTTTTTTTCTTGCTAATTTTATAAAAGCATGAATTTTGTGGAACATAACCTTTTGAGTATAAAAATACCTTTACTGAATTAAGAAACCTACAAAGCAAAAACATATGTGAGATTATGTTGCCTCCGATGTAGTTCATAACTGCATTCACAAGGCTCCAATAAGCTATTATTGGGAATTAAAGTTATTATTAAAATAAATATTTTATTTATGAAGCTATGGAAATTAGACTGTTAGATTTTTGTTTTAAGAGTAAAAATTACATGAGTATGGCATTATGTGTTTTCTTTTGGCCCTGTATTCTCAAACACACCTTAAAATGTCTTTACTTTGAAAAATACATTTATAATAGTAAAGTTAAATATACTAAGTAATATTTTCCCTTTGATTTATAAACACTGCATTTAAGGTTTTATTTATTCAACACAAGTTGAAATCCTACATTTGATATTAACATATGGGCCATTAATTTATATATTTATTATATTTGAACAAATTGAAATATTTCAAAATGAGAAATTGTTGAAAGGTATTTTTAAAAATCACAAGATAGCAATGAGATACTGTCACACAGCTGTTAGTATAGTCCACCTCCATGGGACAAAGTGTTGGTGAGGAGCGTGAAGTAAAGCTGAAAGACACCAAACACAGCAGACATTGCAGAAGTTGTTCCACTCAAACAAGCTCCACAGGCTCCATCATACTCTCAAATGTCCTTTAGTAGGTACAATCACAAGTACATACACTGACAATTTGAAATTTACTTTTAACATAAATAGAGCAAGATGTTTATGGTAATTTGATCATATTTCCAAAATCTGGAAGCCACCAATTTTTTTTAAGTTAACAATTTGATTGATAAATTGTTGTACAACTTAACAATGAGATATTATTAGTCCCTGCCACCATCCAGGAAATAAGTTTCATGGATCCAGCCCATTCTTTAGCTTTCTGAAATTCCAGTCTCATGGCTGAGGTACCAGCCAGAGCCATGTTTACTGCCACAACTCTATGGTGTTTCAAGGTTCCTGCCACCAACAGAAAGCATGCAGTAAGCTTTTCATCACCATTTAAGTGTCTCATGGCAGGCCCTCTAAAGAACTGCAAGGTTTGTAAGTCAGGAAGCTTGCCTGAGAGTGCTTGCCTCTAGCAAGCAGTGTCCATCTGAGAAAATGCTGCTATCAATAAGCCATGCTTAACTCTATTCTTTTCTGTCTAGAATTACTTCCCAAGCTCTGTCAGGCTTCGTATGGATGCAGTTGTGCACACGTTGGGCAACATTTGTTGTCTGATATTTCTGTTCTTTCCGGTTCCTACAGTCATTAAGTACCAAAGAAATCACACAGAGGTCTACATTAATCATAAACTGATTGGCCCATTAGCTCAGGCTTCTTATTAACTCTTATAACTTACATTAGCCCATCATTCTTATCGGTGTTATCTACATGGCTCAGTGCCTTTTTCAGTGATGTAGTTACATCTTGCTTCTTCTGTGTCTGGACAGGACTGTAGAGGAAGCTTCCCTCTTCCCAGAATTCTCCTGTTCTCATTGATCTGCCTCAATTTCTTGTCTGATTGTCCTGTCTATACTTCCTTTCTGGCTACTGGCCAATCAGAGTTTAATTAAAACATAATTGACAGAATATAGACAATTGTCTCTCACAAAATTTTCTCAAGCCATGTTATTTCTTTAATATCTTTGAATTTTTATTACCTTTTTATCTGTTTAGTGTGTATTTGTGTGTTTGCTTCTGTGTGTATATATGTTGTACTTTAACACTTAATCCTCACAGCTTATGTATGGAATTCAGGGGATTGATCACCTAGATAAATCAGTTCTCTCCTTATACCCTACGGAATCCAGAGACCTAATTTGGTTTCCCAGGCTTTATGCAAGTTTCCTTTATCTAGCCTATCAGGCTGTAAATATTTCATATGCTATTACAATCAATATGGAAAACAGAAAATTATTTTATGTAAAATTTACAGATAGCTGGCTGGTGGTGATGCATACCTTTAATCTCAGCACTCAGGGGCTGGAGGCAGGTTGATCTCTGCCAGCCTACTCTACAAAAGCTAGTTCCAGGAGAGGCTCCAAAAACTACAGAGAAACCTTGTCTCGACAAACCAACAAAAAAAATTGTCAGGTAACACACACACACACACACACACACACACACACACACACACACATATATATATATATATATATATGTATGTATTTTTTTTTCAAAATTTGTTGTTCCACTAGTGCTTGTAATTAAAACTACAACTCCATGGATCATTAGCAAATGAGCTACCACTAATACATATGTATGTAAGAATGTATGATATATACATTCTCTCTCTCTCTGAGAGAGAGAGAGAGAGAGAGAGAGAGAGAGAGAGAGAGAGAGAGAGAGAGAGAGACTGGGTTTCACTAAGTTGCCTAGGTTAATATTGAACTCACTGTGTAGTCCCAGCATAAGCTTCAAGCTTATGTTTTTCTGTCTCAACATTTTTGAGTAGCTGGAAATAGAGACCCGTGCTGCCATACCCAGATTAAATTATCCTAAAACGTAGTATTTTGTAGTCTAGAATCAATTCAAGTAATGGATATATCATATATGTTTGATAATACTTAATAAGTAATCATTCTTTTATCTTACTTTGTCTATAGAGATCTGTAATTTTTATGAAGAAAAAAGTTACTTTTAATTAAGATTGGTACTTGGATACTAATTCAGGGCAATAGAGATTGAATATGATAAAATAATTCTTAAACAGGTAAGAACAAGTATTATGTTTTATAACATATTTGTGATAATATACATATTTTCAAAAGAGTAAGTACTAGAGAATTTCATGTACTATTTCGTTAAAAAGTGATTGGCTATCCATATATATTCTATGACTATAATTAAATCAAATTGGAAAAGTTTAGAGATGATGGGATTTGGTTATTTTACTTTTTTATGAATCTTAATTCTAGAAGATTTTTACTCTATTATTCAAAGCATGGATCTAATTTTATTTTCCATTTGATCACAATACACTTAAAGAAAGCTATGCATAGAAAAGAAGGACAATGAAGGAGAAAAGAAAAAAAAGTGCAGATTTTTAAGAAAATCACAGGATTTCCATGCTTATTTGAGAATTAGCCTATAGGATTTTTTTTTTTTTTTTTGCAGTTGAAGATGTTATAGCGAACACTGAGAGTACCTCCCTCCCTCCCTCTGAGTAAGTCATCAGTAAACTTTGGTCCTTCAAGCCTCCCTAGCACACCACAACAAAAATATTCCCCTTGGTTATCTATTCTGATTCTAAGAGTGTTTCCTGTAGCAATATTAGTTGGGAGCAAGAGTATAAAATACCCTTTGTTATAATCCACAAGCTTTACATAAGTGTAATTCCAGTTGTGCTAAAATACCAGGCAATACCAGGCACTGCCGACAAAGAAAATAACAAAATTATAAAGACTCTAGCAGTATATTGAAAATATGCTTTCATATATTACTAAAATATCTACATTAAAAATAATAATTATTACATTAATAGAGGTCACTTGGAACCATCAAAAAGCATCTTAGGTACCAAATTCATTAAATTCTTGTCAGAGGCACAGTTCTTTGTTTCAATAAAAAATAATTAATGCAGTCTTTGAACTGTTGGGACAATACAGTGTACAAAATATTTTTAATAATGTAAAAATGAATTAGGAAATAATTTTAATTTTCTCTATCTCTTGGCTCTCTCTCATTACCGTACAATTCTTTCAGTCAGGGTCAAGACCAGGCCATTAGTTCAATTCTTTATCTTTAAGATTAAACATGTTCCAATTATCACTGAGAGAAATTAATTTTCTTTGTGAATGATTTTGAAAATATTTCCTACCTTGTTCTGCTCTTGTCTTGCTTATGTTCCCTGTCTTATAAGTTATTTAGGCAGTGAATAGTCATTTTGTTAATATATGCCACTTTCCAACTAATATCTCTTGAGGACTGTCCTCAACATGCTATAATTACTGTTGTCATTGTCATGTGAATTAGTAGAATACATATTTAGTGTCCCTGACATCATGCTGTTGGCAATTTAAAAAGACAAACACTGATAGCTATATTTCTAAAGTACCATTTTTTTTAATTCCACACAGTTTCTAAGTTTTCCTTTTGTGTGCCTGATATGAGTGGTGTGTGACTATAAAATGAAGGCTACAATTTGCAGACTTGCCCTGGGGTACTCAGTGGAAGGTACTCAGTGGAAGGTACTCAGTGGAAGGTACTCAGTGGAAGGTACTCAGTGGAAGGTACTCAGTGGAAGGTACTCAGTGGAAGGTACTCAGTGGAAGGCACAACGGCATCTTTCTCTTCATCAAAAATGCAACCTTGTCAAACTTACATTGGTCACTTCTGAGGGGCACATCCTGTTAGCTCAGAAACATGGACCAAGCAGGGACTCAAGAATAAGGGAACAGGGATATGTGGGCTTGACAGAGATAAATAGAATCAGGACTCTCAGCCGATCAAGGACAAAGGGACACCGAAGCTGAAGCCCACTTAGCTTTCTCCTGTATCTCTTAATGATGTGAGCAGAGACTTAATTCTTTGAAGTTACTGATTTAAGAAGCAGAAGAGCAAAGGGAGCTTTTTTTTTTTCTTGATCTGATCCCTGTTATTAAAGGAAGCAGAAGAGATAAAACACTTTCTATTTTTATCGATTGATGTATTTTGAGGTCAGTATTTTAGTCTGTTCATCTATATCTTGCCCTCTGCCCTCATTTCAAAGTTCTTATTCACTTCTGATGAGAATTTCAATTAATTTGCTGAAATACCCTTTAACTGATTACAGTTAACTGTTTCCAACCGGAGGGAAACTTTCTCTTATTTCATTTGGGCTGATAACTGTCATTTATTTTGCACACTAACTTAATTATTTTATTATCTAAATGCCCCTGAAAAGTTTTTAGACAAAATGAATCTAGAGTGACACCTGTGGTCATTTAAATAATAATGGCTCCATAGACTCCTAAATTTGGATATTTGGTCATCAGGGAGTGGCCATACATTAGAAGGATTAGGAGGTGTCACCTTCCAGGAGGAAATGTGTCACTGGGGGTAGGCTTTGAGATTTCAAAAGCCCAGTAAGGACCAGAGGCTCATTTTTCCCCCTTCTTTTGGCAAATCTGCACGTAGAATGTTCATATACTTCTCCAGCACCATACCTGCCTTTGTACCTACATGCTCCCCACCATGATGTTAATATGCAAAAACCTCTGACACTGTAAGCAAGGCAGAATTAAGTGCTTTCATTTAAAAAGTTGTCATGATCATGGTATATCTTCACAGAAATAGAACAGTGACCAAGACAAACTCTTTCCAGTAAGTAATTAATAAACCTGAAATATTTTACATTAGAATAATTATTATATTCTCTAATAGCACTCAAACATTTTTTTAAGGGATAAATTTGCCGAAATCTCTGTGGAGACCTCCAATTGCCGCTAATGGCGCTCAAGTATCTGTGCTCAGTGCGCTATTACCCAGTTCGCGAGCTTTGGGCAAGGGAGCTGGAGGTTAAAATACACAGACACATACAGAGAGACAGCAACACGGGTCATCCTTGAATTCTCCAAGAATGCACCCTTTATTGTATTCAGGGGCAGATTATATAGAAATAGCCACGTCCCAGCCAAACCCACCAGAAACAACTCTCCTTCCATCAGGAACTCCTGAAGGTCTTGTGTTCAGAGCAGATGTAGGCACTCAGATCAGGGGATTATAAGTTGTTTACAAGAAATTCAGGATCTGGGGTCTCACTGCTTCCAGCATACTGTTTCCTTCTTCTTCTTCTTCTTCTTCTTCTTCTTCTTCTTCTTCTTCTTCTTCTTCTTCTTCTTCTTCTTCTTCTTCTTCTTCTTCTCTCTTCTCCTTCTCCTTCTCCTTCTCCTTCTCCTTCTCCTTCTCCTTCTCCTTCTCCTTCTCCTTCTCCTTCTCCTTCTCCTTCTCCTTCTCCTTCTCCTTCTCCTTCTCCTTCTCCTCCTTCTCCTTCTCCTTCTCCTTCTTCTTCTTCTTCTTCTTCTTCTTCATCATTTTCTTCCCAAAAATCCTTGTGCTGCTGCTTTTCTAAGTGACAATGAACTAAACCTTCTTCTACACCAAGAACTCCAACAATCTCTTGTCATTTCTACAATTTATCAAGCCCAGAATAAGTGTGTGACTTCTGGTCCTCTCTGCCTTTCATGTGATCATTTTTTTTAAAGTTTGATTTGTTTTTCATCCTTTGCATACAAAAAATGTGTTTAACAGAAATGCAAACACGCATGCAAAATATTTGAGTTTCACACGACATTTGTGAGAAGTTACACATTTGCTGAATGTTTGGAAAATGGAAATTTATAGAACATAGCCATATTAATGTTCCAAGGTGTCAGGTATCTTGTCTTAATATTTCATATCCAAAGACCAGTGCTTCTCTGAAATCAATTGCCACAATGTTCTCATTTTTTTCTTGCCCTGTTCTATCTTGAGACTATTGTACGTTTCATAATTCAGAATGACCCCTGTTTCTTTTTCTTTATATTTAGTTCTAAATTACTAATTTCAATTGGTGCTTCAGTTGCTATTACAAACAACTTATTGTCATCAACATTATTCAACAGTGACTTATTATCCTAAAGCAGAATAGTTAAAACAAATATTATAGTCTAAACAATTCTTCAAAAAAAAAAACCTATTTCTCATTAGGATAACCAACATACCGTACATTTCCAGATAACATGTGAGGTTATTTTACCCTTTAATGTTGGTTTCTTATTTTAAATTTTTTAAAATATAAATTAAATATATAAAGATGCATGTGTAGTAACTTTTTGTTTTCTTTATTTTTGGTATTTTGTTTGTCTTCTAACCTGAGTGACAGCAACAGCATTCTTTTTTAGCATTACTATTAAATTTACAACATAACTACTAATACTATTATCAATATAATCCATAAGGTACAGCAAAATAGATTCTCACCTTTAAGAGAATAAAATCCTGTGAGGCATTTTAAATTCAATACACTGTATAAGAGAAACAGTAGACTCTGGAAGCAAAGGTGTGTTTCCTAAATTACCGCAATGATAGATAAATAGATATAGATAGATAGATAGATAGATAGATAGATAGATAGATAGATAGATAGATAGATAGATACAGATATATGTGTATATTCTATTTAAATAAATATATATTCTATTTAAAAATCATATTCCTACCTTACTCTTTTACTCTGTTGTTTCTCAAATTTTTTTATGTTTTTCTTGAGGATGCCACTAATGCTCCTACATCTGGTATGCATTCTAAAACAGGGAATTTTTACCTAGATATGAAACATGGCCCACGTTAAGCATATCAATCTAAATCCAATGTTCGTATTTTAATATGAGCCTTGATGTCTTTTGTAGATAGTTGTTAACTTGGGGATATTATAACTCAAATAAATCTAGTTATATATTCCCACCTGATAGAATAAACTCTCTTGGCACTAGATCCAAATCTTAATTTAATCTTCAACTTTATTGTACATGCATATATGACTACAAAGGAGAAATGCATCTGTGTAAAAGCTCAAAAGATCCTGATGAAGGTGCATAGGTTTAAAAGATATATAGGGATAAAATGTTCAGTATATACACTTATATGAAATTTAACAAATATAACTTAAACATTTCTGAGTATATAATTTTCTAAAAAAGGAAAATTACATTTCAGAATTAATTACAGATCATTTATATGACATTTAGAGCACTAATTAATTTCTTCAATGTAACACAAGATAAAATACATTTCTAAAGATCATTTCATATACAAAATATCTGTGTAATAAATTCATAAATAAATAAGAGCTGGAGTTTAAGGAACTTTTGAGACCTACAATATTCCAATATGCATTAAAATATGTTTTCTTGACCACAAATGATTGAGAAAGATGGTCTGGAGAATGGCTCAGCAGTTAAGAGCACTGGTCTTCCAGAGGACCTGGGTTCAATTCCTATCATCCACATGGCAGCTCGCAACTGTCTATAATTCCAGTTCTAAGGGATCCAACACCCTCACACAGACATGCAGGTAGGCAAAAGACCAATACAGATAAAATAAAAAAAATATTAAAAAAAAAGTATTGTGAAAGAAATGTCTGAAACTTTTTGTTACAACATTATTTAATTGCAGGGAGTCACAAAGGTTTGTTATAATTTACAGTTAGGTTTCCTTTCACCCTCACTGTGTTAAATTGGTAATTGCAGCCTTGTGGAATGGTACCAAAGTCTAAAACAAAGATGACTAAAGCATTAAGCGTGTTCTCAAGGATTGCTGACTTTCCCGGGGATGATTAAATTATGAACAAAGGAACAGTGGAAATGTGAAACAGTATTTTTATGCACATTTATATCATCATATAATGACCTCTATGATAGAGTATTATTCAAAGGACACTTTATAGGTGGGAAAACATACAGAGAGCTTTTGCAATATAAAATAACTTCTTTGGTGAAAAAAAGTACTAAAAGACTCTTTGCAAAAGAGAAACGAACTCATATGGGGACATGTCATTGAATTTATAGTCTTGTATGCAACTAATTAGATAAACATGCAAAATGAATTCTAGAGCCACAAGTAAATTCGACAAGTGCTTACCAGCAATCTTTAATTACTCAGCAACCTTTTGAGCTCCTAATACGTTTGCCAAAGATTTGTTCCTAGCATTGAAACTAATTTTAATGGATGCTTAATTATACTATATATTAACTATAAAATAATTAAACTCACTATATTGTAATAAGATTCAATAACTTAATGGTGAGAGTGTCATACCGAGGTAATCTGTTATTTTGACCACTATTTTGTCATCTCACTTACACGAGAATGCAGTATTAGCTGCTTTTCTCTGACCCCAAATGTGGCCACGTTACCTTAGTTATATATAGTTACAATATTCAATTACTATTGGCTTCATTCATTCTGAATTAATCCTTCAAAAACATAATTTTAATTCTAATATTTATCATGACTTATAACCTTTTGTCACATCCCATTCTCAAAAAAATTAAATGAATAACTATAAGAAAATACTGATTCCTTAAGAGATTTCTCACAGTTGTATTGACAGAACTACCAAAATGAGAGAAACTAAGGTATGAGAGGGTTAGACCAGCATGAGTATTGGTTTAGACTGGCTAGTACCATCTAGATTTCAACCATAATTCAGGATCTTTTGGGATTTTTACGGAGGTAGGGGCATTAGATAAGACATTCAAGGAAACTATCTCCTGGTGCTAAGAATCACTCGTTTGTATTAAACATCTTGAAAGTTGTAGGAAATTGTCCCGGAAGTCACAGGAGCAACAGGAAGATTCTGCATCCTCAGAAGACTCTGGATTCATTGTACTGTCATGTGTTCACTCTTACAAGTTTTTAAGAGGAACAGAGAAAGAAATAGCGGAACTGTTTGTTGTTTGACACCCTTATTATCCCAGAGATGTTTATGCGTACCATCTTACAAACATGGTCACTGATCCTAACAAGATCCAATACACAAACACGAGGGGAGATAAAGGGTCACCTTATTTCACGAATGTGCCATTGACTCCTCCACTTCACACACACACACACACACACACACACACACACACACACACACACACACACAGTGAGAGAGAGGGAGAAAGAAAGTGAGAGAGAGAGAGAGAGAGAGAGAGAGAGAGAGAGAGAGAGAGAGAGCTTTACAATCCTCAACACGGAAGCCAATTGGACATCCAAAGGTCTCCTACCCCTCCACACAATGGCAAATATTAGCATCTACCATTTTCTTTAAAGTATATTTCTGTTTCTTTTATACTTGTCTTTCAACTGCATTCTTTCCTTTCAGAAGACAAGAACAGAGGAGAAACCACCTTGGCAATAGAGTCAGGCCTGGTTTGTTGAGAATCTCTCACCAGTAAAAAAAGAATGTTACCCAAGAAACCATAATGCCCACAAGAATGCAGGAAAGTGCAGCCAGGGTAAGAACATAGGAAAACATACAGGAGATACTTACATAGGCATGATAGTATGTGCATATGATTTGATTTAAAGCAACAGAACTAAACTGTATTTTATCAGGTAGAGAAGATTCAGAAAGCAATTTATTAAGACCAGCAGTACAAAAACAGATAGATGACAAGTAGTTTCAGTCACTGAAGATGAAAGTATAAAAATGAGGTAGAATGGTCTTCTTACCTTACACATGCGGATATAAACACATACAAACACAAACCAATTATATTTGGTCAACTGAAAACATTATTCTTACATGTCCTCAATGTGGACACTGTAAAGAAATGCTCAGTATAGAAGAGCCTCTCTAAATCCACAAGTGTGGACACATATACACAAACACAGTAACAAACAAGTATACACACACACACATGCAAATACAGTCATGTTCGTGAATACACATGCTTACAACCACTTCCAAAGTGGAGATAAGTAATGAATATAAAATTTTCCATGACCGTAATTAAGAACATTTGTAAGCCAGGCAGTGGTGGCATATGACTTTTAATGCCAGGTGGCAAAGGCAGGCAGATCTCTGTGAGTTCGAGGGCAGCCTGGCCTGCAAGAGATAGTTTATGACAGACTCAAAAGTTACAGAGAAACCCTGTCTCGAAAAAAATTTTTTTAAAAAAGAACATTCATACTTTGTTTGTTTAAAATACTTTCTTTTACCCCCAGAGTTTTTTTTATTCATCTTACAAAACATGTACATTAAGCAAAAAAGAATTGCAAATAGAAAGTTTCTATATATAGAATTATAGAAATTAATCAAATTAAAAAAGCAGTATAATTAAGAATTTCAACTTAAGATTCCATAACCTTAATCATGTATCATCTTACGTATTTATACAGTAAGAGAGAATTAAATCGTGTATACCAAAAGAAGACTAATATATTCCAAAGCTAAGTAAAAATAACTATAGTTTTTTTTTCCCAAAGTATTTCATAAAAATTTAAAAATAAAGCATGTAATAGAAACATTTATTTGCTGGGTTGATTATTTATTTGTGAGTCTTATTTTATAGGATTTTCCATTGCTTTTGGTGTCTCTGGTTTGTTTGGTCTGGACTGAACAGAGGATCCTTCTGAAGCATATTTCACTGCAAGAGTCTCTGTTCCATGTTATGCTTCATCTTCTAATGGGCTGGTCCAGGCCTACTAGCATGGATGCTTCAGGATTACAGGGTAGTATAAAGGACTGTATATAGGCTAGCCAAAGAATTCAAATATAGTTTCATAGAATAAAGAATATATTTTATTTCTTGGTAAAGAAGAATGCGTAATAAAAATTTCAGTTTGTCATTACATCTAAGAATGTATGTTGCCTGATAAAAGAAAAACTACAGCAAAATAAAGGTAAAAGACAAATTGAAATAATAAAGATGAGAGGAAGAAGTGAGAATGAAAAAGGGAGTAAAGGGCAAAAAAATCCTGTTTGCGGGGAAGACAGGGTTAAATAGTGACTTTCAGTAAGACAGCATTGCTAGAGGCATTCATTGCCATTTTATCTTTATTTTAACAGTTCTCATGTATTCATATATAATCACAATCTTTTTAAAAGTCTCTAAGTAGTCATGACATTTCATTAGGTCTTTCTGTTTTCATAATAGGAAAATACTATGCACCAATAGAACAACAGCAACCTGTATTCACACAGTATTTAAAAACTTGATAAGAAAAGTAATAATTCTAATTGACTGATAAGCCTGCCCATAATAATTACTAGACATTTATATAGTTCATTAGTTGTAAATTCTTTTGTATGTTTTTCTCTCCATGAACACAATTATTGCGAAAGGATAAATTACAATGAATGTGTCTTACTGAAAGATCAATATGCCTGCCTGTGTCATAAATAGAAACTTTCTCAGAGTGATTGGTTTATGGCAGCCATTGTCTTGTACAGGGGTCCTTTAAATCTTAGTCTTTAGTTAGGAAGGAAAGCAGAAAAGGAATGGGTAGAATTGAACTGTTAAAGCTATCGAGTGATAATTCACTATCTTGGAAGCATTCTGGCCATTTGATGCTAAATTATTGAGTTATAACTAGGACATTTGGTAATAGTGATTTTATTTATTTTATATGTGGAATGGGGTGTCAAATAAGAGAAAAATACAGTAATTAAATTTATAACATTGATCGAGTTTATAACATACCTACAGTAAATATCTGGAACTGTATAAAATATTAATAAATGAACAGTGTAAAATTTCTGAGGATTTAAGCATTTCTATATCTAAATATTAAAATAGTATGGGTTAATTCTGAAAGTAGTACAAATTATGATAGCATTAGATAACATTTCTATGTGATTACTGCCTACCCCTCTTGCAAATGAGAACTTAGTTCCTGGATTAATTTGAGAACCTGAAAAACAATTCCTCAAACCTGTTCCACATCCACAGTGCATCTTCATGTTCCATCAAAAGCTACAAATACAGAAATAAATAGAAAATATAAAAAAATCTTAAACACAATTGTATCACCCATATCTAATTTTCTAGTCCCTAAATTTTATGCAACAAAATCATAGTGACATATAAGCCTGCTGCTCTCACACTTTGTGGAAGCATTATTTTCCATAAACAGACCCATAATTCTTCTTTTTCACTTAAAAAATCCTAATGAGAAGCTGTTCAGTGCAGTAGGAATGGGATGGCGCCTTACATGACTTTCTATCTCTGCACTGCTCTTATTAAAGCCTGTCGAGAGCTGCATTATTGTTATCCAGTTTGTAGACCTGTAGCTATAGTGAAATAACAATTGCAATCTGCATTCTGTTACAAAGAGTGAGGAAAAGAATTTATATGAACCAGTTGGGTTGTTTTTATTTTGACTATACACTTAATACAATCAATAATGTTTCTAATTTTTATGTTTTTAATTTAGAAGTAACTACATACCCTATTCTGGTTACCATTTGTCTTCTTCGATGTGTTCATGGTGAGCATATGTGTGTTCAGTATGCACTCTCATAAGCATATAGTGTGCAGTATGCATGTACATCAGTGTATATGTGTGCATTATGCATGCCCATCAGTGTATGTGTTTGCAGTACGCAGGCCCTAGAGTATATGTGTGTGCATTATTCACACCCTGATGTGTATGTGTGTGCAGTATGCATGCTCATGAATATGTATGTGTGTGGAGTAGAGGTTGGGATCACGTGCTATCCTCTATTGATTTTTATATTTCTATTTTAAAACATTAATTTTCACTAAATGCAGATTTTTTTTTTCATTTCAACTTGACTTGGTAAATAGCAAGCTTCAGGGATGTACCTCTCTCCAAATCCTCAGTGTTAAAGTTACGTCCTTGTGTCGCTGAGTTTGTACCACACTTAGACATGGATGTTGTGGATCTAAATTTGGGCCTGAAGATTTTGAAACTGGCCCGTTACCCACTAATCCATCTCTATAGCCTCTAACCAAGTTTTATGAATCACACTTTCCCTTATTTCTTTCTGATTCCAAATTCTGACAAAGAAAAATTGAAGAAAATTCTCTGGGCTTCCAAAGTTATCTAAATGTTCCCACTCTCGTGTTTACTTCTTCTCTACCTTTTATTTCATTCTAAAATTATCTCCCCTGCTTTAGTCCACATATGACACAACCTTTGACTAAAAATATTTTTAATTAGACAAGGGTTTATTCCTACATTTAGAGTCTGCTTTTACAAATAAAGCATTTATATGAAGAGGAACTAGAAAAGAGATGTAAGAAAATTTTACTAGATTGTCATGTCACCTCATGTATCAACTGACTCATATTCCAATTTAGATAGACTTTTCTCTGACGAGTCTTGCATCTTCTTCTATAAGCATCTGGAAAATATCTCTTTTATTTTTTAAATATCCAGTTAATTTTCAGTTTTTGTCAGATGTAACGGATTGTCTTCCTCATTAATCTTATCCCAAGGAAAGCACAGTGTTAGTGTGCTGAACAACAAACTAAACATTTTTAGATTTCAAATAACCCCAAATAAAACACTTAGCACAATGCTTTCCTGACTGGATATGGCAAGAAGACAATATGAATTGATGGGCTCATTTATCTCCACCTCTTCAGAGACCAATTTGTGTTTTTTTCAACCAACTACATTAATGCTTTCTGTATGTTTGTCTGTGAATAGTCACTGCTTTGAGATACCTTCCAACAGCCCAGAAGAGTTTAATATTATCAAGGTTACAGCTGGACTTGTTCATAAATAATTCATTTAAAATACATTTTTTAATTAAAAATAGGTCATATGATTCATTTTGCAGTCCTCTGGGTCATCAGTAGATCATCTGGGGATGATTCATTAATGCTTCCTCTATAATCTGCAGTCTGCTATTCCACATTTTTCATAAATGTTCTGAGCAATACTGCCCGTGACTCCTTCTCTTTCATTGCAAAATTCACAGAGGCACCATTGACTAGCAACCCCATGGATTTGAGAACAATATGGGCTCATCTAATTCTAATACACAAATACTAGCCATGTGTTGCTTAGAAAGCTTGACTTATTTGTCAGGCTAAATGATTGTTCAGATTTGGAAACAAATAAAATAAGGCATCATATCTTTACTTACATATAACATTGCCAGCAATTTTAAATAGAAAAAAATATGGTAGAAAAAGGCAAGGGGTATCTGAGTTTCCATAAATCTGTTCCTGAACTCACAGCCTTTAAAAAAAAATGATTAAAGTGGAGGACTTGTTTTCAGATATATTTTCAGTTCAGTTTTCAAAGGTCATTGAATAATAGCTAACAACACTACAAAGAAGTACACTCTAAGATTTTTTTTTTTAAATTTGAGGATTCACATAAACTATAGAAGTAACTACCATCCCACAGCCCACTCTTGTCCTTATGGTGCTATATTAGTTCATTTCGATGGCATCCTTTGTCACCAAATGTCACAAAACTCAGGGCATTAGAACAATTAATTCATTTCTTAAAAATATTTAGGTGTTGAGGTCAATCTTTTCAAAACCACCTTCTCACTACAAAGCCAAAACAGAAAATTCCAATTCAAGTCCAGAGAAACCCATACTTACC
Source organism: Microtus pennsylvanicus (assembly GCF_037038515.1). NCBI lineage: Eukaryota > Metazoa > Chordata > Mammalia > Rodentia > Cricetidae > Microtus > Microtus pennsylvanicus. Next base: position 11,701,461 of record NC_134583.1, on the reverse strand, counting down.
TAATATGATGTCCTAGCTTAGGGAAGGTGGTTGTGATGGCCAATCTTGCCTTTTCTTAATTCAATGGTCAATAACCAGGCAGGAGGTATAGGTGGGACTTCTGTACAGAAAGCGCTCTGAAAAGAAGGAAGGAGAAGTCACCAACCCTATGCAGAGGAAACAGAACTTGTAGGAGGAGAGGTAAAAGCCACAAGACACCAGGAAACACATAGATGAATAGAAATGGATGAATTTCAGCTGTAAGATTTAGTTAGAAACAAACCTAAGCTATGGCAAAGCTTTTATAATTAACTAGAAGACTCCACATTGCTATTTGTGAGCTTACTGGCAGAAAAATGTTATTACATTTATTTCCTCTCAAATTATATAAGGTGGGGTAGTAAGTACAGTATACCCCGGGAACACGTTTTTAGTCTGATAAAAATCAAAGGTGTTCCATTTATCCATACCCCAATATGTCTTCTGTTGACTAATAAAGCAAAGTTTAGATTCTCGGGATATTTGAAAAAGAATGACCTTAATGGAGTAAAAAGATAGCTCTGTCTAGTGAAGAAATGTATGAGATTTTCTGTCCTGCCTAATGGGGAATTAGTTTAAATGCTAGCTCTCCACCATAAGGGAGATTTGGTTAGCAAATATTTTAACTTCTCTTAGTAGAGGATGTATTTCCTGTTTGGTTGCTTAACATATAGCCTCAAACAGGATGGTCTTTCAACTTGACACAAAAAAGAGTCATTCCAGAAGAAGGACCCTCATCTAAAGAATTACCTCCATTGTATTGGCAATGGGCTTGACTGTAGGGCATTTTCTTTATTATTAATTGATTTAGGAAGGCACAACCACTGTGTCTGGAACTACTATCAGGCAAAGAGGCCTGAGTTATGTAGGAAACAAAATAGAACAACCAGCTAAGCAGTTTGTTTTCATGGTTCCTGCCTGATTTCCTGCCCTAACTTTCCTCAATGATGGGCTATGATATAAGTCAAATAAACCCATAATTCCTCAAGTTTGGTTGAATCATGGAATTTATCACAGCAAACATAAAAGCAAACCAGAACAAGCCAATATCTGGAGCCTCTTGAATATTCTCAATCCTGATCATATTGTCTATCTCATCACAGAATGAAACCAAATTGTACCAGTAACAAATTTCTTTCAGATAGCATTCGTATTTCTACACAGATAAAGCCACTGGAAGTTTTGTCAAACCCCAAGTTAGATGTCATCTTACTAGGGAAATAGAGGTTTCCTCTTTAGTTTCCTATTCTTAGTAATAAGAAAACTTAAGGATATACAGTAGGCACCTGGAGAACACTTTATTAGATTTTGAGAGAAAACAAAAAGAAAGCAAACTGTAAATTTTGGCAGGGTCAAAGAAGAGGAAGATAAAGACAGAAAGTCATGCCTTTTAAATAGTCTTCCTGTTTAGGAATCACTTTAGTCATAATGTGAGGTCTTCAGAGAAAGACCCAGAAAACCTAAAGTGTCAGTGAAATCAGATTTAGGCTTTAGTTGGTACCTAAAGAAAGTAGAAAAGGGTACACTATGCTTTTCAGTGTTAGGATCCTGAGAAGTAGACAGATATTGTGAGAATCCCCTCTGTATGCTGTGAATATGTATTACTACCTTTGGTTAATAAAGAAACTGCCTGATCCTACTACAGCACAGAAAAGAGCAAGGCATTCCCCCTCCCCCTCCCTCTCCAGTCCTAAGAGAAGTCAGGTGCCTTGCCTTGTGGGAAGTCCAAGCCCCTCCCCCCATCCAGGTCTAGGAAGGTGTACATCCAAACAGACTAGGCTCCCAAAAAGCCAGCACATGCAGTAGAATCAAAATCCAGTGTCATTATCATTGGCTTCTCAGTCTGCCCTCATTTTCAGCCACATTCAGAGAGTCCGGTTTGATCACATGCTCGTTCAGACTCAGTCCAGCTGGCCTTGGTGAGCTCCCATTAGATCAGTTCCACCGTCTCCGTGGGTGGATGCACCCCTCATAGTCCTGACTTCCTTGCTCATGTTCTCCCTCCTTCTGCTCTTGATCTGGACCTTGGGAGCTCAGTCCAGTGCTCCAATGTGGGTCTCTGTCTCTATCTCCATCCCTCAGCCAGATGAAGGTTCTATGGAGATATGCAAGATATTCATCAGTGTGTCCATGGGAGAAGGCCAGTTCAGGCACCCTCTCCTCTGCTGTCCACGGAACTAGTTGGGAAAATCCCCTTGGATACCTGGGAACCCCTCTAGAGCTAAGACTCTAGCCAATCCTAAAATGGCTCCCTTAGTTAGGATATCTTCTTCCCTGCTCCCATATCCACCCTTCCTCCATCCTAACCCTCCCATTCCCCCAAGCTCTCCACAATCCTCCCCTTCTCCCCTCTCTCTCCTGATCTCCCCATCCCACCCCCACCCCCTGCTCCCAACTTTTGCCTGTCAATCTTGTCTATTTCCAATATCCAGGAGGATAACTATATGTTTTTCTTTGGGTTCACCTTCTTATTTAGCTTCTCTAGGATCACAAACTATAGGCTCAATGTCCTTTGTTTGTGGCTAGAATCCACTTATGAGTGAGTACATACAATATTCCTCTTTTTTGGGTCTGGGTTATCTCACTCAGTAAAGTGTTTTCTATTTCCATTTATTCGCATGCAAAATTCAAGATATCATTGTTTTATACCGCTGAGTAGAACTCTAAAGTGTAGATGTGCCACCCCTTCTTTATCCATTCTTCTACTGAGGGGCACCTAGGTTGTTTTCAGGTTCCGGCTATTACAAATAGAGCTGCTATGAACATAGTTGAACAAATGCTTTTGTAGTATGATTGGGCATCTCTTGGGTATATTCCCAAGAGTGGAATTGCGGGATCCTTAAGTAGGTTAACTCCCAGTTTCCTGATAAACCGCCACACTGGTTTCCAAAGTGGTTGCACAAGTTTCCATTGCTCCACATCCTCTCCAGCATAGGTTATCATTTGTGTTTTTGATTTTAGCCATTCTGACAGGTGTAAGATGGTATCTCAAAGTTGCTTTGATTTGCATTTCCCTGATCACTAAGGAGGTTGAGCATGACCTTAAGTATCTCTTGGCCATTTGGATGTCTTCTGTTGAGAATTCTCTGTTCAGTTCAGTGCCCCATTTTTTTAATTGGGTTAATTAGAGTTTTAATGTCTAGTTTATTGAGTTCTTTATATATTTTGGAGATGAGAGGTTGGTGAAGATCTTCTCAGGTTGCTTTTTTGTCTTAATGACCAAAAGCAATCTATAGATTCAATGTAATCCTTATCAAAATCCCAACAAAATTCTTCACAGACCTTGAGAGAACAATAATCAACTTTATATGGAAAAAAACAAAACAAAACAGGATAGCCAAAACAATCCTATACATTTTTTTTGTACTTTGACCAGTTGGGAGTTTATGCCATCCTATACAAAGAAACTGAGGTTGTCACAGAGCTGCACTAATCTATAAATAGAGAGATGTGAAGTTAAAGGATAGTTATATACTATGTTCACTTAGCAAAATAATAGCAGTAGGTTCACACATGGAACCTGTGAGGTTTTATACCAAGGAAGTGGAACATTGGTCACATTTAAGGAAAAGTTCTGTGTTTTTCTTGTGGGAATTGCCTTACATGGCAGTGACAATGCATTTGATTACTCCCATGATATTCATGCCACTATTGCAATCTTGGGATGTCTTTCCACACTATCTTTATTTTAGTTAATTGGGTTCACAGAGGATGAGACTATTGATGACTTTTTCTCCCAGAACACCTTCTTGTACCTTCTGGTACTACAAAAGCTAACCAAAAGGCAATACCTATCCTGGTAAATACCTATTTGATTTCTCTATATCCTGTGACAAATGTGCAAAGTGTATTCACTGCATGAGCATCTTACCATTAATTTCTGGTAAGTCACAAGGGCAGTGGTAGACATCTACAACAACTCTAGGGGAACTTGACTATGTGTGTACCTACCCTGTGTTGGGACTGTGACCCACAGTTGTATTGGACAGTTGGAGTGGATTTTAATTTAAAAAATTATTTCCCCCGCAAAAAAATAAAGGAAAATAAAATTACTTCCCTTTGAAGGGAGGAGTAAACAAATATCAAGTGGCGGTACCTGGCAGGGGGAAGGGGACATGCACTACATATCAATCTTTTTTTCCCCTTTATTTTCTATTAGATGATTTCTTTTTCTGCCAACTGTCTGGACTTTCCTAATTCGAGTTTGAGGGCCCTAAGGTGGCATTATCCCTAGGTCATGCTCACTCTTTGTTCCCTACCTTTATGTCCCCAGCTTTTTATAAGCCAATTATCAGAAATAAATATTTTTTCTCATTAAAAAAAGAGAGAAAGAAAGAAGAAAACTTCATTTTTCATCTCAATCCATGATCCATTTGTAGTTTCCTAGATTTTACAGATAATTGAAATTAAGCTCACAAATTTAAGATTTCTTGCTATGATTCTAATGACTAGAACAGCTTTGAACACAGATGTGCAAATATCTTGGCAGCCAGATATAGCGTCCTTTGGAGAAATTCTTATGTGATGTGGTTGGCTAATATGGTAGATCTTCCTAAAGTTTCTGTTAGTTTATTCATTCGTTCATTTGTTTTGCTTGTTTGTTTGTTTGTTTTGAGATAGAGCCTCTCTATGCAGTCCTGGTTGTTCTGAATCTCATTAAATAGATCAGGGTGGTCTCAACCTTACAGAGATTCTCCTGTCTCTATCTCCCAAGTATAGGCATTAAAGGGTACACTACCACATCTATCCTTCTCATAGTTTTCATAAAGGAATGTCACACTAATTTCCACAGTGGATGTGCCAAGTGCTACTCCCACCAGTAACAAATCATGATGGCTTCCCCTTCATCCATCATTATTATAATTTGTTTCCTTTTTATTTTTATTTTTTTATTTTATTTTTTTGGTTTTTCGAGACAGGGTTTCTCTGTGGTTTTGGAGCCTGTCCTGAAACTAGCTCTTGTAGACCAGGCTGGTCTCGAACTCACAGAGATCCGCCTGCCTCTGCCTCCCAAGTGCTGGGATTAAAGGCGTGCACCTTAATCTGAGCTAATGTACCTAGAGTGACATGGAATCTCAAAGTCATTTTAATTTGCATTTCCTAGATGGCAAAGTGGGTGAACACTTTTCCTTAGATAGTTGTATTTTTTTTCTACATAGAACTTTCAGTTCAGTTCCACAGTCCACTTTCTATGATTTTTTCTTTAATTGTGTTTTTGTTTGTTGTTTGTTTTTGATGTTCTTTGTGTGTGTGTGTGTTTTGTTGTTTTCCATTTCTTACAATTCTCAACGTGAATTCTCTATCAGATGGAAAAGATTTTTCCTACTGCCCCAGTTTCCTCTTTAGTTGAGTAACAGTTTCTTCTGTAGAAAAATGTTTTAATTTCATGGTCCCTCTTGTTGATTGCTGTTCTTAGCCTCTGGGTAATAAGAATCTTATTCAGAAAATCCTTAGCTGAGTTCAGATCCCTAAATGGACTCTTTCCTGTTTCTTCTAGAAGTTTTTCAATGTCACTGTACTGAAGTTACAATATTCTATGCATTTGGAACTTATTTATGTTAAAAGTGTGAGAAAGGGGTCATGTTTCATTTTTGTCTATGTAGTTATCTAGTTTACCCAACTGTCTAAGACACTTTCTTTTTGACAGAATATGTTTGACATCTTTGTCTAAAATCAGGTAAGGAGGTAAAAAATGAAGAGATGGTTCAACTGTTAGGAGTACTTGCTGTTCTTACAACACACTAGAATTCTGTTTCCAAAATACCAATACAAGTGCATGTTATTCCAGTTTCATGGGATCCAATGTATTCTTCTGGCCTTTGCTGGGTCTCTGTATACATGTGGTAAACCTACACATAGTCATGTATACAGACATACACATAAAGTAGAAAAAGTGACTATTTTAATTTAAAACTCAGAAAAATATTAGATAGCTGTCATTGTATGGGATTATATTTGTTTCCTCAATTCTACTCCTGAGATCAATATGTCTGTTTTCTATATGTCTTGCTATTTTTGTTATTAGAATAATATGAAGTCAGACTTGGTAGTTCCTCAGCTGAGTTTTGATTTCTCAGTATTGTTTTAGCTATGTGAGATTTTTATTTTTTATTTTATTTATTTATTTATTGGGTTTTTTGAGACAGGGTTTTTCTGTGGTTTTGGAGCCTGTCCTGGAACTAGCTCTGTAGACCAGGCTGGTCTCGAACTCACAGAGATCTGCCTGCCTCTGCCTCCCGAGTGCTGGGATTAAAGGCGTGCGCCACCACCACCTGGCCTATGTGAGATTTTTGTGCTTCCATATAAACTGTTTCCCAATTTATGTGAAATAGTGCACTGGAATAATGATAGGAATTCCACTATATCTGTGGATTGCTTATGGTAGGGTGAACATTTTTACAATTTTAGTTCCAAGAATCCATAGGCATGGAAGATCATTCTACCTTCAGGTAACATGGATTCCCCTCTTTATGGTATGAATATGTTTTATTCTCATGGGTTAATAAAGAAGCTGCTTTGGCCTATAGCAGGGCAGAATATAGCCAGGCTGGAAGAGAGTAGGTAGAGATAGAGAGATGTCTTTACTGCTGAAGGATAAAGACACCAGTCAGAACCTTACCCTGCCTCGTGGTGATATACAGATTAATAGAAATAAGTTAATTCAAGATATAAGAGATAGCTAGAAATATATGTAAGCTCTTGGCCATATAGTGTTGTAAATAATACAGTTTCTGGGTGGTGATTTGGGTCTGAGCAGTCAGGAAATGAGTGAGCAGTCACTGTCTACAAAATGTCACTCATACATTTAGGGTTAACCTGCCACACACTTTGAGTACAGGTGCTTGTATGTCTGCTCACAGTTAGGAGGAGAGTAGCTGAGAGCTTGCCTGCTGCTCAGCATCTCCACCTGGGCAAGCAGCTGGATAGGGTCTGATAGGCATGTACAAGCAGGAAAGCATGGAGAATTCCCATCACCATACACAAAGACATTTCCAGGCCACACAGCATGCTATATGGGAGATTTATCTTTTACTCAGAGAAGAAAGGTTTCTATCTTGCTTGGTGCTTTCCAGAGTTGAGGTGGTGAGCATGGCTCTTACCTAGCAGTCCTAGATCTGGTGGTAAATGTACTTCTGCCACATTGAAAGACCATGAAATGTAGAGCCAGCATCCAGGGCTTCTACAACCACACTGCTTACCATTTTAAAGCGCTCCTAGTCATAAAAGGATATCAGATACACAGTATGACATATTTAGACACAAAAGACCTCTAAACAAGCACAGGGTGTTTAAAAATGTACATAGCCTTGGGAGAGAAAGGGGAAGAGTATAGACAGTTATAAAAAGAAGTAAAGTCCTTAAAGAGACAGAAAAAGCAATATAAAAGAGTACAATCAGTCATAGGCTAAAGGAGTAAAGAAAAATAAAGCATGTAAAGATGGAAAATACTTAGAGAGTCTTGATTGTTTATATTACTGTGTTTTCTTTGAATTTTTTGGACTGCAGAGAGACACTTGTTTCTTGGGGCTGCTAAGTTAAACCAGCATAGAGGTATCTTTACTTCAAAATTTGGGTCTAAGTATATGCAGTTTGGAAAAGAGGTTCTGCTTTTGTTTCCACAGAAGATGAGAACTGTGGATTATGTAGGATTATCCTCTGTTTGCTATGAATATGTTTTGTTACCATTGGTTAATAAAAAAGTTGCTTTTGACTATAGTATGGCAGAATATATCCAGGCTGGAATAGATACAGAAAGAGACTAGGTGAAGTCAGAGAGATGGTATGTAGCTGCTGAAGGAGAAAGAGGCCTATCAAAACCTCACCTGGCTATCAAAACAGCCTCATGTTGATACACAGATTAATAGAAATTGGTTAATTTAAGATGTAAGAGCTAGCTAGAAATAAGCCTAAGCTATTAGCCAAACAGTATTGTAATTAATATAATTTCTGTGTGATTATTCAGGTCTGAGCAGTCAGGAAACAACCAAACAATTTCTTCGCCTACACTCTGGTGTTCTCATCTTCCTTTCTTCCTGTTGTAAATGATCTTTTTTTTTTCATTCTGTTACTTGTATTACAAATGTTCCTGAGTTTCATGTGTTTATTATTCTAGCTTATCAAGATTGTCCCTACTACTGTTTCCTGAGGACATTTGCATTTGTCTTAACATAAAATTATTATTTGGCACAAACATTAAATAAGCTTGATTTGAGCATCTATTCAAAATTATGAAGCAGATGAGCCAAAGATGAGAAGTGTTGGGGGAAAGTAAGTGTTCAGTGATTTGGAAAGAGATAAATTCAGAAGGTGAAGTGTGGATGTATAGACAAACGAGCCTATAGAATCTAAGGTACAGAAAGCATTAAAAGATTGCAGCTTCTATATTAGTTACTTTATTATTATTGAAAGAAAAATATTTACTTTGGAGCATGCATTCAATGCATTCAGTTTCGTCAAGTGAGTTCATGACCATCATGGTGGGGCACATGGTAGCATGTAGAGAGGTCTAGCACTGGGCCAATAAAACTAAGAGTATTCATGTTGAGATGACAACAACACTTAGGAAGAGAGAGGTGAAAATGGTGAGGCTTTTGAAATCCCCAGTCTTGCCCCCAGTAATCCAGCTCCTCTAACAATGTTATACCCCCTAATCCTTTCCAAACAGTTCCATCAACTGGGCACCAAACACTCAAATATATGCATTTATAGTACCCAGTCTCGATCCATCTATAACAGTCTCCATCTTGAACAAACCTATAATCTCTTTTGGAGAGAATAAAATGACCAACCATTTGTTCTGGTCTCTAATAAACTATGTATAGTATCATTATCAAGTAGTGGCTCGTTTCTTCTGGTAACAACAAAAGATGAGAGCAAGAGAGGAATTTATAATGTTCTAAACTGAGTCTATGGGATTATCCAAACCACTCTATATTAGCAAGCGATTTTCTTGAATCTTGAATTCCTGTCACAGATAAAAATGAATTAAACAACAAAGATAAAACACACACACAAAAAAAGAAGGGAAATGAAAATAAGACCATTAAAAATGCTGAAACGCTGTTCTGGAAACCTAGCCCTTTTTACAATATTGAAGGCTTTTCTGGTGACTTCTCTCTGCATGCATTTACCGAGGGAAAAGTGAATGGAAGAAAGAACTGTGAGGCAGTTAAACTTTAGGGTTACAACAACATGGCAAAGGCTAAAAACACAGAGTTTCCTGTGCTGGCTGGTGTCTGCTGGTGATGCTGTTGTCAGAATGTAAAGGGATAATAGAGAAAATCAGCATGAGAACAGCAGGCTTGTCCACAAAGCCTGTGTAGAAGAATAGCTTTGGCTTGTGAATAAATGCTCTTTGTGTTTCTGGCTTAGCTTTGCCTTGTCTGCTACTTGATTCAGCCCACATTTACCTGCTGGCTGTTGCCTTTTATATACAAGCTTTCACATTGGCAACATTCTGCTATGGCAACATTCCGCTTGGCAACATTCCGCTATGGAGCGTTACCCTTATAGCTACATTTTAGCTGGATAAAACAAAATGTTCTGTAATCCAAAGGACTGGTTGCAGAAAAAGTGTTAAATCAGGTTATTTGGCTTTTTACAATTTACCATTCTTTCTCAGGGCCCAAAACTGCCCTTAGTCCTGCTTCTCAGGGACATTTGTAGCTGTTCTAACATATAATCACTGTCTGGAAAAGCATTCAATAAGTGTATTATTACATGAGGGCAGATTTAAAAACATAATCCTGTGGGATGGCCTATTTTTGTTCCTTAACTCATATTTGGTGACTTGTTTTTGTTTATGCTACATAGGAACTTCTTGGAAATACAGGTGTAAACCCTTACCTCGAAGGAGTCAGTATAAAGAAAAACCAAGACATAGTAGTACTTCTATTTAATTGAGCTTTCAAGTAGAGAGTGTAAGAGAAGGCAAGATGAAGCAACCACAACCAACTTTGAAACCAATCTAATAAACTTTCCTAAATAAAAAAAAAAGGCTCTGAAACTAACTATTCCAAGGATGAAAGAGTAGATTGTAAACAACTCAAGAAATCTTTAGCAACTGCTAAAAGATTTGTGAAGAAAATAATGTAGATAAAGTTGGATTATAAGGAGGAAAGAACAGAAACCACACAGGGTAGGATAATGAGATCCCTTAAAAATCTTAACAGGAGCTGCAAATGAAGCAAAGGAAAGAAACATGAAAAAAGTTGGAGCTGTGTTCCTGATCATGAAAACCATTAGGAAATGTCTGACTTCTCTAAGTAGGATTATATAGAATTGTTTGTGAGTAATAAATATTTATTTCTTACAGGTATAGAGGCAGAATAATTATATTTTACAATATAAAAACGATAATACAGTTGGGCTTTAGGGGAGACCATATTCCTTGATCATTCCCATAGCAGGTAAAATGGTTATAAGGGACATCAACCAAAGGCAGCAGGATTTTGTCAGAATCAACAAAAACTTGGTACTCGAATCCAGTTGGCCCATAATAAAGCATATGGATTAGTTATCCAGGTAAAGGTGTGAGAGAAGATCCTAATCAGATCTAAGGCCATCCGAGTTCCCAAAGTGGCTAGAACATTTTGCTTAAGAAAAAGGTCTATGTGTTTAGGTTAACCTTGAGAAAAAGTGACTGAAAGGAGGCTATTACTTTATCAGTTACACATCAGGTCTTTCTGTGTGGGTGGAGCCAATGCAGCTTTGAGCAGTGACAGGTTCTGGTTCATACCCTTAAACACTGTAGAGAGGACCCTGTTAACAGTCTATGTGGAACAGCAGTACATGTAGGTGGGCCAGCTGAGAGGCTGTTTCAGTCATCTAGGATTCTGTTCTGCTGTTTCAGAAGATGCTACAGAAACTGTACTAGCATAGGGACTACATAGAAAGTAGAATCAACAAAATTTCCTGATAGATTAGATGCAGAGTGTGTGGGAAAGGAGAGGAAAGAGGGAAAGAGATAATAACTCAATGAGTTTTGGCCTTAAAAATAATCTATGTAATTGTTTTCAAATGTGTTGAAGGTAGCTACAGTGATATCCATTTAGAGTAGAGCCTACTATCATTTAACTTAAAAAAATTTGTTACATTGAAAAAGGTTTTAAACACAGAATGGAGGTTTTATATGTAGGGAGTTCAGCTGGCCTTTTCTTGTGTCATTTAACCCTGCTTCATCTTTTCAGTAGCTCCTTCGTGGCTCTTTTTCAGTTACCTCATGACGTTGTTTCCTACAAGTCTGTGTTTTTGCTTCCTATTCATCTGTAAGTATTGAAACTAAATGATTAATGAATAGGTAAATGCAAGCTTCTTTTTTTTTTTCTCAAACCCTATGTATCAAATTTTTATACTTTATGAGTGGATTTTCAGAACCTCTATAGTAATTACAGTTCATCCATATTAGGCTATTATTTTTTTAAAATTCTTGTGTAATAATAAAAAGTAAGTATAATTATGAATAAATTATGCTTATTTTAAAGTATTTCTTTGGTTTTTGTTTGTTTCTTATCTTAGACTAAAAATCAATAGTAACATGTCTGATCACATTTCTATTTAGAAATAAATGGTATGCTAGTGTACACAAGACTAAGTCTGAAAGTCAGATTAGCTAAGTATACTAGTCAGGGTTCTCTAGTGGAACAGAACTGAAAGACAGAATGCATGTTAAAAAAATATTGACTAGGTTGATAAGCAGGATACAGTCTGGCTAGTCTAAGTGGCCATCTTTATACTGGGAAATCAATAATATCATGATGGCTGCTCAGATCATAAGGTTAAATTCTTCATCAGACTGAACTGGGGAAGATGGCAGGAAGAACCCCAGGGGTGACATTGGCCTTCAATTTCTACTGAAAAGTTAAAGAAGTTGGGTCCTGATGTCAGGCAAATGTGGATGATCATCAATAGAGAGGAGAGATACTCCCTAGCAAGAGACAAGGGCAAACAGACTAAAGCAAAGAGTTCTGCTAGGACCTCCTAATATCTTGGCCACTAAAATGTAATAACCCACTTTAAGTGGGTCTTAGCACTTCACTTGACCACTTCAATAATGCTAACCTTATCTAACACTCCTTCCCAGGTGGGCTTGTTCGTTTGTTTCACAGGTGATTCTAGACCCTTGATGTGGGAGTGTCATATATCAATCTGTTGATTTCATTGGTTAAGGAATAAAGAAACTGCTTGGCCCTCATAGGTTAAAACATAGGTGGGAGGAGTAAACAGAACAGAATGCTGGGAGGAAGAGGAAGTGAGCTCAGACTTGACAGCTCTGCTCTCTGGAGCAGAGATGCTATGCTCCTCTCTCCCGGGCAGATGCACGCGATGAAGCAAGCCGCCAGGTCAGACATGCTGAATCTTTCCTGGTAAGACTGGGGCTACACAGATTATTAGAGATGGGTTGATCGGGATATCAGAATTAGCCAGTAAGGGCTAGAGCTAATGGGCCAAGCAGTGTTTAAATAATACAATTTGTGTGTTGTTATTTCGGGGCATAAGCTAGCCAGGTGTCCGGGGTGCTGGGGATGCAGCCCCTCCGCACATATTACAACAGACCCTGCCAAGTTAATAAATGAGTTATTACTCCAATCAGTCTTAACTACTACATTAAGACCTGTGAAGACTTACAGAACTCTTTAGAAAAGTGGATTTTTTAAAATGTGGAAATTCTCAACTAGCTTTATTGATTTTAAAGGAAAAGCTAGATAAAGTTAATGCATGTTGAGATTCACCAAGAGATACACTATTTTTTTTAAGTTTACCTTTATTAACCCACACCTCTGAGCCTGTATCTCTTCATTCCAAGCTTGAGACACAATACACTATTAGGCAAAAAGGAGGCTTCTATAATACCAGTCAATCAGAACAGCTTATATTTTAACACCTATTCAAACAACATCTCTTATAGACATCATTCTTTTTTTTTCATTTTTTAATTTTTATTTTGTGTATATGAGTGTTTTTATGTTTTACTTGTTTTTATGGGTGTTTGCTTATATGTATGTCTCAGTACCATATTTATGCCTGGTGTCCACAAAAGCCAGAAAAGGGCATTCGGTTCTCTGGAACTGGACTTGAGTTGTAAGCCGATCAAACTTGGGTCCTCTACAGGAGAAGCAAGTGCTCTTAAGGACTGAGCCATCTCTCCAACCCACATTTCATGACCTTGATTTGCCTTTGCCTAGTTAGTGCTGAGTACATTTATATGTACTTGTTGGGCATTTGTCTTCTTTGGAAAAAATGTCTTTGAGTTCTCTTCCCCACATTCCAACCTTTATAAAACCTTTGCTTCACAAGACTCAGAATAAATTAAACTGAGAAGTAAAAAAAAAAAAAAAACCAACACTTTTTAGAATTACGTTCATATTGAAATTTAAACATCCACATGAAAGATTTACATGAAAGAATCTGACCTACAGGATATGATATACATAAGTGAAAATTGTTTCTTGGTTCTTCATAAAAATTCTCAACAGAAGAACTTCAAATGGCCAAAAGATATTTAAGGTCGTGCTCAATTTCCTTAGCAAACAGGGAAATGCAAATCAAAACAACTTTGAGATACCATCTTACACCTGTCAGAATGGCTAAAGTCAACAACAACAAGGATAGCCTTTGCTGGAGAGGCTGTGGAGGAAGGGGTACCCTCATCCATTGCTGGTGGGAATGCAATCTTGTGCAACCACTGTGGAAGTCAGTGTTTCGGTTTCTCAGGAAATTTGGGATCAACCTACCCCTGGACCCAGCAATACCACTCTTGGGAATTTACCCAAGAGATGCTCTATCACATGTCAAAAGCATTTGTTCAACTATGTTCATAGCAGCATTGTTTGTAATAGCCAGAACCTGGAAACAACCTAGATGCCCTTCAATGGAAGAATGGATGAAGAAAGTATGGAATATATACACACTAGAGTACTACGCTGCGGTAAAAAACAATGACTTCTCGAATTTTGCATGCAAATGGATGGAAATAGAAAACACTATCCTGAGTGAGGTATCCCAGACCCAAAAAGAAGAACATGGGATGTACTCACTCATAATTGGTTTCTAGCCATAAATAGGGGTCACAGAATCTACAATTGGCGAACCTAAAGAAGCTAAGTAAGAAGGTGAACACAAGGAAAAACATATCGTTATCCTCTTGGATAAGGGAAGTAGACAAAATTGCCGGGGAGAAAAGTGGGATCTTGGGGGTGGGGTGGGAAGGGGGTAAGGGGAGATGGGGTGAGAAAAGGTAGAAGGGAAGGAGGGGGGACTTGGGGAAATAGGAGGATCGGGATAAAGGAAGGTTGGATAGGGGAGCACGGAACCACAATCCTTAGTTAAGGGACCCACTTTAGGGTGGGCAGGAGAATTGACCCTAGAGGGGCTCCCAGGTGCCCAAGCTGAGGTCCCCAGTTAGTTCCTTGGGCAGCTGAGGATAGGGAACCTGAAATGACCCCATCCTAGCGCAATACTGACGAATATCTTGCATATCATCTTAGAACTTTCATCTGGCGAGGGATGGAGATAGAGACAGAGACCCACACTGGAGCACTGGACTGAGCTCCCAAGGTCCCAATGAGGAGCAGAAGGAGGGAGAACATCAGCAAAGAAGTCGGGACCACGAGGGGTGCACCCACCCACTGAGACAGTGGAGCTGATCTACTGGGAGCTCACCAAGGCCAGCTGGACTATTACCAAAAAAAGCATGGGATAAAACTGAACTCTCTGATCATGTCGAACAATGAGGGCTGATGAGACGCCAAGGACAATGGCACGCAGTTTTGATCCGACGCAATCTGCTGGCTTGGTGGGAGCCTAGCCAGTTTGGATGTTCACCTTCCTAGATATGGACGGAGGGGGGAGGACCTAGGACTTACCACAGGGCAGGGAACCCTGACTGCTCTTTGGACTGGAGAGAGAGGGGGAGAGGAGTGGGGGGAAGGGGAGAGGGGTGGGAGGAGGGGGAGAAGAGTGGGAGGAGAGGGAGAAGAGTGGGAGGAGGGGGAGGGAAAGGGGAGGCTGGGAGGAGGTGGAAATTTGTTTTTTTTTTCTTTATTCTTCTTTTATCAATAAAAAATGTTTAAAAAAAAAAAAAATTTAGTTTGATTGGCAGGTACAATACAAAAAGAGTATGCATGCTCAGCTTTCATTTAGATTCAACTCCCCCATTTCACATGAGGCTATATATTTATTTAATATATTACCACCACAATAATCAAATTCACAGCATATTATGTCTGTGCCCTTCGGTGTTATAAACAAACAGATGCCAGAACAGAGAATTTTGTTTTATTGTAAAACTTGGTCTATCATGTCTAATGTACTTGTATTTCCATGCTTCAAGAAAAATAGAAAAATCAGACACAACACCTCAGTATTGGTACACACACATCATCATATCTCTTTATATGAAATAGGTATGCTATCAATGAGACTAAATAAGTGAAATATATAAATCATTTGGATGCTCTAAGAATAGGGTTTAGGTATTTAATTAATAGTATACATTTGATTAAAGAAAATGAGCTTTTAAGTACCTACCAACTGTCTATTATATATCTAAAAATTTACTCAATATAATAAAAAACAGATAGATAACCTTTCCTACAATATAAGGGAACATAAAAATATTTGACTTTTTAATCCAGAATTTCCACATTAAATAATAAGTATTAGAATAGATACAAGTGTACTGGGATCTGTGATCACAGGTAAGACCTGCCTTAGCTTTCACAGTGCTTCAAGAGAATTCCTTTTGGAAAAGAGAATTTGATATTATTTGCCAAAATGTTACACCAAATAGACCAGAGTTACTTAGGAATATAGAAAATAGCACTTCCTGTGCAAGAATGTGTTTTCCAGGTAATTAATATCTTTATAATTCATTTGAAATAAATGGAATCTTTTATTTTTAATGTTTGGGCTTGGTGTCACAGGTATTTTTATTATTATTCATATTTTTTGCTTTCACTATATCCTGATTGCAGTTTTCTTTCCATTTCTCTTATTCTACCCATCTCATCTCACGTCTCTCCAAGATTCCTTTCTTCTGTGTTTCAATTCATAAATGAGTAGGCCTTCTAAGAATATTCATTTGAAAAAACATAAAAACATCACATAAAACTAGGAACAAACCCTCATATGAAGGCTGAATGTGGCAACCCAATAGGAGGAAAGGGGTCTTAAGGGCAGACGAATCAGACACATCCCTATTTCTGCTGCTAGAGGTCCCACTAAAATATCAAGTTAACAGCCATAACTATATTTATAAAATCTAGCACAGATCTATGCAGGCTCTATGATTGCCACTTCAGTCTCTGTAAACACCTATAAGTCCTGCTTAGTTGAAGTCTGTGGACTTTGTTCTTACAGTATCCTCCATGTCTCTGGCTCCTTCCTGTTTTCTACCTGTTCTTCTGTAGGGTTCCCAAAGCTCCAAACAAGAGACCTTATGAACATCTTCAATTAGGACTCTCTCTCTCTCTCTCTCTCTCTCTCTCTCTCTCTCTCTCTCTTTCTCTCTCTCTCTCCCCAATGTTTGGCTGTAGGTCTCTGCATCTGTTTCCATCAGCTCCTAGCAGTAACTTCTTTGTTGATAATTGGACAAGGCACTGATCTATGAATATGTAAGGAAATTACTAGGAATCATATATATATATCACAAGTTTCTGGTCTTCCAGCCTCTGCTTTCTGGTCATCTAGGAAGTGTAGGGCATGGGCTCCCTCTCATGGTGCAGGGCTCAAGTTACCCCAGTCACTAGTGGCCAGTCCTACAAGTTCTGTGTCTTCATTTTGCCAGTAAATCTTGTGAAATCTCTTATAGGTCAGAGGATTTGTGGCTGGTTGGAGCCCATGTGCTACATTTGAAAGCCTTACTTAGTTTCTGCAAATTGTCACTTCAGGCTCTGGATACCCCACTGCAAGGAGTCCTCCTTAGTCAACCTTGTAGAATCCTGGGAGTTTGTACTGTACTATGATTCCACATAATTTCCCCTGCCCTCCAATTCCAACTGCCTTTCCCACTGTTTTCTCCCTAAATCCTTCCATTCATTTGATGTGGGATTCCCCTCTGTATGCTGTGATTACCATTAATGAATAAAAAAACTGGCTTGGCCTATAGCAAGGCAGGGAAAACTAGGCTGAATGCTGGAAGAAAGAGGGCAGAGTGAGGGAGAAGCCATGGAGCCCCAACGAAGAAACAAGCTGAGAACTTTACCTGGTAAGCCACAGCCACATGACAATACACAGATTACTAGAAATGGGTTAAATTAAGATGTGTTAGCCAATAAGAAACTAGTGCTAATGAACCAAACAGTGATTTAAATAATATGGTCTGTGTGATTATGTCAGGGATAAGCAGCTGGGAACCAACAAGTCGCCTCTTTATAACAAATTGGCATGCTAACGTGGCCAACTAAATCCACGTTAAACCTGAGAAAGATTAAAAAAGTAATTTTATACGCAAAAGAATAGAGTTAAGCGTGGTTGTTTTCTAATTTTCTGAGAAGTCACTACACTGACATCCAAAGGGGCTGTACCACCTTGCACTTCCACTAGCAAAGCAGAAGTGTTCCCTTAACTCCACAACCTCTCCAGAATAAGTTGTCCTCAGTGTTTTTGATCTTGGTCATTTTTACAGGTGCAAGATGGAATCTCAGAGTTGTTTTTATTTGTATTTCTCTGATAACTAAAGAAGTTGAGCATTTCCTTAAGTGTCTTTCAGCCATTTTAGATTCCTCTGTTAATGGTTCTCTGTTTAGGTCTGTACTCCATTTTTTTTTTTTTTTTTGGATTATTTGTTCTTTTGATGACCAATTTCTTGAGTTCTTTGTATATTTTGGAGATCAGACCTCTGTCTGATGTGGCGTTGTTAAAGATCTTTTCCCATTCTGTAGGCTGTCATTTTATCTGGCTGATCACTTCCTTTGCTTTACAGAAGATTTTCAGGAGGTCCCGTTAATTGTTTCTCTTGCTTTTTTTATTTTGTTTTGTTTTTCCATATGACCTATAGTAGTGTATTTTCAGTATCAGTAAAGAATCGTGTGGGAATTTCTTCCAATAAAACTGAAGATTGCTTTTGTTAGATTAGCTATTTTTATGATGTTGATCCTATCAATCCATCTTCTGTTATCTTCTTCATTTTCTTTCTTCAATGACATGGATTTTTTCTCATACAAGTTTGTTTGTGGTTATTGTGAAGGATGTTGCTTCTGTGGGTCCTTTCTGAGTTCATTTCTCATTTGAAAAGAGGAGGACTATTGATCTTTTTGAGTTAATCTTGTATTCAGACGCTTTGTTGAAGATGTCTATCAGCTGTAGAAATTCCTGTTAGAATTTTTGGGGTTTCTTGAATATACTATCATATTATCTGCAAATAACATTTTGACTTCTTTATTTCTAATCTGTATCCCATTGTTCTTCTCCAGTTGTATTCTTCCTGTAGCGAGAACTTCAAGTACTATCTTAAATAGACATGGAAAGAGTGAAACTTTGTCTTGTGTCTTGTTCCTGATTTTAGTGGAATCATTTTTTTTCTCCTCCCTCTTCTGTGATTTTTATTATTTTTTATATCTTTTTTATTAATTTATTTATTTATTAAAGATTTCTGTCTCTTCCCCACCACCGCCTCTCATATCCCTCCCCCTCCCCTAATCAACTCCCCCTTCTCATCAGCCCTAAGAGCAGTCAGGGTTCCCTGCCCTGTGGGGAGTCTGTTAAGGTGAATATCCAAACAGCCTAGACTCCCACAAAGCCAGTACGTGCAGTAGGATCAAAACCCAGTGCCATTGTTCTTGACTTCTCAGCAGTTCTCATTGTCCGTTATGTTCAGTGAGTCCGGTATTATCCTATGCTTTTTCAGACCCAGTCCAGCTGGCCTTGGTGAGTTCCTGAAACAACATCCCCATTGTCTCAGTATGTGGGTGCACCCCTCATGGCCCTGAGTTCCTTGCTCGGAATCATTTTGATTTTTCTCTTTATTTATTTTAGTGTTGGCTATAGGTTTACAGAAAATTGTCCTCATTATTTTGTACCCTACATTTTCCAAGCCTTTTAAATATATAAAATTTAAAATGAATGAATGTAGATGATCATTTACATTTTGTCTACAATTGCTTTT
Organism: Microtus pennsylvanicus; assembly: GCF_037038515.1. Classification (NCBI taxonomy): domain Eukaryota; kingdom Metazoa; phylum Chordata; class Mammalia; order Rodentia; family Cricetidae; genus Microtus; species Microtus pennsylvanicus. The sequence continues at coordinate 11,682,338 of NC_134583.1, read as the reverse complement.
ATATGCTACAATGGTAGAGTCAGAGTTGAATAATAATAACATAAATCATATAGTTCTAAACATTAGTTATTTAATATATTTATCTTTTACAAACAACAATCACCAAACTTGGAAGTAGTGAGGAGGCTCAACAGGTAAAAGGACTTGCCATGAAGTGACCAACCATCTATTTCCAATGTTGAAGGGGGAAAGGGATGTTAAATCTTTGTCAAAGGCCTTTCTGCATACAATGAAATTGCCATTTTTTTCCTTTAGCTTGTTTATGTGATAGACTACATTGTTTGATTTTTATATTTTGATCACTGGGATAAAGCCTACTTAGTCATGGCAAATGATATTTTTAATGTGTTCTTAGATTTAAGTTGCCAATATTTTATTGAGTATTTTCAATCTAGTTTATAATATGTTCTTTAATTCTGTTTCTTTGTTGAATATTTGTGTGATGATTTGGGTATTAGGATGATTGTGGTCTAATAAAAGTTGGCAATTGTCCTTCTGTTTCTATTTAGTGGAATAGTTTGAGAGTGTTGGATTTAGCTCTTTGAAATTCTGGTAGAATTTTGAGCTGAAATTCTGTACCTTTATCCCTGGATTTTTTTGTTGTTTTAAGTTTGGAGCCTTTTAATGACTGCTTCTATTTCTGTAAGTGTTAAAGGTCTATTTAAATTGTTATCAGACCTTGATTTGCTTTTAGTACATGAAATCAATCAAATAATTTATCTTTTTATATAGATTCTCCAATTTTGTGGAATAGTTTTTTAAGGTTTGGCCTAATGATGCTTTCCCATTTCTTTGTCCCCTATTCTTTTCTGATTTGTTAATTTGTATATTCTCTCTCAATCTTTTAGTAAGTTTGGATGAGAATTTGTCTATATTGTTAATTTTCTAAAAGAACCAACTCTTTGTTTCATTTTTCCTTTGCATTGTTCTCTTTGTTTTAATTTTAACCCTCAGTTTGATTATTACCTGCTCTCTATATCTCCTGGACATGTTTTCTTATTTTTGTTCTAAAGTTTTCTGGTGTGTTCTTAAATTGCTAGTAGGAGATATCTAGTATTTTTGTATGTAAGTACTTATTGCTGTAAGCATTTCTCTTAGCACCACTTTCATTGTGTCCTATGAGTTTGTGTATTTTGTGCTTTAATTTTCAGTAAATTTTAGAATTTTTTTTATTTCTTTATTTATTTTTGTCTTGATCCAGTAATCATTCTATAGACAACAGTTCAGTTTTGATGAGTTCATAGACTTTCTGCTATTTCTTTTCAAAATCCAGTTTTATCCATGGTACAGGGTGTAATTTCAATTTTCTTGTATCTTTTGAAACTTGATTATTATGACTTTGTATGTGGCCAGTTTTGGTGAAAGTTCCATGAGGTTTTGAGAAGAATACATTCTCTATTTTGTTTGGAGAATTTGTTCTATAGATATCTGTTAAAGGTATCTGTTAGGTCTATTTCATTTATAACATCTATAGTAGTTCCAGTATTTTATTGTGTGTTTGTTTGGATGACCTATCTGTTGCTAAGAGTGAAATATTGAATTCTACCACTAGCAATATTTGTGAGTCAACGTATGATTTAAGCTTTTGTATTTTTTTTTGTACATATGTGTATGCCTTTGCCTTTGGGGCACAGATACTAAGAACTGAAATAACATCTTGCTAGATTTCTCCTTATGTTAATATGAAGTACCCTTCTCAGTCCTTCTTGATTAATTTTGCTTTGAACTCTGCTATTTTGTGGAGGAAATTAAGTCCTACAATGCCAAGAGGAGCCAATCTGTGGTCTGCCTGGTGCTGTCAATAACTGACGATGCCTAGTCAATGAGCAACCATCACACAATGCTACCTGAGGGCCTTGCAACAGGCACTGTCATTGGTCTTGATTATGCCTAGCCAATGACAGTTATCAATGTGATGTCAACATAAAAGAACTCAGAATGCCTGGGTGCTGGGAGGATTTATACGTAATTTCCTGTTGTTAAATAAATGCATCTGATTTCTCCCTTTCACTGGACTCCTGGTATCTGTAATTGCTGACTTCCCGCGTATGTATATTATCTTCGCCCTCGAGGAAGACGTTAGGGGCCAACAGCATCTGACACCCGGAACAGACACTTCCAATACAGATTTTTAGCTTGCCTGGTGTGAGTTCTTTTTGTTGTTGTTGTGGCTGTAATTTTTTTCTTTGAATTATTTATTTATTTATTGTAATTGAAAATTTCCACCTCCTCCCCTGCTTCCCCTTCCTTCCCCCCAACTCCCCCTCCCTTCCCTCTCCAGTCCAAGGAGCAGTCAGGGTTCCTTACCCTGTGGGAAGTCCAAGATACTCCCCGCTCCACCCAGGTCCAGGAAGGTGAGCAGCCAAACAGACTGGGCTCCCACAAAGACCGTCCATGCAGTAGAATCAAAACCCAGCGCCATTGTCCTTGGCTTCTCCGTCAGCCCTCATTGTCAGCCACATTCAGAGGGTCCAGTTTGATCACATGTTCCATCAGTTCCAGTCCAACTGGCCTTGGTGATCTCCCATTAGATAAGTCCCACCGTCTTAGTGGGTGGGTGCACCCCTCGCGGTCCTGACTTCCTTGCTTTTGTTCTCCCTCCTTAGAGCGACTATAATTTTTGTGTTTTGCTCTGAACAGGTTCTAGTCATCTTCCTCTCCTCACTCACAATGAAAGACAGTGCCCCCAAGACAGTGTGTTTTTTAAGAAGTCTCCTGTGGGGGAGCTAGAGAGATGGCTCAATGGTTAAGAGCACTGGCTATTCTTCCAGAGGACCTGGGTTTAATTCCCAGCACTCACATGGCAGCTCATAACTGCTTGTAGCTTCAGCACCATGGAAGCTGACACCTTACACCAAAGCACATAAAATAAAAAATTAAAATAAATTATAAAAAAAAAGAAGAAAGAAATCTCTTTAGCATTGGGATCTCCATTCTTTCTCTCTCTTTCTTTCTTCTCTTTTTTTTTTTTTTGTGTGTGTGTTGTCTGTTAGTTTTGTCTGACTGTCTGGTTAGGAAGGTACAAAATATGTAACTCTCTTCACCCTTCTATGTCTAATGTCTTTACTTCTGATGATGAGGAGACATATAGTTAAGGCCACTAGGGTCCTTCTGTGTAGAGTGTTTCTCAAGCCATGGTGAATATTCCCATAGACATTCTCTTAATCCATTACATGATCTCCTTCTGGCACATTCGGATGTAGTCTATATGCAAAGGACTACCAAAATTATTACATCTGATGGTGGTACCAGGTAAGGTACAAATGGTACCCCTCCCCCTTTTTCTTTTTAGGTGTTTCCTTTGCTAGACAGATTTGCCTCCTTTTCTTTAAATTGGAAATGAAGGAATTGTACTCATTCTAAGAATTATTTGCCTGGCGGTGGTGGTGCATGCCTTTAATCCCAGCACTCGGGAGGCAGAGGCAGGCAGATCTCTGTAAATTTGAGGCCAGCATGGTCTATGATAGCTAGTTCCAGGACAGGCTCCAAAGCACAGAGAAACCTTGTCTCGAAAAAAAAAAAAGAAAGAAAGAAAGGAAGGAAGGAAGGAAGGAAGGAAGGAAGGAAGGAAGAAAGAAAGAAAGAAAGAAAGAAAGAAAGAAAGAAAGAAAGAAAGAAAGAAAGAAAGAAAGAATTACAACAATTATGTCGCATGTTTAATTGGCTTAAACTCTTTACTTTGTTGGAAGGACCACCTGCACATCTGCCAATGTTAGACTTTCTCATGAGGCTAGAGAATTACTACAAAAGGTTGTGGTCATCCTAGATACCTTTAGCCTGTAACATCACAACCCTCAGCAGAAGCCCTTACTGGCAATGATCTTCTGGACACCTGGGGGTTTGGGGTAGCATTATGGCAATTCGGACCTCTTTTACAGGTCCATAAAGTACATGTGCAAAGTCATCTCTAAGTTTGATCAATCCCTCCAACTTAGCCTTTAGGCATGAATGCAGACGTATGGATGAGAGAACATATGGATGAGAGCCAGATAAACTTGTCTTTCCCTTTTCTTTAAAGAATACCCAGTGCCTCTGGGCAGACTCTATCTCACTCCAGAAAATGCTTGCAGAATTCACAGGAACTATTGACAATGACTTTCCCCCAAACAAAATCTTACCAGGGTTCCCTATACTTCCGATAAAACCCCATGAATTCCTCTCCTCCACTCTAATCCCCCATGCCATCCTGGTCTTTTCAGAATTTAATAAAAACAGATATGGTGTTCTTATCCAGCACCCTAGCTCCAAAGATGTTACATATGTTTTCTCTAACCCTGGTTCTGTTAAATGGGGTGTGATATAGGCCCTCCCCAAGGTTCTTATGGAGTACCAGACCAAGCCTATTAAGATTTTTTTTTCTGACAGCCAGTACACTTTATAGGCCGCTTGTGTGCTGGACTTTTCTTGAATCAAAGACTCACTGACCTCCATTCCCAGCACTGTGCTTCTCATACAAGATGTCTTAAATCAGAGAACTGAGCTCTTGTTCCTGTCACATATCAGATCTTACTCCAAATTACCCGGAATATTGACTTGAGGAAATGAGGTCACAGATGCCATCATATTAACAGCAAATATGGGTCTCCTAAAGCAAAGTAGGGCTCTTCACCAGCAGTTTCATCAATATCGACAGAATTTCCATAGACTTCATCAAAAATTACCAGTTTCTCAATGCAAAAACTTTCTTTCATTCTTACTCTGTGGCTGGCTGTATTATTGGGTGGCTTGTGCCTTCTCTTTTCGCTCCATGATCTCTCTTGCTCCTCTTCCTGATTTCTCCTTTTATTTATTCTCTCTGCCTGTCAATAAGTTCTTTATTAGACCATCAAGTGTTTTAATCAGGCAAAATATCAAATCACATCTTCACAGAGTTAAACGAAAGTAGCATAACCAAATCGACACAGCTTTACATTGTTAAACAAATGGTCCACAGCATAAACAAATGTAGCTTGTCTTATAATAATATTCTACAAAAGATATAAATGAGGTGGTTCAGTCAGAATGATGATTGCCACAAAGCGTGGTGAGCTGAGTTGTACTTCCGGGAACTGTATGGTAGAAGAAGAGAACATCAACTTGAGCTCTGACATATTATTGTTTTGAGAAACTATTTGAACATTAAAGTCTAAAATGAGGAGTTCTGATAATAAAATCTTCATTGAGAGGGAAATTTCTACTGTTTATTTTACAAGGGGTTGTCCATAAAACAGCTTTTCACGTTATTTCTGAAGACTTTGCTCATCTCTGCAGTGTTCTGCATTAAAATCATCTTTCAAAAGGACTGTCTAAAAGCAAATTCGAGAACAGAATAGAGCAGTGCAGTGAGAATTTGACACAATTACCCCTGCTTCTGTAAAGAAAGGCGGTGTTTGTGCATTTCAATTTCTGAACTAGGAATTCAGTCTTTGAGAAAAAAGAAAAAGCTCCTTCAAGTAAGTCTTTTGTTACTAATCCAAACATGGAATTACTAGCTTAGGTATGTACAATTTCAAGAGAAAAGTTATAGTAATTCACCTCTAATAGTTTGAAATATACATTTATTTCAAAGACAAAGTTCACAGATTCAGATATTCAACATTTAAGAATAAAGAATAAACTACATTTTATATAGGTATGTGGAGTAGAGTTTTAAAATTTATTATCAAGTAATAAGAACAAATGGTGGCAAATCAGAAGTACTTGTTGGGAAAAAGTGAACTGCCAAAATTGCTACCCTGAAATGTAGTCTGAAATAGTTGCAATGAAGAGCCTGCACGTTTGCTTCTCAGTCATGTACTTTCTCTCCTCCAGTTCAACTTCACCAACAATTGCATTGCCACCTTCCAGTACCACTCAGACCCAGCCCCCATTCCTTGATTATCTGTCCAGCTCTTCCATTTGCCTATCTTAAAAACATCTTAATACATCAAATTCCAAAAAAATATTGTCACCTGATTTTACTCCTCTTGATTCCTCTGTTTCAATTAATGGCATCACCGTTGATCCCTTTTAGCAAACCAGAGACCACTCTAATGTCATTTATGCTCATCCTTTTGTCATAAAGTGTCATTATTGTTTCATCTTAAGCCGCACTGACTATGCTGCTCTTTGATCAAGGCCAGCTAAATGACCAACAAGTAAATTCTATTTTGCTACTCATGCTACCTTGTCAGTCCTGCACATTAACACTCCCAATTGCCAATGTTCTCTCTTTTTCTCTCCACATCTCTTTCTTTCTCCTCCTTTCTTTTCAACTTCCTCTTTTCTTTCCTCCCTTCTTGCAAGTTTCTTTCCATTTCCTTTATTTTATACTATTTTACATTTTTGAAATGGACAACTGCATGTTTTCTTTTAGATCTATGATCTGATTCATACATGCAACAATTCTTTATTTGGTTCAGTTTCTTCACCTACTTTATAGGTAACTATATTTTATTATTTTCTTTTTTGCAAAATTTACACCAACTCTCCAACAGCTTTTTAGTTACTATTTGAAACAATATTTTAGAATTATAGTCAAATTTACTTCCAGAGGGATAACTGAGGATTCACTTCTAAAAATTTACTTTGAATGGTCTATAGCTATGTTTCTGAATTGGGTTTGGATCACCTTTTTAAATACATGTAGATTCATCAATTTATTACCATAAATACAGTAATTGTAAATAAGAAATTATTAATATATTAAGACTAAAGGGGTAAATACATCACAAATAAGAACTATGCTATTTCTCAGAGAGACTAAACAATCCAAAACAAGAATCCCTGAGATGTTAGCTGTGTGATCACAGAGTGGACAATATACAGGGTAATTATATATTCCCTGGATTAAAAGCAACTGGAAAATCACAGCATTAAGGATGCCCTTTCTCCTAACAACTTACACAATTATCAGAAGATTTATGTGACCCTCTGAATAATGTAGTGATATCCATTTTTCCACAATCCACTCAAAATTTTCTTATTCTATTTACTTAGTTAGACCAAGTTTATAATGATTTAGGAGAATTTCTTATGATACTTTTGTGAATTTCAAAAAGTGGTGAGATAGGTCAGAAAATAAGTTCTGATTCTAAATTTCTGTGGATCTTTTCACCATAATATAGCAAAATATATTTGTAGTATTACTTCCACTACCTACACTGAAATTATGCAAGGATAAAATTTAGCTACTATCCCAAAAATCATTAAAGAGGTAACAATTTAAATGTGAAAATAATTTCCTTTATAATTATAATCAGAAACATGAAAATCATGTTGAGATGTAGAAAAGATGATTCCAATGAAAAGTTATAGAGAAAACGAGGGATCAGTGTAAATGGGTCTACATACAAAGTAAATGCTCAATTTAAAGAACAGTTATAAGTTAACTAAGCCAAGATTAACATGGTCAAAAATCATTATTGAAGAGCCAGGATAAGTGATCTAGATCAAAATGATGGTTTCAAAGAAAGGGAAAACACACACACACACACACACACACACACACACACACATACAGAGAGAGAGAGAGAGAGAGACAGAAAGACAGACAGACAGACAGAAAGACAGAGACAGATTGTGAATCTCATCAAAACTGATCAGAAACTGTGAGTGATTTTTACCTATCTATACATATACACTCTTAGAAATCACCAACTTATTAAGTTCTGATAACTGCCTGAGATCAAATCAACTAATTTTGTTAGTCATGTTTTTAAAATTAGTTTGATGTAACTATACAAATTCCCATTATCAAAGAAGAAAAATGAAATAATATGTTACAAATTTAGATATTTTACCACATAATAACAAGCCAGCATTCTAGTTATGGGAAAAACCTAATGTTTGTTAAGCCTGAGAAGTATTTTACCCACCATTCTATGTATTATTTAATCTTACTGCTAACATTTATATAGAGATATTACTTAGATATTTTACCCCTCTGACACACAACCCAAACTACTCATATAAGATGACAGACTTACTTTATCTCGAGGTTTGAATTTCTATCTCTGATTGACCCCATTGCTGTGATCCTATGATGGAGATTAACATGGAGCTTCACATGCTAGAGGCAAAGTCTCACTTGATGTCATCCAGGAAGTAAAGAAAGTGTGAAAGGAAAGACTGCTTCACATATCCTTCAAGAACTTACCCACAGTGTTGTAAAATCATAAAACTAGTCTCCACCTCCTATTGTTTGTTTCCCCAAAGGATACATAACCAGGGCACCAAGCCTTCAATCCATGAGCTCCTAGGGGTCCATAATTTCAGCTGTAACAGAAGTGAGGTGGCTTCATGAAGGTTATGCAGGTAATTAATGTTGAAAGGAGGATGGAATTCTAGAAACTCCAATTTTCATTGTCGTTTTACAAGTATACCACTCTACTGTGAGAATTAATGAATATGTATGCTTATTACAGTAATATATTTCATATAAACAGCCCTGTGATGGTCAATCCAATTGTGATAATGATGAACTCTCAAACAATCTGGAAGATAGGTCTCTGGACACCTCTGTGGAAATCATCTTCATTGGTTTAACTGAGGTAGGAAGACATGTCCACACTGGGTGTTACCATTCATTCTCTGGGATATAAAAGAAAAAAGTGAGCTAATAACTATCATTTATCTTTCTCTCTGCTGATATAGTGTTATCAGCTTCCTCTGGACCCTCCGAGCATGGCCTCCTGATGTGGTGACCTTTATGTGGGTAGATAAGCACAATTAAGTCATTCTTCCCTCTTTAAATAACTGTCAGGACATTTTGTCACAGCAATAGCAAAGTAGCTAAACTAAACTAAGTGCTAAAAAAAGGAAAACAATGATTCAATGATTGAAGTTATATCTTTTAAAATATCTAAATATATCATTTGACAACTGCACACCTTGAGGACTGTTTGTGGAAAAATATAAGTACAAAATGTAAACCTGTATTTAGTTAGCACTCTACAAATTACAACTTTATTTGTTTACATTTCAAACATTGTGTGTCTGTGTGAATTCCTTTCTTTTTTATTTTTTTTAAAAAACAATCTTTTCTCATTTTACATACCTATCCCAGTTCCCACTCCTTTATCTTCTCCCACTCTTCTCACGTTCCCCCACGCCAGCTCCCTTTCTTAACAAATACCCTAAAACTCATTGCAGCAAATATTTTTTTTTCATTATGTGCACTTAAAATAGAAATAATGATGAAGAATTCAGATGCAAGACTCCTGTCTTCCAAACCATTATGCTCCCCCAGTTCTCAGACTGTGAAGGAAAGATGCAAATAAGCAGGGAGCTATTGCATACGAACTTTACCACTTGCTGTCATCCTGTTCTTTCATGAGATATGACCCCTCTCACCTGCTAGCAGCTCTCAGGAAGGCAGACAAAAGAGGAGAAAGATCAGATGAAGCCTGCTGCATTGTGACAGGTGAGCCTGAGTGGCACTTACAATGCTGTTACTAATTTATTAAGTATTCCAAAGTTAGAATTTAATCGAAATATTCTTGTCACATTATCCATCACCAGTGTAGAAAAGAGTGACTTTTCTTAAAGAGCCATTAAGTACAACACCCTCAGGCAGGCTTTTACTTATTTAGGTATGTCACAATGGACTAGTTCCATTTTAATGACTTGGATAATTGTGTGACAAGTTCTAAAAAATGTGAGTGTCCCAATGTCTAGTCCAAAGAACATGCTAGGGTCTATGAGTTAAGTGACTAAGAACCATTTGTATAAGGTAGATTTATACCAAGCAAGTTAGATTTGTTTTTGAAAGAGGGAACTTCAATTGAGAAAGTGCACCAGGAGACTGACATTTGAACAAGACTGTAGAGTGTTTTCTTGACTGATGATTGATATTGGAACCCAGTTCTCTGGGGGTGATGTCACCCCTGGGCTAGTAGTCCTGGATGCTATAAGAAGCTGATAGAGCAATGAGAAAAAAACCTGTAAGCAGCCCTCCTCTGTGGCCTTCACACCAGATCATGCTGCCAGGTTCCTGCCCTGTTTGAGTTCCTGCCCTGCCCTTCCTCACCAATGGAGTGTGACCTGAAAATTCTAAGGTGAAATAAACATTCCTCCCCAAGTTGTTTATACTCATAATATTTTATCACAGCAATAGAAACCTCATCTTATACATATGTATACAAACAACAACAACAACAAAGTATTTCTCCATTCTATTTCCTTACAAGAACAAATTGGTACCTGTTATGAGATTGCTGTTTCAAACATGACCATGTGTTTTGGGTAGGATTGTGGTTGCATCTGGACTTTGGGCTGAAGAGCTGTTGGGCATCCCGAGCTCAGTGAGCTACTCTGGGTAACCTACAAGATAACAATGACAGTAGAGCCGGTGATACAGGCCAGGCTTGTTAAATTGCAGAAAGAAATTTGAACGTTCCTTAAAAACTCTCATCAGGGTCTTTCAATATTTGAATTAAGAATAGTGGTTCTGGTCAGCTGGAGATGATGAGCCAGCTGTGATGAAGAAGAGACAGCACCACTAAAGGAAAACCTTTGCTTTGTGCGTCAAGTTGGCAAGGGAGCAATTTTACTGGCTGGTTTTGTGCCATCTTTAGGAAAGCTGGAGCTATTTTAGACTATAGGAGCACAAATGGGAAAAATGTCCCCACTAAACTGGCCTGGGCAAGCCTGTGATGCATTTTATTAACCGATTATTGTTGACAGAAGGCCAAGCTAATTGTGGGCAGTGTCATCCCTGGGCTGGTGGTACCCAATGGCATAAGAAAACAGGCTGCTGAAGCAATGGAGAGCATGCCAGTAAGCAGCACTCTGTCATAGCCTGCATATCAATTCCTTCCTTCAGGTTTTGCCCTGTTTGAGTTGCTGTTCTGACATCCCTTAGCAATGGCGTATAAGCCAAGTGCCTTAAGCTGACTTAAATACTTTCCTTCCAACGCTGTATATAGTTATGGTATTTTTTTCCACAGCAATAGAAACCACAACTAAAATGCCACTCCCGTCTTACAGCAGACAATTGCATCTATCTTTTACTTCCTTCTTTGTAAATTTCAACTTCCAATGTCAAACAAAAGTCAAACTATAAAATCGCTGTTCTTTCATATAATAACAAAATGGGTATGCATAAGTTACATTAGCAGTGTGTATCGTTTGGTACAATATCACACAATTTAGATTAAAATATAAGTCAATGTTGACAATAGAAGAAAAGGAAATGCAGGGATATGCATAGAAACTCTCCATTTAGAGATCCAATATGTCCTTCTCCTCAAAAGAATTAGTAGACTTAACAGCACTGACTTAGGTTATGGCTTAGTCATTCAATTAGGGTGAAATAGTATCAAACACACACACACACACACACACACATCTTGTGAGTAACTTGTTTCAAAGCAGTAAATATATTTATCACATTTTGATCAAAAAGTAATAATTAAATGACTGTTAAAGTAACTTCAGTGTGAAGATCCTCTTTCAAGCAAAACTTCCGTCTAGTTGAACTATCACATTAATGTCTATGGTGGTTAAGTCAGAAGCTGCCTTCCAAGAGTGAGAGCAATCACTGTGAGCTGTGACTTCTTTGTCATACAAAGATACTTGCCTTACACAATTATTGCTAAGAGAAAATACATATTTGGTTAAAAATAAAGAAAACAGATTTCTATCAGTTTGACCTTGTTATTTTGAGTTTTAATTTGTTTGTTTTATTTTTATTTTAAAATAAGCTGTCAGGTTCCTCAAACTGACCTTAAACTTAGTTGGAGAGGACCTTTGAATTCTGGGTCTTCCTGTTTCCATATCGTAATAGCTGATGCATATTTTGTGAACCACACTTGATTTGTAATTATTCTGATAAACATAAGACATGAGATGCTTAGATAGCCAAAAGGCAATTTTTCTGACATACTGAAGCAGAATAATAGGAAACAGGAAGCAGGTATTAAGGGTTTAAGGGGCATAGCAAGTAACATGTGATCATTTAATGGTTGTTGGATAGGACTATTACACTATAGAAAGAAAAAAATCTCACTTTCATCTCCAATAATATTATATTCTAATTAATAACCAACTATGAGCCCCAATGTTTAAGTAGTAAAGAAAGGGGCTAGATGAAGAACTACATACTTTATTTCTTTATTTTCCTGAACTTTAGATGTTCTGTGCCCAAGCACCCTGTCCAGGTCTGTAAATGAAATAAATGTGAACAGAAATGCAATGTCTTAAAGCAGATGGTGACCTGGTCCTGGTGAAGAAGACACAGAACAATTCTGTGATGGTGACCCACAATCAGTGCACAGGGCAGTCAGTGTGATGGGGACCCGCAATCAACTCATGGGGCAATGGGATGGCGACACACAGTCAGCACACAGAGCAATAAGGTCATGGTGAGGACACTACCCATCTCAGTGTTGGAGAGACATATGTAACAGCACCAAGAAAACACAAACACGCTGGCTAACACCTTGAATCACACCATGCGTAGGAAGAGGTTAATGGCTGCCACTGTTTGTTTATATGTTCTTTCTTTAAAAATTTAGTGCATTTTTCATAGAATCTATAAAATTTCATGTGCAAACATTTTTCTCTTAAAGCATAAAATCACTCTAGAGGAGAAAGGTTTTATTGCTTAACTTTAATGCGATTAAACTAAAAAATGTTTCAATTCATCTTGCAGAATGAATGTGTTCTTCATAAATATAATAACAAATACATATAACTTCAATTATATTTCAGAGTTCACACAATATTTCTCTTAGAATGAATTTTTGTGCACACAATAAGTTAATTCGTCAGACTGTTAGGTCTGGGTAGAAAATCTGTTTTCTTGGCACCTACAAAGAATCCAATTTCGTTGTTAAAGCTGTACTGAAAGTCACTTCATTAATTACTCTTAATATTACAACATTCTCCTTACAGCCTATTAACAGCTGGCTTCTCTTATAAATTAGTTCAAATGACCAGGTATGATCCATTTTTTATTATCAATCAATCAAACTCCTACACATCGAGAACATTCCAGATGTGCTTGTTTATGCCTCATTTATACCCAGTGGCCAGGAATCATGTGTTTATGCACCAACTGGAGCATCTCCATATAATTATTAATGATACGTCTCTTCCAAATGCTTATACCTTAATCACTTCTGAAGGTTCCAGTCACCTTTAAGTCTAAATGTGAAGTATTTAAAAAGAAAGATAATTGTTTTGTGGGATACTTTGTATTTCGAATTTCCTGTTTTTGAAGTGCTATCCTTAAGCTATTGGATGATACATTTAATTTAATCTTTCTTTCTGGAAACCATACAAGTGTTTCCATATAATACACACCTCCTTTAGATGACAGGTCAGAGCAAAAGATGTCCAAGACCTTCACAATTCATAGCACTTTATATGAGTCTAGGAGCAGCCACTTAAGACCACTACCCAAACATGAACTCCTACTTCACCCCTGTCTTTCCTCTGAACCTCATTGCTATACGAATATAATTACAGAACATGCAAAGAGAACTTCTCTCTTGGCATGCTGGACAATATAGATAGAACCATTTCATAAGAGGTTGTTACCACCTAAGTGATGAGTATCAAGGACATAGAGTACAGGGGTATGTAACGTGTCATCAGCAGCCATCCTTCTTGTATTACATTTTGCCTTACTAATGTATGCACATAATTTCCAAAAATTTCTACTCTGCCAAAGAATATTTTATGAGGAAAAATAAGTTTAAATATTAGTATTTTCCAAATGTGAAATTTGATAGAAGAAATCAGCTGCATTGATTATCAAACAAAACAAAACAGAAGGCTGTCTGACATCATCACAAATCTGACTTCTCTGTAATATCAAGAAAAATTAATAATTTATAAAACAAAAAACTGTGTAAATCATCTTAAGAAAATATTAATTGCCTATATTACCACAGGACTACATATTTTTCATGCTCCCATCTTGTACCTTTTAAGCCCCCTTTACCAGACATATTTATTAGTGTTAAAATTCCTCTACTCACACTCCACTAAACTACTTAGTATAATAATTCAGGACCAGTGGTTCTCAGTCTTCCTAAGACTGGGACCCTTTAATATAATTCCTCATATTGTGATGACCCTCAACCAAAAAAATAACTTCATTGATTCTTCATAACTATAATTTTGCTACTATTTTGAATTTTAATGTAAATAACTGATACACTAATACATGCTTTGTGATCCTCATGAAAAGGTTATGTGACCCTACCACAGGTGCAACATGCGTCTCTCGTTAATTAACATCTAGGAAGAACTCAGTAGACATGTACTAGCCTAGTGACTTTGTCATCTGAATTCTCACTCTATAATACTGTGGTCTGTAGTGCTATCCTAATTCCAGAAGTATGCATTCATTTCATTTTTAAAAACTACAGCACTATAGTGCTAGTGCCAAAAATGTTTTTGCCTAGAATCTCAAGTTAGCTATCATAATATGTAACTAAATATTAACTTAATTTCTTGCTTATATGGAGGCCATCATGACTTACTCAGAACTGTTATATGACTAACTCAGAACTGTAACTTATGATTTGTAATGTTGGTTTGAATCTTTGCTTTAAATAGTTACTAAAATGTGCTAGATTCTTTGGGGAGTGTTTTCTTATATACTAGAAAATAGACAATCTGTAACTAGGGCTCAAGGGTACAGATCTTGACTGGCAGATGCAAGGCCCTGGCTTAATCTTGGGCACAGAGACAAAAATAAAAGCAACGGATATGGCAGATTTTTTTTTGATTTACTGTAAGTACAGAGTCATGAGAAGATTTAAAAAATAACAGGTAGTTGGTGTTGAAAATAGAAAATCTATGGGAAGAGCTGGGAAACAGGAAAGCAAGCATGCCAACCTCTAAATGTAGGAGTTGGTGCTGCAGGTTCTGAGGCTACCATTGTCCTTCCACCCCGCCAGCTCTCCCCTTATTCTGCCAGGGAGGAACAACACTGGGACTATTACCTAGATATAACTGTGCCTGAGCTGATTTCATTAGTTCTTTTCCCAAACCATGGCCATTGTGGGATTTAAAGATGAGGACTAGGTACAAAATAGAGAATCAGTATGCTTGGGTGGAAGCAAAGAGAGGAAAATAGTTTTGCAGAATTCCAATTGCAGTTCTAATAATTAGATTGGAAAAACCATTGCTAATCCTAAATGGACTTGTTAGTACTTTTCATAAAGAATTATACTTCAGTTTAGATGAATTTAGACTAAATCATGCAGCTGCCAGATCTAAAAGGTCAACATCAGAATGAATTTTGTGAATCTAATTCATTGTCAAATTTTGGGCTATTTTTTTTTCAAATATACATCCACTCCTTGACAACCAAAATAACAAACAACATGTTTGGAAGAACTTTGAGAGTATGCCCAGGTAAGAATTATTTAAGATTGAACAGTTATGATGAGATGATGGAGGGACGTTGACATTATTGACAATGGGTTAAGGCAGCATCTCCTGCATTTAAACAGAAACCATGAATCACTACTAAGTCAGGTGAATATTTTTAAGAAGGGGGCTAACAATTGTTAGCAATTTGTAAAGAAGTGGAAATAAAATTCTTCTAATTGAAGAACATTTGTGAAGAGCCTCTTCACAAATAAAATACAATAAAATAAAAAACAATATTGCTACATTGTCACCCGGATATTCATCAGAAATTTTGCAAGGGCCAAGTTCTTGAGAATGAACATCAATATATGTGTATTGTTAAGGGTCCACAGGTATATTTTTAATGAAATATGTGTGTTCATTTGCATTTTCAAAAGTTAAAAATAAGGCCATTAGTATAATTCATAAAAAGACAAAGAATGAGCAAAAAAATATTCTGGCAAATGCTGATGAACATTGCTCTAAATAACTCTCAATCTTTTGATTAATTTAAATTAAATCTTATTATTAATTAAAATTACATTAATAAATGAGTTTTTCTTAGAGTTTTTTAAAGTTTTAACTCATTAACTCTGGTACTATTAATTGCTAATTGAAATTTTATCTGCACCTAAGCAACCTTATTTTTAATTAATAATGATGTATCAACCAAGAAAGTATTCAAGCTATCAAAGAAAGATAAGATACATAGGAAACTTAGATTAAAAGAGTTTTCTTAGCAGACCTAGAACACAAACCAACAAGAGCTTTTCACTAACATAGAGTGGTCAGTATGCTTAAGTATTCCTTAAATTAATGTATTGATGTTAATTATATATTTATAAAACATTATATTTTAATGTGCCAAATCTTCTTATGGACCTGGGCATGACATTCAGATTCTTTAGAACTTGGGAAAAATGAGGAGACTATCATCAGTTCAAGCAAACATGGTCTACCTTGCGAATCTCTCAAGAACAATAAGTAAAATCTAAATTCTCCTCCTATCTTTAAGGAGGAAAACTATTTCTTCTGAGAACCCCTTGATATCCACCTTCTATAATTCACACTTTCCTGGATCTAGGTATAGCTGTTTATCTAAATTTCTTTTGTTTTTTTCCTGCTGATGCTACATCTCCTTATTTATAGTGTGTTACTGCTACATTGATAAGACAAAACTTTGCAACCAAAGCAAAAACCACCTATGAAATAATACACCTGCCTTTTGTGAAGATGTCTTCTACCATTAATTTAATTTTATTTGTATATGATATAAAATTTTAATTTCAAGATTTGCTGATAAAGAACAAATTCACAAAGAGATGTGTCGATGATTAAGAGTGTTTGCTTTTCCAGTGGAGAATCAGTGTTTGGTTTTTCAGGACCTACATTTGGTAGCTCTCAATTTCCTGTAGCTGCAGTTACTGTATCCCTTGAAATAGATGACTTCATTCCTGTTCTAGTATGTGCAAGTCCCAGTGCACACATGCTACGCATACAAACAAGCAGGTGATGTGGGATTCTTCATTGTATGCTGTAAATATGATTTATTACCATTGGTTAATAAAGAAGTAGCTTTGGCCTGTGGCAGGGCAGAATAGAATAAGGTAGAAAAACTAAACTAAATGCAGGCAGAAAGAAGGCAGAATCAGAGAGACCTCATGTATCTGCCAAAGGAGAAGATTGTCAGAACTTTACTAGTAGGTCACAGTCTCGTGGTGATACATAGATTAATAGAATTTGGTTAATATAATAATATGCCTAAGCTATTGTCAAGCAGTGTTGTAATTGATATCGCTTCTGTGTGATTATTTGGATCTGGGTGGCCGGGAAATCTAATGAGCAGTCTCCATTTACAAAATCACGCCAGCATGGGCCAACTACATCCGCCTAAAACCTGAGGGAGCTTGGGAGGAAATTCTAGACACAAAAGAACAGAGTTAAGCATGACTTGTTAGTAGCATTATTTTTTCAGGTGGGACTTATTTACTGGAGGCAAGCAGAGACACAATTACTTTAAGAGAAGGCTTTCTGACTCAATGTTAGCAGCAAAAACTGCACGGTTCCTTTAAGAAAAGATCTCTTGGTTCATGCTGGTGGAAAAAAAAATGGCTCTGGCTCTTTTGAGAGGCCCCTCCATTTAGCATTAAGAAAATAAGCACTCATGTTCAGAAAATGAATACAGATACAAAATAAAGATAGATTTAGGCAAAAGTAAACCTCAGAATGGGTCAGAGTGTGTTTAAAAAATGTATGTAGGCTAGGGAGAGAGAGGAAAAAGAGTGCAGACAAGAGTACAGACAGTCATAGATTAAAGGAGTAAAGATAATAAAACAAACATTTAAAAGTAACAGAGTTAAAAAACAAGCCACTTAAAAATGGAAAATACACAGAGTCTGGATTATGTATATTGCTGTGTTTTCTTTGATTTTTTGACTGTGAATAAGCTAACTACAGAGAGACATTTCATTACACAGACTGATAAGCTAAACCAACATATTTATTTTAGTGGTATCTTGACTTCATGATAGAATATATTTATTCTAAGGAAAGTTACTTGGGAAAGTAGATTCTGCTTTTATTTTTATAGAAAATAAAAACTTGTAGATTCATTCTAGGCTAATGTGGTTTGATGAAGCAAGATCTCCTGAAAGGTGTCTATATACGCCCCCCAAAACAGCCCATCAAACAGCAGGAAGCAGTTTGGAAAAAACTACACTCAAATTACCAAAATGATTGTTTTTAAATGTTTGTTTTCATTTAAAGGGAGATAAGATAGAGAAACAAATACTTTACTTAGGTATGAACTTTGGTTTATTGATATAAATTTAGTTTGCTATATTGTTATTTCTAATCTTGTTTAAGATATTATGTTCATACAGCTTATTTGAAAATATAATATATAATTAAGAAATGTAGATTAATAGATCTATAATAATAAAACTTTTAATCACATTAGGCTTTCTACATGTACAGAGATATATTTCAGATGGATAGGTTTTTCTTAAATCTTTCAAAGACATACAGAATATGGCATTTAAAATGCTTTAAGAACTTACACTTTTCTTGACAGTGAGCCATGCTTCTGGCAGCACTAATTACTTAAGGGAGGTTGATTGGTACTGAAGAAAGTCATTATAGATTTTGCCTTCAATGTGACAAGACTAGCCATTTGGGCAACAAACAACTCTTGCCTGGATTGCTTGATGGTATGCTGTATGAACTGGACATGCAAGACCTACAGAAAAGTGATTGCTAAACTTTCCAAAAAATGGAATGGTTCTTCCTTCACAAAAGAAACTATCACACATTCTGCAGGACACAGAAGAAAGTGACAGGGAAACTGCCTATATAGGCAAAACAAATCTTCCAATTTACTACTTGATGGAAAACTCTGCCTAAAGACTAAAAATGGATACTCCAACATTACAGAAGAACTTTGGGTGACTGTTCAGACAGCAATATTTATCTGTCAATTCTACAGTTTTAGAGGTTATTTACAATGTACTTCCTGTTTACTAAGGTAATAATATATCCTTCTGGAGTCTTTGATGGAATTGAAGACAGATACTTATAGTTACATATAGGTATGAATAATTTGCACTGATAGAGATTTAAGGTCAATTTTGTTATATGTATAAATGTTTCTGATGTAACTTTTACTTGATAACTGTTTTGTTATATGTAATTTTGCTATGTTAAAGTTAAAGCCTTCCTTTTTTTTGTTTAAACCGAAAAAGGGGAAATGATGGAGGAAGGTCATTGGTTAAAATAAAAGAAGCTGCTTGGCTCTCATTGGTTAGGAGATAGGTGGGAGGAGTAAACAGAACAGAATGCCGGGAGGAAGAGGAAGTGAGGTCAGACTCCACAGCTCTGCTCTCTGGAGCAGACGCAGGAGAGACGCCATGCTACCCGCTCCCAGGCAGACACATGCCATGCCCCAGCTCCGACCCAGGATGGACTTAGGCTAGAATCTTCCCGGTAAGACCGGTGCTCACAGATTGTTAGAGATGGGTTGATTGGGATATCAGAATTAGCCAGTAAGGGCTAGAGCTAAGGGCCAAGCAGTTTATAAAAGAATACAGTGTCCGTGTAATTATTTCGGGGCATAAGCTAGCCGGGCAGGGCAGGCGGCTGGGGTGTTTGGGGACGCAGCCCCGCCGCCCCCTATTACTACAGTTACAGGTTTTTTTAAAGTTATTTTAAAAGATAAATTAGATATGAAACTTTAGACGTACAAAGAAATATAACTGTAATACTTGCTTGATACAATTTTGTTATATGTAATTTTACTATATTAAAATTAAAACCTCTCATTTTACTTAGACAGAAAAGGGGAGATCATATGGGACTTCCATCATATGCTGTGAATATGTTTTATTACCACTGGTTAATAAAGAAGCTGTTTTGGACTTTGTCAGGGCAGAATAGAATTAGATGGGAAAACTAAACTGAATGCAGGGAGAAAGAAGGCAGAGTCAGAGGGAAGCCACATAGCTGCCAATGGAGAAGGATGCTGAAAACTGACTGATTGGTTACTGCCTTGTGGTGATACAAAGATACATAAAAATGGGTTAATTTAAGATGTAAGAGCTATTTTGGATGTATTCCTAAGCTATTGGTCAATCACTGTTGTAATTAATACAGTTTCTCTGTGTTTATTTTGGTCTGGATTGCCAGGAAACCAAAGAGCAGTCTCTGTTTAAAGAAAGGCATCCAAACATACACTATAATTAAAACTAATAAGCATGTAAAACTTCATTTCAAAGTCAAAATATATTTATAGCCAGGCAGTGGTGGTGCACGCCTTTAATCCCAGCACTTGGGAGGCAGAGGCAGGCAGATTTCTGTGAGTTCGAGACCAGCCTGGTCTACAAGAGCTAGTTCCAGGACAGACTCCAAAACCATAGAGAAACCCTGTCTCGAAAAACAGAAAAACAAAAAACTATATATATATTTAGTAATTCTTCATTTTATCTTTATCCAGTTCCTAGAAATCACTACTCTACTTTCTGTCCCTTGGATTCCTACATATTGCCTCATATTACTGGAATTAGACAATTTAAATTTTAGTCTTATTCCTCTTTCCCAAATCTTTTAATGAGAAACCTTTTGTGTCTTTCTTATTTCATTCAGCATAATGTTTCCAATATTTGTTGACACTTTAGTATGAATCAAAACTTTATTTCTTCTTAAAGTGAAATATTTCATTTTCCAAGTATACTACATTTTGCTGACTCACGAGTCTGTCAATAAACAACATCATGCATGGATTTCGACAAGTGTGAACAATGGTTCCCAGAAAATGAGGGTGCAAATGTGCATTCCATCCCGCCTGAAATTATTGCTATATCCCTAGACACAGAATTGATAGATACTTAATGTTTTGAGGAACTGTCAATGTGTATTCTATAGTGGCTGCATAATTTCTGCGGATGTGTACATTTTAACCCCAAAAGTCTTTAATGATTGGTGTGTAATGCATCTAAACTTACAGGTTTCTGACAAAGTCAGTGTCAGTATCTGCAAGACTTAGTGATGTTGTTGGGGAAGATTGGACATTAAATTTTTATAAGAAAAATAAACATTAAAATAATGTTGCAAAGCATCATAGAGCCAAAAATATGTTTGATGATACTGTACATTTCTTGATGTTACCATCATCTTCAGCATATGAAAAACTCAGAGATACAGTTCTTCAATGGCTTTGACATCAGTAGATTATAGGAATTTTTTGTAATTTATTAAGCTCTAATGTGAGAAGAATTTATACACTGTTTATTGAAATATTATCACATGACACAAAACATGTAATATGTTTATATGTATAATATTATTTTAGTTATTCCATATGAACATATGTATATTTAGACTATATCAGTGATTAACATTTGTTTCTTGAATCAATCTGGATTTATCTTTGTAGACAATATATCTAAACTACTTGTCTCTTCACTATAATGGAAAAGAAAATAAAACTATGCTCCAGAAACTGTGTATTTTATACACTGAAATATAGTTTAAGTTATTCAAATATATAGAAACTGTTATTAACTTTAAATCAGCAGTTCTAAAGCAGGAAAATGGGTTGCTGCTATACGATACAGACATAATCATATTTACCTTATTTTAGTTCAAATATTTAACGATATAAAGCTGTGGTGTGCTGTTTTGTTTTTGTTTTCTTTTTTCTAACACATTTTCTTATATTTTTTTTCAGAATGTCATAAAACTCACCATGTAGTCAGTGTCTGCCTTAGACTTTCTTGTATGAGAGTATGCTAGTCATGTCTCCCATGCCTGAGCAGTTGAGAGCCAGATAACAGGCATCTCAGACTCCTGAGTCACACTGAGGTTCTGCAGTGTCAGTTTGACCGTCAGGCTAAACCTCATGAGTCTGGTGTATCAGATTTCATCATATGCTTAATTTATACATTTCTCATTCTCCAAAGTTCTGTTGACATTCCTCGGCAGATAACTCATCGATTCTTTTGCTGCTTATTTGTTGAAATAATTTACTCCTTTGAGGCTACTTCTGAGCAAAGGGTATGAAGAAGTATGCATGATAATTTTACAATTATTTTTTTCTTTCTTTAAGATTTTCATAGATTCTTCAAGATTCAAAATTTTCTCTTTTACTTTATTCTCTACCACATGTTTCCAATACCAACACATTCTGTTTCATCAGTGGAACAAATTCAACAAAATCATGGTCCATGCTTTGGCATGTTTACATTTCTAGACAATAGAGGCATGCAAGGGGACTGGGAGTGCAGTTTAGAATGACAGCACTGGGGCAGCAAGAAATTCAACAGATAACAGAGTCTCTAGATCTTAAGTGTGGTGGTAGTTTCTCAGTCTGCGATTTTAATATTATGTTTATTAGTATATTATCAAATGTTATATTCTATTATAATTACCTGTATGTGTGTTTCCTTTTACAGATATATCTGAAAGACCCTAATTTCTGGGGTTCAGGGAAAGATCCCCAGATTCAATAAGCCAGCCAATGGATGCAAACAGCAAGTGGATTCTTTTTTATTTTTAGTTGTTGAAAAGAAGAAAAAAAAATTTCGCCTCCTCCCCGTTTCCCATTTCCCTCCCCCTCCTCCCACACATCGCCCCCTCCCCCTCTTCCCCTCCTCCCCACTCCATTCCCCCTCCCTCTCGAGAATGAAGAGCAGTCCATATTCCCTGCCCTGTGGGACGTCCAAGGTCCTCCCACTTCTATCCAGGTCCAGGAAGGTGAGCATCCAAACAGGCTAGGCTTCCACAAAGCCAGTTCATGTATTAGGATTGAAACCTAGTGCCATTATCCGTTGCTTCTCATCAGCCTTCATTGTCCGCCATGTTCAGAAAGTCCGGTTTCATCCCATGCTTATTCAGTCCCAGTCCTGCTGGCCTTGGAGATACCATTTTACACCTGTCAGAATGGCTAAAATCAAAAACACCAATGATAGCCTTTGCTGGAGAGGCTGTGGAGTAAGGGGCATGCTCATCCATTGCTGGTGGGAATGCAAACTTGTGCAACCACTTTGGAAATCAGTGTGGCGGTTTCTAAGGAAATTCGGGATCAACCTACCCCGAGATCCAGTAATACCACTCTTGGGAATATACCCAAGAGATGCCCTATCATATGACAAAAGCATTTGTTCAACTATGTTCATAGCAGCATTATTTGTAATAGCCAGAACCTGGAAACAACCTACATGCCCTTCAATGGAAGAATGGATGAAGAAAGTGTTGAATATTTACATATTAGAGTACTACTCAGTGGTAAAAAACAATGACTTCATGAATTTTGCATGAAAATGGATGGGAATAGAAAACACTATCCTGAGTGAGGTATCCCAGACCCAAAAAAAGGATTCTTTAATGTCGAAGGCGCCAACGGGGGGGACTCAATATTTCAGTGAGACTGAGCCCCCTTGGTATTTTTCCAGCAAACATTTATAGGGTCTCAGGTTTACACAATGGGGAACCATATCAACAGAAACATCATTGGTCAACTCAAATTAATATATGGGGGGAGAATCAACATCAGAACAAAAACAAGTCTAACAGGACAAAAACAAGTTTAACAGGATAAAACAAGTTTAACATGATAAAAACAAGTTTACCTGGATAAAAACAAGTCTAAATTAAGCCAGTTTCAGCCCCTTTCTGCCTCCCTGGGCTTTGATACACAAAGGACTGGGTGTTTTTCTCAAGGCTGCTTCTGTGCCCACAGATATCCTGTTTTTGCCCCCTTGACAGGTGTAGCCGGTCTCAAGACTGCTTCTGCCACGCACAGATATCCTGTTTTTCCCTGGCCTAGTTGATCACAAAAACATCTTAAGATGGAGACTAAGGTTGGGGTCTTTCAATATCCACATGATTTCAGGTGCTCTGGGAGTTCAGAATGTATTAGATCCCATGGACCTGAGTTACAGGCAGTTGTGAAGTGCAAGGTATTGAAAAACTTACTGTGTTAGAATACTCAATTCAGAAGATCCTATCTTTTACTGTATCAGTAAATATAGAAATGTGAATATATCTGAGATAAGGGGAGTTACATAATGAATTATGATAGATTACTAGTGACACATGCACTAAAGTTCTGGAACTTTGATTACTGTGTAATCTTTGAGGTAGCCCCCAGTTTATTTTTGAGGTTAAGTATCTGTTCATATTTCTGTGTGAAAACAAATTTTGGTATTTATATTTCTGATGATTCAGAACTCAATAGAACTCACAGATACTGCTTGTGGAGTTGATCTATTTCACTCCTCCATTTGATAAGAAGGACTTAAAAAAATAAAGACACATGATTATCCATCTCCAAAGGCTGTGGAATACAGAGCTGCAGTGAGGAAACAGAACACATTTGTTCCTCATTTTGTTCTCCCACACTGATAACAGGTGCAATAACTATCTGTCTATCTATCTATCTGTCTATCTATCTATCTATCTATCTATCATCTATCTATCGATCTATCTATCGATCGATCTATCTATCATCTATCTATCTGTCTATCGATCTGTCTATCTATCTATCTATCTATCTATCTATCTATCTATCATCTATCGATCTATCTATCGATCGATCTATCTATCGATCTAGCATCTATCTCTATTTGAGACTCCAGATAAACTTCCTCAAACATATTCTAAGCCAATATTTTTCTCCGTGGACTGCTAAGTCAACTAACCTTGAAGCATGATACGAGTTTTAAGTTGGTGCCTTCACTATTGGGAAGACTTTCTCAGATGATAGAACCATTTTCCTTAACTATCCATCACTTAGATATTTCACATTCATTCAAATGTCAAAGAGATAAATTTTATTTTTTTCTCCTTCTAATTAGAGTTTTTTCTACCATTTCTAGTTTGGGGCAAGCATATGACAAATTTTATTGAAATGAATAAATTTTGAAAAATAAATAAACTAAAAAGCATCCTATATACTTGATTATTCCAGCTTTTAACTACTGGTTAAAGCTTTATGTGACAGTTGTGAAATTTATGCACCCTTTTATTCAAGATATGATGAAATTCAACAATAGAATCTGAAGTGGGCTGGTTCCTGTTAGCTTTGCTGCGGGACATGAACTGGTCTTTACTCTTCTGGGTACTTTTCAGGGAGCTTCAGGCCACACACACTGGTATTCTCCTATAACTTGTCGTCTGTAACAAGAGAGCCAATGATCAGAAGACAAGGTTTAAGTTTAGAATGTCAATACAGGAAACAATACAGAGACTTGTGATATTATTTACAGGATGCATTAAGAGAAACTGAAACTGTACTAGCTTCCATAAATGTCTTGTTGAAATTTTATCATGACAAGTATAAGACATTATAGTCCAAATTAAGGGACAGAACTCTGTGCCTAACAGAGGTCTGTGTTGCTATCTAGGTGAAGTAGCCAAACCTTCCCAGGTCCCTGATTTTGTTGACTCTAGATAGATGTCTTAAATTGCAATGGTAATTCTTTTTCTATTAAAAATAAAAGAGAGATATCTGCCTGGCCTACCTCTAGTTAGATATTAATACACTATATTCTTATTGGTCTAGGGAGCAGCTCTTGTAAGAAGCAATATCCAGGGCAGAGATGCTATATTGCTTCCTCAGTTTTTGTTTATTTTTTTTCTCCAGAATACCCCGTGATTCTGAGCAGTCACAGGAGTACTTTCCTTACTTTTGTTCCACAAATATTTTTTAGTTTTGATAATATGTGTGAAAATATTGAGAGTTCAAATCTTAACACCTGAGAAACAGCTAAAAGATGAATTCTTTCCTGAGAGAATGAAAGTATGATGATATTGATGAAGAGGCAGCATTTCTGAGGGCTTGGGAATGTCATTCATATAAGTACATTGGATGTATTGCATTGGTATGCTACATACATGAAATAAAAACAAAAGGACAATTAAATCTAGTGAAGGAAGTTTTTTTTTGATGAAAACTGTTTCTGTCCTTTAAATTGAAGTTTTAAGAGGACAAAGATAGTTATCAAAGACAGTTATCATTCCTGAACGATAAATGATTCTCATTCAAAGGCTACCTGTTGTCTCAACCACTACAAAATGAGCAAAGTAAAGCATTATATAATTCTCTGTGTATAAACATGAATTGTTTTTAAAGTTAACAGTCTTTACATGGTCTTATGGTATTACTGAGAAGAAATACTAAACTTGCAAAACATCACAATACACAAAGGATCTGTCTGTTAACTAAGCAGAGAAAAATCATTTTTACTCTTCACTATAATTCAAAACAACATATAAATATGTAAAACTTAATACTGACAATTTATCTTTTTCTTTTTGATGTTTCTAAAAGAACTACCTTTACAGAGGAGTTATTTGATAAATAACTATCTTATAAAGCTATCTGATAAACAAAACATTGCATATTTCCTGAAATCCAAACAAAAGATATAGTGGGAATTTGTTTCACTTTAAATTCCCATTTGATTATTGTATTCAAAGCATGATTTTTATTCAGTAATACTGAGTCAGTAACACTGCAGTCATTTTAACAAATTACGTATTAACGAGGCCATTCTTTCCAAATAATGTATGTTAATGAAGACATGCATCTCCTATATTGAGCTAGCACCCTTATAGTCTTTTGGTTGCCTTCTAGTTTAGGCACATTGATGGTCAAATTTGGTATTACTGTGAAGTGTAATGCTTTTAAAAGGCTTTTAAAACTATACAAATATTCCTGCTATCAAACAATCTGCCATTAATAAAGCTGTTACTGGGACAGGCTTTCACTGGGGTTGGAGTCAAACAAAATTTAACTGGTACACAGAGCCAAGGGGTAAAGCATGATTGACTTGGAAGGTGACATTTTTTATTATTTTTTATTGAGCTATACATTTTTCTCTGCTCCCCTCCCTTCCTCTTTGCCCCGTACAACCCTCTTCCATGGTCCCCATGCTCCCAATTTACTCAGGAGATCTTGTCTTTTTCTACTTCCCATGTAGATTAGATCCCTGTATGTCTCAAGGTCCTCATTTTTTTTTTCTAGGTTCTCTGGGGTTGTGATTTGTAGGCTGGTTTTCTTTGCTTTATGTTTAATAACCACTTATGAGTGAGTACATATGATACTTGTCTTTCTGGGTCTAAGTTACCTCAATCAATATGATGTTTTCTAGCTCCATCCATTTGCCTGCAAATTTCAAGATGTCATCATTTTTTCTGCTGTGCAGTACTCCATTCTGCAAATGTAGCACATTTTCCTTATCCATTTTTTAGTTCAGGAACATTTAGGTGTTGTAAGGGAGGCCAGTTATTGATTTCCGGCTTCTCTGAACTAACACACAGATAATATATTATTTAAACACTGCTTGGCCAATTAGATCTAGCATTTGATTGACTAATATTTATGGCTTAATTTAACCAATTTCTAGTAATTTGTGTATCACCACGAGGTCATAACCCACCAGAAAAGTTTTATTTAGCACAGCTCTCTCAATAGCAGCTCCATGGCTTCTCCCTGACTCTGCCCTTCTTTCTCCCAGCATTCACTTTAGTTTTCCCTACCTAACTAAGTTCTAACTTGCTATAGGCCAAACCAGTTTCCTTTATTCATCAATGGTAAACACAGCACACAGAGGGAAATCAACATCATTTAGGTTGCTTCCAGGTCCTGGCTAGGACAAACATGCTGCTATGAACATAGTTGTGTACATGCCTTTGTGATACAATAAGCATCCTTTGGATATATACCCAAAAGTGGTATTGCTGGGTCTTGTGGAAGGTTGTTTCCTAATTTTCTGAGAAATCACCATACAGATATCCAAATGGGCTGTACCAGCTTATACTCCCACCACCAATACAGGAGTGTTCCCTTTACTCTACAACCTCTCAAGCATAAGTTGTCCTCAGTGTTTTTGATCTTGGCCATTCTTACAGGTGTAAGATGGAATCTCAGAGTTGTTTTGATTTGCATTTCTCTGATGACTAAGGATGTTGAGCACTTCCTTAAGTTTCTTTCTCTCTGTTGAGAGTTCTCTATTTAGGTCTGCACTCCATTTTTATTGGGTTATTTGGTCTATTGGTGACCAATATCTTGAGTTCTTTGTGTATTTTGGAGATCAGGTGTTTGTTTGATGTGGGGTTGGTGAAGCTCTTTTCCCATTATGTATGCTGCCATTTTGTGAGAAGAACTTTAAATCTTTGAAGAAAGAAATTGAAGAAAACACAAGAAAGTGGAAAGATCTCCCATGCTCATGGGAAGGCAGAATTAACATAACAAAATGGCAGTCTTACCAAAAGCAATCTACAGAATAAATGCAATGCCCATCAAAATCCCAGCAAAAGTCTTCACAGACCTTGAAAGAATGGTACCCAACTTCATAGGGAAAGCAAAAAACTCAGGATAGCCAAAAGTTTCTGTAAAGTGATAGTGACTTTTTAACACCTTCTGAGAGAGTGTCTCTGAGTCAAAACAAGAAGACCGTAATTGTCATAGAAACTTAGACTCAGCCACCATTTGTGTTCTCTATACACTTATTTGGTCAGTGTTTTAAGAAACAAGTACATTGGAAACATTTATTTTTTTCTATACTCCACATGTTCAAATTGTTACAGAAAAATGAACTTGATTTCTCCTAATTAAATATCATTATCTATGCAAGTTTTGAGTAAAAGAAAGCTTCAAAAATCACGGTTGCACATGGATTGAAACAAACTAGCAATAGATGAGATTTGTGCCATGCTTTCAGTTCATCTTCTATAATCCACATATTAATTCTTTAGTACATTTGTCCACTGACATCTCTAAATCTTTCAGAATTAAAAAAGTTAGACTGAATACCCCTTCGCCTTCTGTCAATTTTCCTGTGGAATGATAGAACTTGAGGCTTACATCAGGCTTTTCTTCGTTGGGTTTTTGGGAGGGAAACAATGAACTGAACATGATATTTCCCAGCCCTAAGCTTCTTGCTCCTCAAGGAGTACTGTTAGTGAAACCATTTTGCTCCTGCTCTCTGGATGGTTGTCTGGAAGGTGATTTTTCAAAATACTCTTCTCATATTACTGTTTCTTCATGTCTCTACTGACTCTGGGGCTAAGTTTGCATATCCCAAATCTCATTAACTCTGTCTACCACATACTTTATCATTTCACAAAGCCCCAGCAAGGCTTAAAAAGACTGCCTGCCTGTACATAGAATGAAGATGTTGATTCTTTTTTAAGGCAGAAGTGACTATTATATTTGTCACATCGACATATCTACTACATATTAAAGCACTCTTACAGTGTAGATATCAAAATTTCCTGAGTTTCTGTTTATTATGATGAAGCTTCATCATTGTTGTTATTGTATTTTTTGATGTTTAGAGGACTTTTCTTAATCCAATTGTGCTTGACTCAAGAAGCTATGGTGCTAAGCACTCATGATCACTAGGGTCATCCCAGGACAGAGGCTCCTGAATTTATTGTCTCATCTCGGTGAAGACTGAAGATGCAGGCACTAGTAAGAAAAAGAAAAGCAAGGGCCAGCATTATTAAGAGTTATTAGAGGAATGTGGGATGTTAAGATTAAGATAAATGTAAAAGAAATAAACAACACACTCAAGAATGGAAGGGGTTTCTAAGAAAGAGAAAGCTTTTGAATACTTTTTCTGAGGAGGGGAGTTGCATATATGTGGCAAATACTCAACAAAGGCTGAGATAATTCCTAGGAGATTGGTTGGTTTTGTGTGTTAACTTTCATTATAATGAGGTAAGTCCATGGAGAGCTCAAATGCCCTATGCCTGTCCCCTCAGCCCAACAAGAGAGAGATTATTCTGACTTATTCATGTACTATCCACTCAGTTAGGGGTGCTTAAGGTCCACCGCTGCACATCTCTGAATCAAGCTTTGATGGTAATTGACCTCAACTGCCTGCTGTCTGTTAGTTACTTGGCAGATATGGCTGCCCTTTGACCTTGCACATGAATTGCATGCTGTCAATTATACTAAGTTCCTTTTGTTTTTACAGCTGCCAAAAGTTCCTCTACTTGTGCTTCATTAACTCAGTGCCTATGGGATGTTCAGAAATCAATTTTCTCAAATGGGTGAGGGCTTTCTTAGAAGTTATCTTCACTGGGTCTGATATGATTTAACTGCAAGAGAGGAAGTAGTATCTTACTGGTCTCCCTGATAGCCTAGGGGTCAGACGACCTGTCTACACTGCCTTAGAGTCTTATCATTCCACTATCTGTCAATGTTTCTAATCTCTAGTAGTCCTAATCTGTCTGTTTTACTACTATCATTTACCTCCAAGATGCCCCTTATTGGTATAACATGTGTGTAACTTAACATTTTCACAAGGAGACTTTTATTTAACTAAACAAGAAAGCTACTATGTCAATGCCAAAAGTAAAGACAGAATTGGGGTGTGTGCTTACTAGTCTTCTAGTGATCTAATAACCTTCCTCTTCTTAGCATTACAGGTATTCAATATTTTAAAATAATTTCAAAAATACAATTATCAACATTTCTCTGGAAACTTTCCAGAAGAATACTTATAGAGCCTGGAGCTTTCTTCATTAGACTGTTCTTATGGGCTTCGCTTTCACTATGGCTAATGTGTGAACACAAACAACACAATGCTTCTATGGAGGGCAGAATTGCACTTGTGTTGTGCATCCCCCAGGGCTTTTCTTCTTCCTCAGCAAAATTCTGTGCTCTTGCTTAGAGAACACATTAGGTCCAAGAAGAGAAGGACATGGAGAGCTGAATGATTAAAAATCTATCCCACTGCTGTGTAAACGTGGATCCTTACTTTTCAAGTAGAGGTAACACCTGCACTTCCAATAACTGTTGCATAACATTGGTTTTGTTTAGGAGAAGAGAAAAAGCATAATACAGATTTTGTAAGTAGAAAAATATTCAATGTATCTAAAAGTATATAAATTTGACATATAGGTGAAAAAAAGAGAGAGAGCATCCAATTAGAACAGTTAGGCAATCCAAATTTGCAAGAGTAAGCAGTAGAAAAAAGTGAAAAGTTAAGTGAACAGTGAAAGGAAGTATCATTTCTGAAATTTGTAACACAGGACATGTGTTCAAGGGCCTGGAAATACCTTAAGCCAAAAAAGAAGCTATAAACATTCTGTAGGCTGTGGACACATTAAAAAATAGAAAGAAAATATCTCTCATTTTACAAAATCTCTCCTGGGCTCCCATGAACTAGACACAACTACTAAAATATATTAACCTAAGTATTTTCCTAAAACACCTAATATTGTAGAAGGTTGAAGAACTGGGCAATGGACAAACGAAAATATTACTGGCTACAAACATCTACAGTTAATAAATAATCTCTGTGCTTTATCAGGCACAAATTTAATTAATAGATAGTTCTAATAAAAAGGTATATGTTAGTGATATTTTTACTTCTTAATATAAGTAACTAATAATTTCCTATAATAGTAAACAAATAATAAAGGCATATTAATGGTTTTTCATGACCAATATCTTGATTTTTTTAAGATATATTTTTCCTTTAGAATTGTTAGCAGTGACCTTGTATATAATGTTCAGGTATCAGAACACATTTTTAAAGATATGTGCAGCTAATTCAATCATGTCATCTGAGACATTAGCTCATCCTGAAACATGTCAATATCATTTTGTTGATGACATAAACTGAAAGGACAATTTACAAGGTCAAGGAAAAGCAGAGGAAATATGAGGAGAAGCCAGTGAGACATCCAATTTCCACCAAATGTTGACGAAGACAGATCCTGCCTTTCAAGAGCATGATTAAAATAAGAGAAATTTAAGTCCTTAGCTTAAACCCAAGGATGGCTTCCTCCTTTGGTGAGAAACCTCTCTTAACAAAGTACACTATTATGCATTAAGCACTGGGTTGGTGTTTAATAATAAGTGTTTATGAGAGGGTTTTATCTGTGTGTAGCTATAAATAGATCCTGAAGAATTCTCTAGATGGGATAATTTTCAGGATAAATGCTACTGGAAAACTAACAATGTACTATATTCCAAGGTATGCATTTTACATATGAAGTATTTTCCACATATTGATTCATAGTAATTAAAACAGCTCAAAAATACATGATAAAATATTAGCTCTGAATTCACTGCATAAACATGCTAATAAATCTGGAATTTAGAGGGTTATGTTTGGAATCATTGGTGCCATAACTTATGTAGACATGAGGCAAAAGATACTTAAATATATTTTTAAACATATTTAATTTAAGCTTTTTATGTCCCTGTGATACTTAACATGATACAATTTCTCTGTTCATTCTTTTAATTATTTTTCTTAGGTTTATATTTGCAGAAATCTTAACAGTGAAAACAAATTCAGCAGTACTGGAGTGCTGGGTAGTTTTTCTGCCATTTTGATACATGCCAGGGTCATTAAAGAAAAGGAAACCTCAGCTGAGAAAAATGCCTCCATCAGAGGCATCTCTAGGCAAGCCTGTGCCTTCTTAATTGACGATTGATTTGGAACTACCCAGCCCACTTTGAGAAGTGCCTCCCATGGGCAGGAGATCTTGGATTGTATAAGAAACCAGGCTAGCCGGCGGTGGTGGCACATGCCTTTAATCTCAGCACTCGGGAGGCAGAGGCAGGCGGATCTCTGTGAGTTCGAGACCAGCCTGGTCTACAAGAGCTAGTTCCAGGACAGGCTCCAAAACCACAGAGAAACCCTGTCTAGAAAAAACCAAAAAAAAAAAAAAAAAAAAAAAAAAAAAAAAAAAAAACAGGCTGAACAATCCTGGTAAATTAATGAGTATTTCTCCATGGTTTGTCTCATTCAGTTCCTGCTTTGAGTTGCTTTCCTGACTTCTTCATGACATATTTTAAGCAATACATCATAAATAAACCCTCGATTCCCCATGATGATGTTATCATAGTCAGTGTGTTATCATAGCATTAGGGCTGCACACTAGAATACCTGAGTAAATGATCATAGCACCATTTGTTTCATAGGATGCATTAATGGTTCCTGTTCTTAAGCATTTACAGAGAGCATTGCTGGACAGAACTTACATTTCTTTTCTAATAAAGACATAATTTTGACAAAACTGTGCTCAGAGGTTGAGTATTTTCAGGATTTTAATGACATCCATCTATACATTTATTTGCACATATATACAGATGCATTCAGTTTCTAGCCCTTTTACAATAGTTATTCTATCTCCCAATGAAAAATTTCAAATTGCAAAGATTCAGTTGATAAATATTGATTTCAGCTAAATAAGTATAGAAAATAGAAATTAAAGTAACTCAATGAAACATGAATACTACAGATATGCTAGGATTTCTAGACATTAACTTGTACTCAGAAAAAAAATATTGGGATTATTTAATGGAACAGTGTACAGAGGTAAATATATTCTAATTGATCTTAGTCGAAATTTGATAGTGTGTTAAAGGGACATGTGTTCTATTAAAGTTTGGTAATAGTGTTTTAAGATATTTTTACTGCTAAATAAGCATAGAAAGCCTCATAAGACAAGTAAGTGGCTTCCTAAATTACCAAAAGGAAAACTCTTCTTGTCATTAATAGGAGCAGGTAAGAAAACGTGGCCAGAACCCGTTGGGGCCATATAGCCCTTGCTCAAACAGAGCCGCCTTTCTCCGAGTGGACTTACTTCTGCTGATTTTCTGATTAACCATCTCTTTACTTTACCATCCAATTGTGCTTCCCCAGATACTGAAGTTAAGTTTGTATTATTGTTATTTTAAACACTTTAAAAAAAGTTGTCAGATATCTTCCATGGCTTCCACAGACTGACTCAACTGTGTTTTGTTTGTTTATTTGATTTGTTTATTTTGATTTCACAGAGTAGAAACTTTCACATTTAATATTTGGATCCATTAGACTGTGTGAAATGCTGATTAGGGAATTCTGTCATTTATTCCATGTTTTTTATTTTTTATATTCCTAGAAAGAGACATGTATATGCCTCCATCTACTCTTTCTTTACACAACATGATAACAGAGACACGTATATGCCTCCATCTACTCTTTCTTTACACAACATGATAACAGAGACATGTATATGCCTCCATCTACTCTTTCTTTACACAACATGATAACAGAGACATGTATATGCCTCCATCTACTCTTTCTTTACACAACATGATAAAAGAGACATGTAAATGTCTGGTGCTTCCCTCTTATTTACACGCAGTTTGTGTTTTGAAGCTACATTGGCAGTAATTCCTGTACATTTTGGGAGCCAAGTTTCATAGGGCATCTTTAACTACCACAGCTGAGTCTTTGGAAAGAGAAAAGATGTTTCTTTTCATTTTGGCCACATACCAACTTATTTAAAACTTGCATTTGAGGCAGTGTACTCTGAGATATATAATGATTCAACAATGTGTACAGCCACAGTTTTCAAAATTTTGCACTCACCAGATAGACAAGATACTCATTCAAATTGTCACCCCCACTGACTTACCTAGCTATTTTCTACTTTGCTTTGCATGTACTTTTATACTAGAAACATTAAATTTTAATTTCTGTTTATTTTATTAAATATTATATTATCAAATATATTATTTTAAATGCTAAAGTAATGCATTTTATGAAAACAACAACTTTCTCCTTAAAGTTCTTATTTTTATTTTAGGTTTCAAAATAAGAAAATCTGATTCCCACAAAATCCTCACTAAACTAATTAGACTTTGCCAGTTTCTAGCTTGTATGGAAAATTTTTGTAAAAGATGTCATTTTCACTATAGGTAAAATAATAACTTACAGAAAATCTATGACTCTTCTGGTCTGTTTGGAATACCTTGCTCAAGACACCCTGGAGATGTGATAAAGATTAGGTGTTCCAACTAAACCTAGGCTCAGAAATAAGGGCTCAAACATCTGGGGTGCAAAAACATTAATGCTAGAAATCACAATTGTTCATAAACCTCATTATAAAATAATGTTTCATGTGAAAAGAGACAGAGAGAGTGTAGGGGAGAGGTAAGAGAGGCTGTATATCATGGTCACTGCTTGGTATTCTTAATATAGGAGAGATGCTGTTCACACTTCCACTTTACAACTTCTGTAGCTAGAAAGCCTCAGAAGGTTTTAGCAAGGGTACTAAACTGGCTAAGGAGAAAATGCATAATTCTTATGACATTAAAGAAAGATTGTATGAAAGCAGTCAGAGAAAAAATGAAACAACGATATAAGGGACATGTCTAATATTTCTTTTTATATTTACTAAATTGAAAATTATATATGTAATAAAAGTAGAATCAGGACTTTTCTTTCTGAAACAGGAGGCTTCTGAGTTGACCCGCTTAGACAATGCCTTCCCCCCTTCCCTGATCTCTGACTAGTGTTCCTATCATAGATCCTTACATCTCTTGTTTCTATGTCTTGGTATCATTCTAAACTTGAAATTAGCAAATACAAGTACTTATAAACATTCTTTTTCTTTTGTGTATAAATTACATTCAGGTTATGAAGGTGTTTAGCATCTGTCTCTGGTAGGACTTAGATGGCTTCTCCGTCCTCTGCTTCCTTTCTCCCAGCATTCATTTTAGTTTTCCCTGCCTAACTAAGTTCTGCCCTCGTATAGGTAGATACAAAGCAGTCCTTTATTAACCCATGATATTCACAGCATACAGAAGGGAATCCTATATCTCTCTTTGATTAAAATATCTCCTGCAGTTTAATTTATTTAGTACCAGCAGTTTAATTTTAGATTGTATATTTTACCATCCTTTTGATTTTCTTAAAAAAAATCTGTAATATATTATATTGACCTCATATCAAGGAAAACAGCATTTATAGCTTTTTTATTTGGTATGATTTTTTTTTAATTTATTTGCCATGACATAGTTAAGACACCTTATATCTCCTACCTGGAGTTTCAATTTTGTTATTTTTTTGGCAAATAAT
Source organism: Microtus pennsylvanicus (assembly GCF_037038515.1). NCBI lineage: Eukaryota > Metazoa > Chordata > Mammalia > Rodentia > Cricetidae > Microtus > Microtus pennsylvanicus. The sequence continues at coordinate 11,646,639 of NC_134583.1, read as the reverse complement.
TCTACAGTATACTTTGCCATTGATTGACTGAATTGAAAATCGCTTATTAAAATGCAGTGTATAACTATCCTGTACACAGAACAGCTACATATGCAAAGAAAAGGCTTCATCCCTAATATTTTCCATACAAACAAAATTAAAAGTCATCAATATGAGAAGATCTTTTTGTCTCATCATAGGTTTTTAGTTTTCTAGTAAAGTCACATTTATTAATTTGTTTTCTCAGCTTTAATTTCTCATTTGCCTTTCTCTCTATGAGTAGGAAAGGTACAACTTGATGAAGCATTTGTTTTATATTCTACACTTTTTCATTAGCTATACTGATTATTTATAAAATAAAGGTTACTGTTGCTTTCCCATATACACAATGTCACTTTATCATAGTGTTTCTGCTATGTACCATACTATGTATTTAAGTATTTTTTTCCTTGAAGATTATATTAACATCAAAACTTAGATTTGCATGCACTAAAGTGAGTTGATGCTTACCTTATATATCAGCGTTAGGTGAGGCAGTCTAACTGCTGATATTCAAAGTCACTTTCCCTCAGCCATTCTGATACCTTGCTCGAGACGGTCCTTATGTATGATATGTACTCATAGTAATTTGAAGCCCATGGCACTCTCTAACTTAGATAATTATATGGGTTTGCGATTTTAGTTTTGTTTTTATATTTTGATTTAGGTAAATTTTAACTTTATTCTGAAAAATTTAATATTTTTATAATTATGTATGAATTGAATTAATTTTTAATAATTGTCTAACTCAATAAGTATTGAGCTCTTTCCTCTGAAAGGGTATAACCACTAATTTATTATTTATTAATTTGTCTATCTCAAACTCTTTTTCAGTTGCTGGCTAAGATCAATGACAATACATGTTACTAGATATCTTTTGTCTAATAGATGAAATTCAAACAACAAATTTTTAATTAAAAATAAATAAATAAATGGAAAAATTCAAACAACAAAATAAACCATATTTTTAAAAGTCATGGACATGAAATTTAGACTAATAATAAGCATAGTATGTATTCAGTGATTATGAATTTAAAAGTGAGCCATGGGGCCCAACTTTTAGTATCTTTCTAGGGAATAACTAGGCTGAGTTTCTCTTGATTCTGTTTATGGCATAGTTTTAAATATAAGTCAATCCCTTTTTTGCTCTCTCAAAGGCAGATCCAATCAAAACTGCTTTAGATGATCTGTTCTTATAACCAGAGAGTTTTTCCGAGATCTGGTTTAAATGCCACTTCTACCTTTCTCTTTATAATCATTGCAAAAAGTGGAGAAGAGGAAGGGCTGGATTACTTAGCTGTGTCTTTGGCTAGTGATAGTCATGAACATCCAAAATTATTCTGAAGTAACTATGAAAGCCAGTTCCTAGTCTGTTGAACCTTGAATTGCTTGTCTGTTATGATGGCAAATCCCTAGGACTTTGGCTTGGCAGGGGCGTCTTCTCTCTAGAAACTCCAGAATTGTATTTTTGATCATGCAAACAGAGCAAATCCAGCAATATACCTCACCTCATATATTAGATTGAACAGGGGGTCAAACACCACCATAGTATCCCCATTCTTTGCAGTCATTTGCCTCTTAAACTTTACTGACATCTTGAATCATCAGAAACTCTCAGTGTTTTCTATCCTAAATTTCTCAGATTAACTTCTCCATCAATTGGATGACTTCCTGTCATATGTGACTGTGCTGATGTACATCTAACCATTTCTGAAATTATCCTGTTTATTCTCATTTGCATTATGACGACTTAAATGGAAAGCTGGCCTTTGGATCTTCCCAAATTTTTTATTAAACAAGTAATGGAGATTTTCTCTCTGTGTGTATTGTTGATATCAACATTAACAAAATCATTTAAATTATATAAAAGTTTTGAAGGAAATTTACTTTCAGCAAGAAAATTATATCTTTAAAGAGTTCCATTTTTACTATTCTATTTAAATATCTCAGCTTATCTTCTTTGTATAATGCCTTATAGACATTAAATATTTAGATTGGACTTCGCTTTTTTTAAAAGAAATAAACCTGCCTACTTTAATAAAAATGAACTCTTTCACAGAACATAGTAACCAGTCAAGAATTTATGGTCCTAGTTTACACATAAGATATTAAACACATGCAGCATAAATCTTGTACTTTGAACAAAGAACGGAATATTTTTGTGATTAAAACAACACTTAGAGTCTACAAGCTTGCAGTTATGTTGACTGTGGTTTTTCTCTAGTAGTTTCTGTCTCTTGTAAAGAGAAGTTTCCATGATAAGGTGTGAAGACTGCACTTATTTGTGAACATAATGAGAAATGTTTATAACTTGTTTTTAGAATTATGCTAGGTTATGTAAATTAATGATTGTAGACTTTTCTCTAATTTCAAAAATTCTGTGTATTTAAGTTTCCTGCACCAGGCATGGTTTACCTCTGGCTGAGCAGGTGGTAAATCCAATAGAGAGTTATTGATTATTGTCAAGATATCTGTGCCACTACTAAAATTGTAGGGTGCCATGCTTTTTGTTGATGTGGTCTAACGCTCGAGTAATGTTGCCGAAGAAGGGGTACAAATATTGTTAAGACCTAGAAGATCATGGACTTTTCTATGAGATTCTGTCTCCTAGTAATAACAGAAACTATACATATAAGGTCTCTACATGACTACACATACTAGACATGGAAAAGCCTGTGAACCCTCAACCCACCCCCAAGAACTATACGCAACGGAGAAATGACCAACATCAGTGAAAAGAACACCATTCGGTTGTCAAGTGCCAATGGTCAGCCCAAAAATACACATAGAAACAACATTATATTGGCTCAACAAGTTATATGCAAGAATATATATTCAATATATTATATTAAGAATAAGTATATCATAACAATTACAGAACTAAAGAGACTATGTACTTGAAGGAACATTGGGAGGAATATATAAGAGGGTTTGAAGGGAGACAAAGGAAGCGAGAAATGTAATTAAATTATGATCTCAAAAGCAAACAGAAACGTGAAAGAACAAAAAACCTGGGTCATTTAACCCAAGGATTATTTCACACTAATTGCCACAGTCATGGCTTTTATAAAGGACTGGATTTTCCCGCAGGTAGGAAGGACTGAATACTCATATGATTTCAAGCCCCTTTCCCACTTCTTGCTGTGGTTTTCAGGTCAGCTTGCAGTGTGGATGAACTGGGAGGGGAGAGAAGCGAAAGTTTTGTGTTGTAACAGTGATCTTGACTGTAGCACCCAGTTTCATTTCTCTGATTTTTTTAAATTAGTTCATTTGAAAGATAAGCATTGGGTTTCCACAAAGAGTTATGAGATGCTTGGCCTATATGATTCCACTTGGAGGAAAAATTTGGCAAACTTAAATTGTTGCCAGCAACTCTATTCTCTGTACAGTTTTAAACGAATGAGTTTCATACAAATAGCCCCATATAGAAAATAGATAAGTCTCAATATACAATCACATAAGCTTCATGGACTGGCTTTACTTTCTGTGAGAGTTCAAGCTCTTAGTAAAAAGGTATTAAGCCTAGTCTAGTAAATATGAAATTTAAATTTGCGACTTGCGGTATCTTCAATAAAATAATTACTCGGATGCAACCTGAAAAGAAATAAAAAGAATGAATTAAATTAAATAAATATCAGGAGAGCATGAAGAACACATCCTGAGTTTGGCATGCAGGTTTCACTTTCCTCTCTAATCTGATGTGAATCCACTTGGCAAAGTGTAATTTACTCATCACCTACTTTTGCCCGTATGATTTCCTTTAAGGATGTAAATGTAATAAAACTAAGCCAACCATGTCTGAACAAGGGGAAACTGATACACCTTCCTGTTATGTGGGTTATACTTGACCTGGGATTTGACTTGTTTTGTTACTTAGGAAACTCAGCTATTTCTCTTGTTTCACTCCTTAGCATTTGCAATACAATTATAAAATGCCTACAGGGGAATGGAAATGATAAATGTATTCCCATTTCATGCTACTTGTTAGCAGATGTCAGTGACAAAATGCTCTGAAACTCTTTCATGATCTTCCGATTTGACACTGTGTTATTTATAAAGGTTATTTTGTTTCTTATATACTTGGTCACTCCTGAGTGGATTTCCACTTCCTCCCCCTTCCTCTGCAAGGCCCTCATGTCCAGACCTTATGTACTCCTACGATTAGTAAGACCTCAAATTACTAGTCTCCATGGGCAGCAAGAAGTTTCATTTTACTGTCTACTCTGCAAGCTTACTGAATTAAATTAATACTATACATGGTTCTTCTGTGTGGAAATTAAAGAGATTTATACTCACTGTTTTGAACAAGAACAGTTTTGCTTGCAGCTGTCAAAACAAGCTGTCATTTCAATTATCTAGAGTGTCTATTAGTCAATTTTTAATAAAGTTCCAACTAGGTTTTCTTGGGTTTTAATGAATGACATCCTGTGCACACCTTTTAAATATGTGTTTCAGGGCCCTAAAGAATTCTGAAATTAGGTAGAAAATAATAAGTAATCTAATCATAAGATGCTTAACATTTTCCTCCACTGCCTAGAGTGTACACTGTTCTCACAATTACAGCTCCTTTCTCAACACCCCCAACTTCTCCAACCAGAGCAGCTATAATTGACAGCAAAACACTGAGGAATTTGCAACACAGGCATCTGCTTCTGGAATGGGGTAATATGGAAACAAAGCATTTAGTGCTTTTTGGTCCCCCATTCATTATCTTAGTGAACTCTTTAAATGGTTGTGAACACATGTCATTTTTCTTTCTACCATTACCAATATTTAATCAATAATTGCATATGTAATTGGTTATCATTCAAAATTTTCCTAAAATGATATGCTAAATTTTCCTATTGAAATCTTCAGAGCCATAAAGTCAGCATTATCATTAACATTTCAGAGACGAAAGCTGAGTCAGTTGAACCTGTCTTTTGAGGAGAGAGAGGAATCACTTCTCCGGTAGTCATAGCACAAGTGCATGATCTGGGCCACCTCCATCCTTGACCCTCTCTGTTCTTCTCTCTCCATTGCTAGAACCCCTTGCTCTCCTTGCTGTTGTTATATTTCTATACAACAGCATCCTTTGAAGAGTTGCATGAGAGGTAGGAAGATCAGTTCAACATCATATTCAGCTACAGGGTTAGTTCTAGGCAGTCTGAGCAGCCTGGTAGCAGACAGTGCTCCTAACAAAACCATTATCTGAGGTCTTAGATCCATTGATATTCTATGTCTGTGATTTACTCATTTCTGAACTAATACTATGAACTGAATAGCTCCATAAAACTTTAAACTTGGCTCCTAATGACAAAAGTCCAACTCCTGCTATGTTCACCTTTAGAAATTTGATGACACAATTTAAGTGTTAAATATTCTTTTGATTACTAAAAATGCCTTTTGATGTTTTTAGTTTCTCCCTTGCTAATCAAAATGTCTCTAAATACAATAGATCCAGTTTGAATTCTCTGATTACACGACAACACTGAAGACATGGGTTCTGTGATCACAGGTGTGTGGTTTGGAATCCATTTCTAGACTTTATGCGATATTGGCCAGTGTATTCATTATTTTTATGTTTTCATTTGACTACATAAAATCATATAATAATAATACTCTCCTTTATGATTGTCATGAATATTGAATTATATGATACAAGTGCAATGCTTAGAAATGTGGCTGTCATTGACAAGTGCTTGAAAAATCATTCCATTCCTGTGGCTTTGAAATGTTTTATTTAGTTTTTGACAATCTACACATGAATGAAATGTATTATAAAGATATTGAGCACTGATTGCCTTCTCATATCCCCTTTGCATGTCTGCAGGCCTCTTTCTTCTTCTCAGTTACCCCCTCCTACTGCCAAATCTCATTTTTATATAAGTCTTATGTATCATAATTTTAATATATGCCCTACCTACTGGGTATTTATGTTTCTATTGACCTTGTTCTATCCAGAAGACAGAAAGAATCTGTAATCATCTTCCCAACCCATCAGATGTTTCCATCTTTCCACTATCTTTGTTATGATATTCTTCGGATATTAAAGTATCTTATATACCTATTCTGTATAGGGTGAAGTAAGTCCTCACCAGTAATTTATTCTCAATACACTGTCCAGGTATGAAGTCTATATTAACCATGGCCCACTGCTAAAGGATGCTTTTTTGACCAAGGATAAGAACAATACTACTATAAGGATACAAATGTAATTATTTGAAAATCAGTTTGGCTGTGGTTCTGTTTGATATAACATGACTAATAAGTTACTCACTAAGGCCTCTGAATTTCCCAGCCATATAACTTTTTTGTTCATGTTCACAGTAAGATGTATGCATGCCTTTCCGTGAAGTAGCCTTCAAATCAAATAATAAAGCATTAGATTACATACAAAATCACCATAGCGCAAATTCAGCAAGTACATTTGTCTGGCAGACTGCAAAGCAATGTGCAGCGTTATGAAGGGAGCCTGTGTGGAGAAAGATTCCAGTTCAGTTTCAAGCTGATTCACCTGTGTCTGTATCCAGAGTGTTCGATCTTCAGCGATTGAGTCTTATCAGGTTTTTGCAGGTGAAAATGCAATGAAAAAAAACACCATTGTGCTTTGAGAGCCTCTGAAGGAATCCAAGACAACTACCAAGAAGTAGAAGGTTTATTAAGACATTCACTATGTCTAGTAACATCATTATCTCCATATGAAGTATCCCATGAACTTTACTTATTTATTTTTATTTTATGTGTATGAGAGTTTTCTCTGTAAGTATGTAGTAAACTAGTATGCCTAGTATTGATGGAAACTAGAAGAAGGAGTTGTGTCCCCTGGAACTGCAGTTACAGGTGGTTTTGAGCCACCATGTGGGTGCCTCAAACTGAACCAAAGTCCTCTACAAGAGCATAAAGTGCTCTTAACGACTAGGCTATCTTTTTTTTAGCTCCAACGATTTATTCATTTTTATTATTGTGTGTATTTGTATGTGTGTGTGCTCACGTGGTGTGTCTTTGTGTGTTCAAACAGAGGATAGGTTTCACATATTCTGAATCTAAGTTAGGTAGGTGTTACCCACCTAATGTGGGTTCTGAGAACCAAAATCAAGTCCTCTGAAATAACATTAAGCACTCTTAACCTCTCAACCATCTATCTCTTCAGCTTCTCCATTTAAATATTTAAAATTAATTCTTTCTCTTAATAAGACTATAGAAGTAGAGATCTCTATGGATTGTTCCTATAGCCTTTGTTTTAAATACTCATTCAATTGTCTCACTATTACTTTATTCCCATCCCATCACAGTTTGAAAATCTTAGTGTCTCTGATATTCTTTCCCTACTTACATATCATATGTATATGAAATCTCTTTGCCTCACATCACTCATGACTCCTTTTTTACTTCCTGGCTTCTGTAAACACTCACTCTGACTTCAACAGCAGAGTCTAAACTTCTTATGTAGGATTGTGCTTGAGAGAGAACTTAAAAACATACATAACTTACTTTATTTAATGTAATATTTTCAAGTTGCATCTATTTCTTGTCAATTGCATTACTATGATTTCTCTTTATTGGTGAATAGAATTAAATTATATACATGCACCACATCTTTGCTGTGCAGTGACCAGTTGTTAAACATTTTCCATTTCCTAATCATGGAGTAGCAATGAACATGGAGTGTATTTATTTCTTTATAGATGGATAATACATGGATTTTAATATCTTTGTAGTTTGATTTTGAACTTTTTGTAAAATCACTCCTAATTTCCATAAAAGTTATATCAAATTACACTTCCTCCAATACCCATAATCAATAAACATAATTCTTTCCCATATTATTTTTTGACTTTTTTATGATAACCATTCTGACCAGAATGGGGTAGGTTCTCAAAATATTTTTAATGTTGAACTTCTCTAATGGCTAAAGATGCTGAATGATTTTAGAATGTTCATAAAACACTGCTATATCTTAAGAGAATTCACTGCTCAGTTCAATAGCCAATTTCTTAATTGGGTTGTTTATTTCCTTAAAGTGTAGTAGCTTTAGTTTTTTGCACACTCTAGACACTAATCTTCTCCAGGATGTATAGCTGGCATAGATTTTCTCCCTTTCTGTAGATTGGCTTTTCACTCAACTGAGAGTTTCTTTGCTATATAGAAAAAAAAACATTGTAGTTTCATGCACTCTATTTTTTCATTTGTTGTCCTTATTTCCTGAGTAAATAGAGACCTGTTTTAAAAGACTCTGCCTATGTTTGTTTGTTGTTCCATGTGTTTTCCTCTAGCAATTTCAGGTTCAAGTTTGATATCTTTGACCCATTTGGAATTGTTTCTTGTCACAAGAGGTAAGGATCTAATTTTAATTCTACTACATGGAGACATTTAGTTTTCTTAACATCATTTGTTGACAATGTTCTATATACTTCAGGATGAATTTTTGTCATCTTAGTCAAAGATCGTGCAGCTAAAGTTGTATGAACTTGTATCTGAATCTTTTCCATTGTGTAAATTTCTGCTTGGCAATATGCCTTGATGATTCTATTACTATGACTCTCTGTAATAGCTTGAAAACAAGTATGGTGAGCTTTCCAGCATTATTCCTCATGGTGAGAGTTTCTTTGAGTCTTGCAGATTTATTTCTGCTTCCATAAAATATTTAAGATGTTTTAAATTGATGAGCTATGTTTCTGGGTTTTTAATTATGATTGCATTGAATTCATATACTACTTTTTTCTTGGTGTCAATGTTCACAATACAGATTCTTCTATTCCATGCCATAGGATGTCGTTCCATACTAGAGTATCTTCTTCATTTTCTTTACTGTTTAAAGTTTTCATTGTAAATGTCTTTTATGTCCTCAGTTATCATTATTCTAAAATCCTTTTCTTGTCAATCTAGCATGAATGGGGCTTTTTTAAAAGTTCATTTGCTTTCATGACTGTAATTGGCATGAAGGAATGTTGCTGATGTTCATGTGTTAAGTGAATATCTCACCACTTTGATGAAACTGTTTATCAGCTCTAAGGGTTGTCTCATAGAGCCTTTAGGATCACTTATATACAGCCTGGTCATCTACAAACAGGTATATTTAGATTCCTTCTTTCTCTATTTATATCATTTTATTTTTTTCTCTTCTTATCTTACTTAACTAACTCTAAGACTTCAAGCCCTATCTCGAATAATATGGAAAAGAGTGGATGCTGATATTGTTTTTCATTATAGTAGGAATGCCTTGAATTTTCTCTCTTTAGCATGATATTTACTACAGGTACATCATATAGAGATTTGAATAAGTTGATATATGGTACCTCCATCCCTAGTCTCTTTAAAGTGTAGGGAAGCTTAGAGATCAGTTTTAGGAATAGTTGTTACCAATTTGAGAATAAGGTAGTCCAAATTAGGCTAGCAGATTGATTGCCTCTAACATTTCAAAGCAGTTTTGCCTGGGTGGTCTGAGAGGAGGTTTATCTTTTAATCTCACGAACATGAGTTCTGTTGTTGGTGTAATATGGGGTCCCAGGGTCACTTTCAGTGTTTGAAGTTGACTTTAGAATATACTTGCTCTCCAAGTTTCAGTAAGTCTCCTGAGATACCAACCACCCTCTGATCTTAGAAATGCAATTCCACGGTACAATTGATCATGATGGTTCTTGCCTCAACCTCTAAAATATTTGAACCCTTCACATTGCTTCTCATTGAGCTATCACAGGTAAAATGCTTCTGTGTTGTAGTTTTTACATTTTTCATGGAAGAATGTAATTCAAGAATTTCATGTATCCTTTTAAGTATAATGGAATTGTCTCTTCTGAGAAAACAGTTCTTTACTTTATATCATAATTTAAAATGAACACATGTACTCTAAAATTGGTAAGAAACTTGCACCAGTCAAGAAACTATATTCCCATAACCTAGTCATTTAGAACAGAGATATGCCTTTCACATCAATGGGAAAGTCATAGCTACTTTACTGATCATAAAATAAAAAGGAAAAACAAAAACAAAATAATTAAATTCAGTTATTTTATGTACCACATTTATTTTACTACTTCTGTTTTTTTTCTTTTTTCATTTTTTAAAATTTATTTATTTATTTATTAAAGATTTCAGCCTCCTCCCTTCCACCGCCTTCCATAACCCTCCCCCTCCCACAATCAAGTCCCCCTCCCTCATCAGCCTGAAGAGCAGTCCGGGTTCCCTGCCTTGTGGGAAGTCCAAGGATCTCCCACCTCCTTCCAGGTCTAGTAAGGTGAGCATCCAAACTGCCTAGGCTCCCCCAAAGCCAATACGTGCAGTAGGATCAGAAACCCAGTGTCATTGTTCTTGACTTCTCAGCAGTCCACATTGTCCACTATGTTCAGAGGGTCCGGTTTTATCCCATGCTTTTTCAGACCCAGTCCAGCTGGCCTTGTTGAGTTCCCGATAGATCATCCCCAATGTCTCAGTGTGTGGGTGCACCCCTCGTGGTCCTGAGTTCCTTGCTCGTGCTCTCTCTCCTTCTGCTCCTGATTTGGACCTTGGGATTTCAGTCCGGTGTTCCAATTTGGGTCTCTATCTCTGTCTGCTTTCATTGCCCGACGAAAGTTAATCTCCAGGAGGATGTCTATATGTCTTTCTTTGGGTTCACCTTCGTATTTAGCTTCTCTAGGATCACAAACTATAGGCTCAATGTCCTTTATTTATGGTTAGAAACCAAATATGAGTGAGAACATCCCATGTTCTTCTTTTTGGGTCTGGCTTACCTCACTGTTTTTGTTTTAAGACCATGTTTCTCTGTAATTTTGGAGTCTGTCCTGGAATTAGCTCTTGTAGATCAGACTGGCCCCAAACTCATAGAGATCCACCTGTCTCTGTCTCCTGAGTGCTGAGATTAAAAGTGTGCACAAAAACTGCCTGACTTATTTTTTACTTCTAAGGTCAAAAATTATTTTATTAAAAATATTATGTTCATCCGATCTATAGATTGATCTCCAGAACAGCCAGAGCTATGCATAGAAACCCTGTCTCAAAAAAATTAATCTCTCTCTCTCTCTCTCTCGCTCTCTCTCTCCATATATATATATGTTTCATTTTTTACCAATGAAAGTTCCATTTTGGAAAAAACATATTAGATGAATTATTATTATTTTACCTCATTTAATTGTTTATAAAATGCCAGAATAACTAGGTTTTGATCCTACTGCATGTACTGGCTTTGTGGGAGCCTTGCCTCTTTGGATGCTCACCTTCCTAGACCTGGATGGAGGGGGGAGGACCTTGGACTTCCCACAGGGCAGGGAACCCTGACTGCTTTTAGGACTGGAGAGGGAGGGGAAGTGGAGTGGGGGGAGGGGGAGGGAAATGGGAGGAGGGGAGGAGGCGGAAATTTTTAATAAAATAAAAAAATTCAGAAAAATAAATAAATAAAATGCCAGAATAATTAAAGTTCACTAGAGGCAAGTTTTAGTTGGCTACTGTCTATTAACATGTTCAAGTATTCAAATCAGTTCCTATGCCCTTTGTTGAGCTTTATTGCCTCTCAATTAATGGCCACGCTATAATCTTGCATCTTCCCATTCAGGGTCCAATCCTCAATTCCACCAATTTACTCAACTCTAATTTCAGATAATTCAAAACTGATTCTAAGTCTAAGTTTAAGATAAATCCTATATCCATTAACTTTACTCCATACAGAAAAATGTAGTTTCTTTCCTTGTTTTCTTTTACTTGAAATTTAGAGAAACTTAACGTTTCCTGTCTTAGTTTCTTTTTCCATCACCACAAGTAGAACACACTTTCAAACTGAGCTCAATGGACTAGAAACTTCATGAGCAAGTAATTGAAAGGTGAATGAATATGAAATACTAAAATTTTATTGCACTCTCCTGCAGAAATGATTGTAAACCACTACAGACTACATTGTATACATTACTCCAGATTGTATTTCCATACACTATTCAAATTGCATTCGTGGAAACTAATATAGATTATATTATGGTATAGCACTCTACACTGCATTACTGTCCACTATTCCAGCCTGTATTTCCATAGATTAATCAAACTGGATTACTATCCAGTACTCTAGAATAGATTATTGTTTTTAACAGTAATCTATTACTGTCCACTTCTGTACACTGTACACTGTATATTTTAGAATTAATTATTTACTGTCCATGACTCTAGACTATATTAATTTATAGTACTCTGTTTTATATTACTAGTTCACATTTTTAATATTGTACACTACTCCATAGTATATTGTCAAGCATTACATTGAATTGTTATTAGATATTGCCACAAACTATATTACTGTATATTACTATAGACTATTACTGTACATGAGTATAGATCACTATGTATATTGACACAGGAAATCGTAGGAAAATTTTGATTTCTTGAGTAGTATCATTTCCACTGTTTATTTTGATTGTGTAAATATTCATCCTTTTGTTCTTCTATCTTTAATTCAAAATCCATTGTAGAGCCACATAAAATATGTATCTATTCTTTAAAGTTTTATTCTACAAGCACTTACTACTTAGTTTTTGCTAACTTTCACTCTTTCACTAAAAACAATACAAAAGCAATCACTGTCCTTTCATTTACAAGATTCCATTCATTACTATTGTCCTCTCTAGGTTCCCATCTCCCAGAGTTCAGAAGCAATGTAATGGGCTGCATTTCAATGTCAGTTCTGTGGTGATGGTGCTTCCTTTAAGACTTCCTGGAGGAGGCAGTCTTCAGACACATGCAGTGAAGGTTTATTTCATTTCAGTTGTTTCCTTTTTCTTCTTTATATCATAGAATACTTGTAAGGTAATAATAATGGACATTTTTCTCTATTAGTGAAAAGCTTCGATGTGGGATGCTTTTTCTTAGACCTTTTTTATTCTAATAGATTATTTTCATGTAACACATACTGAGATATGGTTTCTCCAACTCCTACAAGATCCTCCCCACCCTCTCTCCAATCCAAATCCACACTCTTCCTATCTCTTTTTAGAAAGCAAACAGCCATTTAGAGAATAAGGTAAAATAAAATAAAACAGACCATCCAGAATAGAATAAAACAACAAACACAAGAAAAAGAGGCAAAAAAGCACAAGAAACTCTGACAGATACAGAGACATACAGAAATCCAATAAAAGTCTAAAATTTGAGGATAGTATTAAGTAAAGTCTCTGCCAAAAAATAAGGAAAAATAAAAGATAAACACCTTGACAAAATATTATGAGACAAAGACCCTCCAAATATATCATTGAGTTCACTTTGTTTTGACAGTGTATTGTTAGGCACAGAACCTGTATTTAAGAGTGTTTTGTATCCCCAGTTAGTCTCCATTGGAGGAAACCAGTTTTTCATTTGTTAGTGGATACAAGTTGAAGAAGGATTCTGCATTAGTGATGGGGGTGTATGTCCACTTCTCTCATCTATGGGATCATCCAGATATTAATGGATTTGAAGCTTCTTCAAATCTGTTCACTATGAAGTTTTTCTCCTTTTATTCCAGTTCGCTTTTCTCCAATATCTTGTTGCACTATAAGTACCAGTTCTTTGGGATCCTCTGTTACATCTTCATCCACACCAAGGTATAAGGTACCATCCCTACACAGCCTATAGATTTTTACTTCCTCCTCTTCCTTAGAGAATACTTGGATGTGATGATGGAAATCTTGAGTCTTCTCTACAAATGCCATGCATATGTTATTTTCAACCACTCCCTCGAACCCAAGCCTAATTTTTAATATGGTCAAGAACTGAGCCAATTTCAGCACCATCTTTCTTCAGTTTTTGTGGTGCTGTATTCAAAAGCACTCCCTCAATTTCTCTAACTCCTGTTCAATTAATTGGACCAAAGTCATGATGTTTGAAGGAAGAAGTCAACTTGCTACTGGGGTGAAGCTTCACTGTAAAACTTCTGTATATGGGTCACTATCAGTCATAAGCAAAATCCTGGAAGGAATATTATTTTCCATATAATACTTTTCTGATTTGCTGACATTGCATTCAAGAGAGCACACCACACTGGGACAGAGCAGATTTATCCCTGGCAGTGCTTATGAAGAAAACTACAATATGCACTTTGTGATGTGCTTTTGAGGCCCCTGGGTTTTCATGGTGCCAGAGATTCAGTTAACAATCTGTGACATTGCTTTCAAATAAAGATAATGTGAAGAATATAAAAACCTCAAAGTCTGGAATTGACTCAGCTTCCTTATAGATAAAACTCCTTTTAGCTATGCAATTTCAAAACAGTGATCTCATCTATATATAAAAATAATGTCCTCTGGCAAATAGCTTTCCTCTCTCTTCAGTGTCTCAAGAATTTCCCCAAACTACAGCTGCTGCAGTATCAGCATCACCAGACTTACTACTCATGTTCTCATTCATATTATAGAATGAGTAATGATTCTTGAATTACTTAAGCCACAACAGGAGTTCCAACATCAATCACATCCACTAATTATTTTTCAGCAGCATCATCATGTCGCTTTTGCTGTGGTTGTGTTGAAAGTGATTGAGATATTTGCCTCATCTTGAATTCGAGTTTGGGGAAGGTTCTGCATAGCTGGAGTAAATCCTTCAGGAATTTGTGCCGGTCTTGATATTTTCAGTGAAATGAATCAGTTGGCAAATTATGTCTCCTTTCCTTATTCTTCCACATAGTGATATCTATTTCAAAAGGACATGTCTGAGAAGGAGCAATTCCTACTTCCTTTTCAATCTTTAAATGTCTTAATTACTCCTAATTATGATTTCAAAATGAAGATTCACTATGACCTCCTGGTAGTAACACTAGCGATGATTGTTGTGTGTGTGTTGGTCATTCTAAAGAAAATGATATAAATGAGTCAAGAGTAAGATAAAAGCATACAATCAGCATACAAACACAAAAGGTATGAGTCTGTAACCAACCTAGCAGAGCACACTGTTGGGGATGGGCAGCCACCTTTAAAATCAATGTAAAGGAGAAGCAATAACTAGACTGTAGATAGAAACAGGAATTTTGAACAATTGATGTATGTTAAAGAAAGCTGGTGAATTCTCAGTAGTTCTCATTGTCCGCTATGTTCAGCGAGTCCGGATTTATCCCAGGCTTTTTCAGACCCAGGCCTGCTGGCCTTGGTGAGTTCCCAATAGAACATCCCCATTGTCTCAGTGTGTGGGTGCACCCCTCGTGGCCCTGAGTTCCTTGCTTGTGCTCTCTCTCCTTCTGCTCCCGATTTGGACCTTGAGATTTCTGTCTGGTGCTCCAATGTGGGTCTCTCTTTCTGTCTCCTTTAATTGCCTGATAGCGGACAATGAGGACTACTGAGAACTCAAGAACAATGGCAATGGGTTTTTGATCCTACTGCACATACTGGCTTTGTGGGAGCCTAGGCAGTTTGGATGCTCACCTTACTATACCTGGATGGAGGTGGGTGGTCCTTGGACTTCCCACAGGGCAGGGAACCATGATTGCTCTTTGGGCTGACGAGGGAGGGAGACTTGATTGGGGGAAGGGGAGGAAAATGGGAGGCGTGGTGGGGAAGAGACAGAAGTCTTTAATAAATAAATTAATTAAAAGAAAAGGAAAGCTGGTGAAAAAAAAACACCAAAACTATCCACCAATGTAAAAGTGTAACTCTCTTGTCTTGATAATTGATTTCAGTTATACGTCTCTCTAATACTGTCATTAATGCATAATGTGTCATTTTTATAAAAATTTGCACCTTAAATCATCCTTTCCTTTGGCATATTTTTCCCATTTTTTTCTTTTTTCTTTCTTTCCTTCCTTCCTTCCTTCCTTTTATCTTTCTTTCTTTGTCTTTGTCTCTTCGTTCTTCTCTCTCTTTTTCTCTTTCTCTATAGGTGTGTGTATGTGTTTCCATATATATTTATTTGTATGTTCCCCAGATATAGCTAAAAGGCCCATAGACCCTGGCATATACAAAATATTACTTCCAGATGAAAAAAAAAGAAGTCCACTACCATACTACCAACAAAAAATAAGAACAAGGCTCCCCATCTACATCCAAAAAGAAATAGACATAGTTAGTATATTAGTATACTTCTATCATATCAAAGTAGCACCTTTGTTCCCTTTAGAAACATGGTTAGAGAAATTTTACCTGAAAGCATAGGCATTTCTTGCTGGAATATCATTTCCATTTACTGTATGTATAAACTAACTTAAATTATTTAATATTCTTGACTACTTGTTATGATTCAATCCTTGGCTTTTTAAAATACTCTCCCTTCAGTGAAAGCAGTGGCTCAGGCTCTTTATCACAGTAACCTTCTTTGTCCTTGCAAGAGGAAGGTGGGAACTAACTGCTGTGAGCATGTGTTCAAGTCCACATCCACTGAAGAGGGATTAATTTAGGTACTTCCTACACTTCCATCCAAAAATCCCAAGAGAAGGGTTTATTATTATTATTATTATTATCATTATTATTATTATTATTATTATTATTATTACATTAGGGTAGTAAAGTCAGGAGTCAATGGCTGTTGGAACGAGAAAGCAATAGTTAAAAAAAAATGATGTTTTCACAATAAGAAAAAGAAAGCAAACAAAAAAGACTTTCTACAAGTAGAAAACTAGCTATTACGTCTGTATTGGAGGCAACTTGGATTGCTGATTCATCAAAGGTTCGACAGCAACTTGTTTGGATAATAACTATGATGCTCACAGTCAATTTAACAATCACTAGCATCCCTGCTGCTGGTTGTCTGGTGTCCATGGCTGGTAGAGGAGGCATTGACTGTTCCTGTCAGACATCTGAGACCCACTCAAAAGTTCTCTGCCTTTTATCCGACACAAATAACTTTTCATCAATTATCTAAACTCTCCTGAAGCCATCTTGTCCCCTTTCTTCCTTCTATTATGTCCTTGTTCAAATTATGATCGCTTCTGAATAATGAGATACCTTCACTAACTATTGTACAATTTCATCTTTTGATTCCCAACATCTCAGACTCTACTGCATACACGGGGATATTCCAAAAGTACACATATGGCACTTTATACTTGCTGGGCCCACAACTCTCTGTCACTTATAAATATTATGGTTCCAAGCATTCAGCCTTGGAAAAATAAAATATTTAATTTTTAACAATTTCTTATAGAATGTTTTGAAACTCCCATTGCCTTTTTCACAGTTGGCCTCTGAAAATGTATGTTCAAATCAAATTCAATAACAGTTCTATGACTTTGTTCTTTTCTAATATGTATCTTCTAAACTTAAATCTTTTCATAAAGATTTAAGATTTAATCTTTATGTCTTTGTTTTATCTTTTCATCTAATATAGTTTTATCACATTTTTTGCCTTCATTAACTCTTGCCAGAAGCTCTTCATATCCCTACCCACCCAATTTCATGATCTCCCTGCACAACAACTAAAACAAAGAAAAAAATAAACCAAAGCAGACAGCTAAACAATAATCTGCAGCTATATGTGGAACAGACTACAAAGATTTTCAAACTTAAATGTTCTTGATACTGACCGGTTCTTTTTTTTTAACATAATCTCACCCAGTCAAGACAAAAGGCGAGTTTACATGTTAAACATTTCTGTGACATGTTGCAGTTTAGCTATTTGGAGTACACAGAATTATTTATTTAATGTCTAGGAATTTGATATTTTATTAGGTGAGGTAGTGTAGGATAACATTCATGGTTTTTAAAACGTGAAATACATTGCTCCAGGTTCTTCTGACTTTTAAAGTTTTATCGAGAAATCAGCTACTATTCTGATATGTATTCCTTCATATGTGACTTTTTCTTTTTTGTTCCTCTTTGTTTTTACAAACTTTTGCCCTCTTTGTTTTACATTTACCAGGGAACTCCTACAGCTGATAAACACCTTCACTAATATGGTAGGATACAAGATAATAAAAAAAAACCCTGTAGCCCTCCTATTACAAATGATAAAGAAACTGAGAAAGAAATCAGAGAAACATCACTATTCACAGTAGCCACAAATAACATAAAATATATTGTGATGACACTAACCAAAGAAGTGAAAGACCTGTTCAACAAGAACTTTAAATATTTGAAGAAAGAAATTAAAGAAGACATCAGAAAATGGAAATATCTCCCATGCTTTTGAATAGATAGGATCAGCATAATAAAAATGACAAGCCTATAAAAAGCAATCTACGGATTTAATGCAATCCCCATCAAAATTCCAACACAATTCTTCACAGACCTTGAAAGAATACTCAACTTCATATGGAAAAAGAAAACACCAAGGATAGCAAAAAAAAAAAAATCCTGTACAATAAAGGAACTTCCAGAGGCATCACCATCCCTGACATCAAGCTCTATAGTAATGAAAACAGCTTGGTATTGGCATAGCAATAGACAGGTTGACCAATGTAATCAAATTGAAGACCCGGCTATTAATCTACACACCTATGAATACCTGATTTTTTTACAAAGAAGCTAAAATTATGCATTTACTATTTTAACTATAATGTATCTGATCCTTTCTGTGTGGTGGTATGCTTATCTGGGCATATCTTTCCTTTATTTGAATAAGTTTTCTTCTTTGGTACTCATGAACTGATAAGTAGTAATGACATAGAATTCTTCTTAACATAGTCCTATAATTTTAAGATTTGATCTTTTTATTGTGTACAATTCTTGCATGTTTTCTTTCTTTTGTTTTTTCTCTATTTCCACATTTTTTTGTTCCAGTGATTCAATTCTTCTAATTAATCTTCAAGTCTTATTATTTTGTCTTCTATGTCATCCATTTTATACTGATTTTCCCTGAGTTTCCAAATTGGATTGTTGATTTTTTTTCAATTCTATCTTCATTTCAGCTTAAGTTTTAATCTATAGTTATTATTTTACTGAATTGTGTCAAATTCCAAGTTGTCTTCATCATTTCATTTAGACATACAACTGTTTTTTCTTTAACTTCATTCAGACATTTACCACTATTATTAATTATTATTGAACTGTTTGTTCATTTCTTCTTTAAACTCTTTGAATACTTTAATGAGTTTTATAATTGCTCTTTTAAATTCTCTGCCCTCGGATCATATGGTTGATTCCCATTGGAGAACATTTATTTTTGATAAGTGAACTTGGGAAGTAGAACATACTCTTTGACTCTTTAATGTTTTGCAATATAATCTATACATGTAGACATAGTTTTTCCTGTCATATGTCTGCTTTGCGATTATAGCAGTTGTAGCTTGGATGTAATTTACAACTTATGAGGTATGGGCTGATTGAAGAAAGTGTATCACTGTGGGGCTGGGCTTTTCAGTCTCATATATGCTCAGGCCACACCCAGAGTCCCATTCTACTTCTGTTGCCTGCAATTCAAAATGTAGGACACTCAACTACTCCTCCAGCACTATGTCTGCCTGCACACTGCCATGTTGATAGTCCATGATGATAATGGACTAAGCCTCTGAAAATATTAGCCCCCCAAATTAAATGTTTTCCTTTATAAGAGTTTCTTTGGTCACGGTCTCTCTTGACAGCAATGTATACCCTAACGAGGACAATAATTCTCTTTAGCTGAGCTTGTTCAGGTGCTGCATGACAACATCTAAGCATCAGAGTACAGAGATGGCACAGGCTTGCTTGATTCTCTGTGGACTAACCAGGGATATTTTATGAATGAATGTCTATGGCCAAGCCTGGGGGTGTGCTGCAGATGGCACAGGTAGCTTTGGAAAATGCAAAAGGGTAAGGTAGTCAACATCATGTAATATATTTATACTATATATATTTTTCTATAATTTTTTTAAATTTTGGAAAATTTCTTTGAACTTTTATGATTGCTTTATTTTTTTTCTTAGTTGCTGACATGAGACATTTAAAGGTAATAAGTATCTGGGAATGTCTCTTGTATCATGGCTACATTACATCAAAAATTACTGAGACTAGAAGAGAGGATTATGTCATTCCTTCTATTGCTTACACAATGTTATTTATTTTGATGTGTTTATATTTTACAGACAGTGCCCCATGCTTTGTCCACATAATGTTCAAACATCTGGAGGCAAAGTCGAAAGTGTAGCAGCAAGCCCAGATGGTTTGTAAGAACATGGCCGAGCTTCCAGATGGCAAATGCCAGGAGAAGCATCTGGAGAGCAGATACCAAATCCTTCATTCAGATGTCACGGCTGCACATGGACAGTGTATCAGCCGAATCTTTGCCATGAAGATGGAGTACTGCAAAGGAATCTGAAGGTCAAACGGAAGCAGGAAAAATATGGGAAAAAAAGAATTAAAGCTCGCATTAAGTTTTCACAGTCAGCAAAAGTAATTTATAATTGTTTGACATGTAATGTACTTAAAGAAAATTCAACTGAAAGAGACTCAGCTTAGGAGATTCACTTTTTAATTGTTACCCTGTTATGCTGAGCTTTTGATTTAGGATAATCTTCAATACAGCTCACGTGTGTAATAAATGGGCTCAATTAAAAATTGCATTGGATGCCCATTAAGAGTTCCTTGATCTTTAATATTAAAATATTCTGCAATCCAGAATTGCATCTAGCATGTCACATTCAATAAACAGACTTCTCTGCTATCTCGGAATAATTAACTTTATCTCTGTCACAGGGAGCAAAAGTAATGAAAGCAGGATAGACTTATTCATTTGTTCCTGGCATGAGGCTCTTATTATTTTAGCCTTTCTCCCCATAGCAACCTCATATTTAGTGTATTATAAACTTTTTGAAGTTATAACATGCAGAAAACTTCTCAACTTTTTCATGACTTCTACTTTTTCAGAGTATGGAAAATATATGAGAAAATAATTAAAAGAATTTGAGGATGCACTATTGAAATAATCCTTTACTTCATGTTTACTCTTCATAAAGAACCAGCAAAGGTAAAACATATAAAAAGGTTTCTATAGAAATAGATTTTTTTCCCACAAAGAATCCTTATTACACACAGCAGCCCCCTGGCACGGGTACTGTCATTCTTGATGATCATCTATGGGTACTAACTGGAGAGCTCTGAAGTTCTAAGTTGGAATCTGGCCCATTGTCTTGCAATTGTTATGAATATAACTGTGACCATCAATAAAATAAAATAAAATAAAAAACCTGCCAAAATTTTGTTCTTTCTACCTCCAAGTGTGACTTTCTTTGTAAATACAATTGCATTGCAAAGGGATTTGTGCTGCCCAGGTGATGTCCTGTCCTTTTTACTGTGTTTTGTTCGATAAGATTACTACCTTTAGACTAGTGGACACTAATCACTTCGTAAATTATAGTCCACTTGAAAAAGAAAAAAAAACTTAGAAAATGAATCTGACACAAAGTTTCTTTCTATTATTTGAAATAAAATTATGGCCAAGTGAGAAACTTTCATAAATGTGAGAAAGAAGGTGTGATTTGAGGCAGGGGTAATAGGTGTTTAGAAGGAAGACACACCCCAGCCCCTGGCATTTGTATAGTCTGGAAAGATAATTTGGAAGCTCCACCCCCAGACCCTTCCCCGTAGATGCCTCTGTCCAGACTCTGCCCCTGAGAAAGCCTTCCAAAGAACAACCCCCTCCCTAGAGATGATCAACATCACTCCCACAGGGTATTTAAACTGCCCCCCAGAGAACAAGCTCCTGGTTTTCTGGTCTTCCTTTCCCTTCTCTCTGGGGGACTGGAAAGTCACCCCGGAGTGTTTGGATCCATTATACCTGGGCTTTTTCTAATTCAGTTTGATTAGGTCTGATTTGGATGATTGTGTTGGCAGAGAGACTTATCGGGGAGCAGAAACTTTTCAATAGGATCTTGGGGTGAAGGAGTTAGGTAATGTTTGTGAGACAGAAGAAAAAACAGCTCCATAAATTCTAGCAAGATAGGGAAAAAAGAGGATGCTAATCTAGGAAGTGTGGAGCAGTAAAGCAGCTGCCTTCTATTGTTCTGATGAAAACTGTTACCAAAAGTACCTAAGGGAGGAAATGGTTTTTGACTTACATATCTTGAGTCACAGTTTATTGAGGAAAGCTAGAATAGGAACTCAAAGAAAGAACTTGGAGACAGAGACTTACGGAGCAGCCATGAAGGAAGATTACCTTCTGGACTGCTCTTCAAGGCTTCTTTAGCCTGCTTCCCTGTACAACCTGACCAGGAAGACACCACCCAAAGTGTGCTGGGTCCCGGATATTAATTAATAATCAAAAAATGCCCCATAGATTTTCTTACACACCAGTATGGTGAGGGTGCTTCCTCAATTAAAATTTCCTCTTCTCAGCTATGTCTAGGTTTGTGTTAAGTTTAAATGAACCAACCAGGACACTAACTTGGGAAAGGGCATTGTCTATAGGGAACAGCTCGAAATGAATAGCTAATTGGAAAACTGATGAAGGAGGCAATTACAAGGATCAAAGCTGGGACATAATGGACAATGCAGAAAGAATTGAGAACAAAGAAATGACAAAATAAAATTATTTTAGGAATATTACTATCAAAAATATCCACCCACAACATAGCATTTAATGAAAAAAGATGTAAAACAAATTTATAAGAGGAGAAAGAGAAGCCATGCTAATAAACTGAGTAATACCTTATTTAGAAGAAAGTGAGTAATGGTAATATTCCTAAAAGAATTAACAGATGGAGACAACAAGACTGCTCAGCAGCCAAAGACTCTCTGCCAAGCTTGCAGACCTGTGTTGGGTCCCGTGGCAGAAGAAAACTGAATCAAGTAGTCTCCTTACCTCCACTCACGTGTGTGCCCCGGCACACACTCGCCCTCACAAATGAATACCAACAAAAATTTTAAAACTTAATACAATTGCTTTAAGCTGACATTGAGGGTTGAAGGGATGTCTCAGTAGGTAAAATGCTTCCTGTGTAAGTGTGAAAACTGGAGCTGGATCTCCAGCACCTACAGATGAGGCAGATGTGTGGGCAGCCTGCCTATCTTCACACTGCTTAGAAGGCACAAACTAGAGATCCCCAGAGCAATCTGGCTCACTGGATTGGGTGAATTGATGAGTCCTGGGTTCAAGTAAGATTACCTACCTCAATCACTCTACGTGGGAAGACGCCCATGCCCCATTTCTGGCCTTCACAGATATTGACAGACACGTTTCTCCCTTCCCTTTCCTCACTCCAAGCACTCCCGTGTCTCAAATTCTCTTCCAAATTCATAGCCTCTTTTTCACTAATTGTTACTGCATGCACATGTATATGTATACATATATATGTTCTTTTTTAAAAATATGACAGCATCGGCCTTTTTAAAAATTAATTAATTAATTAAATTATTTATTTATTTATTATGTATATAATATTCTGTCTGTATGCCTGAAGGCCACAAGAGGGTGCCAGTTACAGATGGTTGTGAGCCACCATGTGTTTGCTGGGAATTGAACTCAGGACCTTTGGAAGAGCAGGCAATGCTCTTAACCACTGAGCCATCTCTCCAGCCCCATACATATATATGTTCTTAAATGTAACCTGTTCAGTCCATATTATGCTGCCTGATTGTATATTTTCAAGACAGATCATTTAACACTGGGCATCTTGTATACTCTCCTCTGGGAAAAAGCATATGTCGTGTTTTAGCTTTTTATAATTGTCTACATTAGTGTGTGTGCACGTGTACACACACAAGTGAGGCCTCATCGGATTTTCCCCATTCACTTTGATGTGCCTATTGATTTGATTCTTATTCAATCACATTTGTGTTGGCATATTGATGAGATTTTATAGGTGTCTGTCTCCTGACATCACTAAGGGACAAAATTTCTCAACCAGTCCCCGGTCCTCTGGTTCCTCCATTCATTCTTCTGCAATGTTCCCTGAGCTTTAGATGTTGGAGATTTTGTAAATCCAATGGATTTTTTTGTTTATTTATTTATGTTGGAATAGTAAAAAGAATCCAATTGGGAATGATAATTTGGAAAGTCATTTTTAAAATAATAAAATAAAATAAGTAAAAATTGAGAGTAGTTATCAGAATGAAGATTTAGGGAAATACATTAGAAATAAATTTGATTTATGTTAACTACTTACATATCCTGAATGAAAAATGAATGATAATTTTAAGATGTGAAGTTTTAAGGAATTGGATCTCATTGGTTCATTGAGCAAATAACACGAGTAAGCAAGAATATTGGTTCATATTTTAAAGGGGATAGTAAGAGTAATTTTTAATGTTTGATTTGAACATGGATTTTCATGGGAAAGCTAAATTGGAAACCATCAAAATAAAATCAATAATTCACTAGTAGTGTAGGTGTTTGCAGTAGGGAAGTATATCATTAAATCATGAGGACAGATGAGTTCCCACGGCAAGAATTAAATTTTCATCTCAAAGTGGAACAAAACAAAACATACAACAGACCCAATCTGCTGCATATACTTATTAAAACTAATGAATGTTTAATAACAGACAGTGTAGACAATATAATTGTATTTAGTTTACAGTCTTCAAATGAAATAACTCTTTAATCTTTCCTTAGTTAAGTTCATCAATGTTTAGCAAGTTTCTTTTCACCTTCATTTTATTTTCTTGTTCAAATAATTCTTTTGTAATTTAACTACCTAAGCATTTTATTGATATTCACACATGTAAGCTATGAATTTTGTTAAAACATATCACATCGACAATTTTATAGTACTTCTTTGTATATGATAAAAGTAATATATTAAAAATTGAAATTAGAGTTGTGAAAAATAGGTGAACATTAGTCTCACTTCAATTACTCTAACAAAATGTAGAAATTTAAAATTTCATAGAATTGTACAAAGCCAAATTTATAAAACTTCATTGAATGTCTGACAGAAGAAATGAAGTATTTCCCTTTATATTTAACAAAATTTAATGATCTTATCATTGCTAGGTAATGTATGATTTGATTTCTGGAGATGCATTAAAATATTATTAAACCATGTATGCCAAGTTGCTGAAGAAAACCTTAAATTTTTGCAAACGAGTATAATTGAATGGATAAAAATTCAAAAATTTTACACTAGTTTCTACCTTGAATCTCTTAAGGTATCTGGGGAATGTGACAAATACGTTCTGTGATGTAAAATGTAGCTTTACTGTAAAGTGTGGGAAGGGAAGTTTCAACATCTTTACATATCGTTCACATATCTCTTAAAACTTCCAGTTGAAACAACTTTAATTTCCTTTCTAATTCCAAGAAGTCTATGAAACAGTAAAAGGGCAAAAGGTATCAGAAGAGTTTTCTTTATTTAAATATCCATAATGATAAGCAGATTATTAAAGACTTGAAAAGTATAATTAGGCCAAATGTCAAGTTCTATTTTATGTCAGAATAATGTGACTTTTGTAATGGAGTTCACCATGATCTTTTTTTTTCTTTTTACTTTTAAAGATCGGGATTAATTCCTTATGTGTTCAAATGAAGACATTTGGTTGCATGTTGTGGATATATGCATATGTGTGACTGGGAGTGTGTGTGTATGTGTGTATGTATGTGTACGTATACATGTTTATGTGTGTGTGTATGTAGGTATTTTGGATGCATGTAACTAGTCATAAATTATTATCATGAACCTAATTTAATGATTTAGTAGAAAATTCAGTAATTAGATGGTTTAAACCAATGAAACCAGTTTGTCTTATACTATTATTCTTTTACTCATCTGCTATAATTCACTTATGCTATTATAATTTATTAAAATTTTTATAACATTATATTATGCTTTCAAAAGCAATATTGAATTGCACAAGATTCCTTAAACTACATTCAGGAAGGTATGAGAAATACCAGAAGCAATTATATAGCAGAATATACTTTCTATAAATTTAAAAAAGTATGCAACAACTATGTAAGTAAAAGTTTCTAATTAAAAAAATATTGTCAAACACTCTCACGCTCTTATTTACATTGTAAAATATAACCAGGATAGGGACTAGGCCAAAGTGTTTAGACCATATTAGATAATACTAAGAAAATACGGTAGTAGACAACAGAGATGATTTTTATTTCTAAAGCATTCACTAAATGAAAATGAAAACTAAACAATTCTTATATTGTAAACTGAATTTACTGGAGAACTTCTTAAAAAGTGCGTATTTTGGCGAGAATATAGAAAAGTAAGATTGTAACATCTGATAGTCAAAAGTAGTCTTTCAGTGAGCATCGTGAAAACTGAGAAACAGCATCTGTGGGTCTCCCCACCACACAATCTGGCAGCAAGTGGAGAATGACTACCCAGTAGGTTTCCCAAACATTCATGCTTTTCTCCAGCATCCTGTCTTCCACGTGTTACCATGCTGAACAGATGGTTCAGAGTCCAGAGGATAATGACCAGAATAATTTATATAGTTAACCATGTACTAATAATTTTGGCAAAAGATTTGGCTAAAACTTTAAATCAGATAATATTGCAAACGTCAGATAAGAGCACCTAATGGGTGGTAATGTCAGTGGAGACCCACTAATACCATTCCTAACTCGCACTCCACCTGTTAGATTGTAAGCTAGGGCCAGAAGGAGAAGGGGAATTTTCTTTGAATGGTCATTGTGTGGAGAAGTAAAGTTATTCAAATCAAAAGATTCATTTGCTCTTTTAGTATACATTGTACAAAGACATTGCCAGTTTTGTTTTCTACGTTTGTATTTTACTTGGAGTTTAGTGAATCTTAATGCCTCTCAAATAAAAGCAAATCAATACAGAGGATTTGTGGGGTTTTTTTCGAGCGATTTAGTATCTAGCAGAGAAAATCACAGCTGATATCTCAGTTGGGCACACTCTTTCCTCAAGAGTTCTATGGAAACGTTAATTTGAAGAAACTGGGAGGCACCTAGGTTAGAATTGGATGTTGGTGGTTGACAGGGTGTGTTTCTCAATGCTTCAGATCTTGAATTCCATATTCATATTTGAATATGAATGCATATTTGAAGTTTCAATATTTTATTCCATTTTATTTTATTCTTTTCTCCTTCAACATATTAGCACCACAGTTTTCCTTCCCTACACTCCTTCCAGTCCAGCGCTCATGTTCCCCAGATCCACTCCTCCCCCATTTCCCTCCATAAAAGAGCAGGCCTTCCAGGCATATCACCTGAACAAAATACAGTAAGGGGAGACACAAGCCCTCATATCAAAGCTCGATGACACAACCCCGTAGCAGTAAAAGGGTAAAAAGAGCATGGAAAAGAGTCAGAGACACCACCACTCCCACTGTTAGGATTTCCACAAAAATGCTAAGCTATGCAAAACATATATGCAGAGGACGTAGCACAGACCAGTGTAGGCTCTGTAACTGCCATGCCAGTCTCTGTGAGGCTATATGAGTAGTCTTTCCTTGAGTCTGGGAGCTGTGTTCTCGTAGTGTTCTCAGACCCTCCACCCAGTCTTTGCTGGGTTCCCTGAGGTCTACCTCATATTCGGCTGTGGGTTTCTGTATCAGCTCCCATCAGTTGTCTCTCTGATGATGATTGGGATAGATATGCACCCATCTATGTGTCTATCAAGATATCACTAGGAATCATTAAATTGCCATTTTTCTTTGCCAGCTGTGTTTGAATCTATCCTAAATCTCTGGGCTATCCAGCTTCTGGTTCCTGGGCATATAGGCAGTGTGGGGCATGAGCTCTTTCTCGTGGCGTCATCCTCAATTTACATCCGTTATTGGTTGACCACTTGCCCAAGCTCTGGGCTGCCATTACTCCAGCACATCTTACAGGTAGAACATATTGTAGGTGTAAAGTTTTATAGCCAGGTTGGTTTCCTGATCTCACCATTGGAACCTTTCCTGTTACAAAAGACAGTTCAGTCGCTGTATGCTCCCATAAGAGGAGGCCTTGATAAGGTCACCGTGCTACATTTCAGGAAGCTTCCACTGCACGTAGTTTTCACATTGCCCCCTGAAATGCCCCTAATTCTACCCATATCTCCCTGTCCTCTCTCTCTACTCCCATGCTACTTCCTGTTCCCATTATCACCAATTCTCAATCCACCCATAAAATCCTTTCTATTTCCCGTTCATATGGAGAGCTATGCATCTCCCCTTGAGCCTTCTTGCTACGGGATTTCTCATGGTCTGTGGATTGTGACATAATTATCCTTTACTTAACAGTTAATATCCACTTACAAGTAAGTACATATCATATTTGTCTTTTGATGTTAAGTGAACCTCACTCAGAATGATTTTTTTCTAGTTTCATCCATTTGCCTTAAAATTTCATGATGCCTTTTTTTTAAAAACATGATACTCCATTGTGTAAATGTATCACACTTTCTTTAAACATTTTTCTCTTGAGGAACATACAGGTTTCTGGATATTTTAAATGAAGCTGCCATGTAATGGAACATTCTTTTGGGTATATGTCCAAGAGTGGTATAGCTGAATCTTAAGGTAAATTGATTCTCAAATTTCTGAGGAACCCCCATATTGATTTCCATAGTGGTTGTACAACTTTGTATTCCCATCAGTAATGGAGGAGTATTCCCTTTGTTCCACATCCTTGTCAGTATGAGCTGTCAGGTGTTTAACTGATCTTAGTCATTCTAGCAGGTATAAGATTGAATTTTAAAGTCATTCTGATTTACATTTGCCTGATGGCTAAGGCTGTTGAACATTTTCTCTGTCAGCCATTTCGTTTTCGTCTATTGAGGATTCTCTGTTTAGCTCTGTATCCCATTTTTAAAGTGGATTATATGATTTGTTGATGTCTAGTTTTGTTAGTTCCTTATGTAACTTGGACCTTAGTGCTCTGTTGAATATGGAGATGGTGAAAGTCTTTTTTCCATTGTAGGATGTCATTTTGGCCTATTAATGGTACCCTGTGTCTTACAGCAGCTTTGCAATTTCATGAGATCCAATTTATTAACTGTTTTTAAGAAAAGGGCCATATATATATATATATATATATATATATATATATATATATATGAGAGAGAGAGAGAAGAGAGAGGAGAGAGAGAGAGAGAGAGAGAGAGAGAGAGAGAGAGAGAGAGAGAGTAGTTGGAGTTGTTTGACATAAAAGCAATTGATTTTTTAAATGCATGCCTTAATTGGCATTAAGAGCATTAACTGTAATGTAAGAGCAACTAGACCCTACTAAACCTCTCAGGGGTAAAGTATCAAATTGGGACTTTAAAATTAATGGTTATTTCTTCTGATATGTATTACTTTGGTGAGACAAGAGCTTATTTAAAATTATATAATAGTTGTTTAACTGGGAAGTTCTGCTTGCTCTCTGAACAGAAAGAAATTCAGAGTTCATGTAAAACTGCATTGGGGGAGGGGGTGGGATAAGATGAGCAGTTGCCTGAAGCCCCTAACTTACTTAGAGGTAAGATATTTGTCTGATCATGCTTAAAATTCAATAATTCCAGATCCATCTGAGAACCAACCAAAACAGGTGACATGGCAACCAAAGTTTTGTGACAGAAGAAATTGATATAGCAGAAATGTTACAGAGACTGGGAGGAAAGCAAATCTAACAGAGAAAAAAATGAGAACACATTGCCCACCAGGAGGAAATAACATTAGAAGATAGTGTCAAGCTGACGATATCTGTACAAATATGGTAACTATTCCATAAAAAAGGCAATAGATGACCTCTATCCTCACTCTGATTCAGATACCTTAACTTTGAGTCATTTTGACTTAAGCCTGGATAGTTGGCATTAGCCATCCTTCAGTTTGATCAATTTCTTAGTGGAATTTCATAAATGTTCATTTAGAATCAGGTCCAAGGAAACCTTTTTACCTATTATATATCATAGATTTGTAATTACTAAAGCTCCCTGCCTGTCAAACCTAAGTTTTTGAAGTTAAAGAGGCATCTCTTCTATTTATTATTTTATCCAAGTAATCTGGTCTGGTGAATAAAGATAATGGTTGTGTTGTTTAGCATGTGAAACATAGATGGTGAAAGTAACCTAAAATTGAAATAAATGCAACTCTAACATGATTTTTTTTTGCCAAGACAATTCTACCAAAGTATTTATTTACTCAGTGTGGTATTCATGTACAAATACTTTAAATATTGTTTTGCTGTTACAATACATGCAGAAGTAGGAAATCTAGAAGCTTCACTAGTTCCATCCAATTCAAAATTAGTCACATTAAATCTCCCCTCAAAGCCTACTGTTTGCCATATGCTAAGTGGACACCAGAGAATTGGGCACAGTTCCTCTGTATTGTGGGATGAGCACAATATGTCACAGACCTCATTTTCCCCCTTTGTGGAATACCAAGCATTTATTTCCATGCATTCTCATTCTGGTAATAAGAGTTGCAATCATAAATTCACTTTGATATTCTATAAGTTTTCATTATCTATTAATATTTAAAAGACTTATACATTATCTGGTAAACTATGCAAGAATGAAATGAAAATACTGCATAACTTCACTTGTTCATACAGGAAGTAGGGATCAAAACAAAGTTTTCTGCTGAGATCCTCAGTTTTAAAACTTTAAAAAATTGATCTCAGTTTTCCTATCTTCGATGTGTATAGGTACTCCTTACAGCATTATTGTAGTTAAAAGTTTTAGGGTAGGCTGGCAATCTTGAAGATTGAATTACTAATTTATTTACAAAACATTTATTTATAAATAAATTACTCATTTTTATATCAAAATCAAACCAGAAGTAATTTTGGAATAATCTTAACACAAGATTTTCTGCTCTGAGTCCAGTATATACAACATCTGTGACCATATTCATTACTGCCCACTATGCTTAGCAAACTATCCTGTTGTCTTTATTGGAATCATCTTCCTGTGATTCTGGTTTCCATGACTAATTTATAATTAGGAATTCTGAAAACCAGACATGGCACAAACAATGTCTGAAGAAGCTAGTCTATAAACACTTGACTTATAGTTAGCATACCTTATGTTCAATGTTATTCATAACCAGACTGACATCTACCCCAATAGCATGAAAGCTATTTAATTAAATAAAAAATATTTGCTATCTTTTTGATATAGACTGCTTTGGTAACAGCAAATCATTATTAATAATAAAGAGCCTTGAGGATTTTCCCTGGATAGGGGAAAACTAAGCTGAATGTCAAAGTCTAGCTACCATGACTCTAGAGAGGAAACAGAAAGCAAAGAACCACAGGAGGAAAGTGGTAGGGAGGTAACTTGGTGGGAGAGCATGACAGATTTCCCTCAGTTGTTAGCCCAGTAGAGCAGTTTTAAAAGAAAAGCTTGCATTGTCTCTCTGCTGACTTCATTCACTTCATTCAGCTTCAACTATCATAGTGAAAGCCAGAGTTAGGCTTTAAACCCCAATCGGAGACCCAGCAGCTGTAACATCTAAAGCAACCCCAATATAGGACTTTCTATTTGTGGCACATGGTATGAAATGTTCTATAAAAACCGTCACTCTTCTCTTTAACATCAGCTCCTCCTGGCACTAATGGAATGGGAGTTTTGCAGTTATTCCACCTGAACTAATATTCCTAATAAGATGTGCTTTTAATTTAATAGTAAATTTCCAGCCTACTTAACTACAATATGAAGCTTATCATTGAAAGTAGCTTCTGATCCTTATATTATTCCAACTGGACTTACACGTTAATTATAATAATGTGAATAGAAAATGAATGATAATCTAGACCACCAATTTTTATGCTTAATAAGTTAATCATAAATTATCAAATTTCTTCTACACATGCTAATTATGATAATACCACCTAAGTACAAAAACATATATACTAGTACAACTAAGCTGTTTAAGCACTGGCCTTATAATTAGAGCAATAACCTAGGATTAACACACCATGTGAAGGTTAACGGCTGGCATGGAAAATACTTTTGGCCATTAACTCTAAATACATTCACTGAACTTTAATTATTATTTCAAAATAGCTAAAAATGCATATAGGAAAAAAATGAAAACATCAATTATTTCTACTGCGTTGCTTCTCACTTAAATGTTGTCAACTTTTGCAATTATTTGAAAAAAATTCTCCAGACAGATTATGAATTGCTTCACTGAAAACATTTTGTAAGTGTGAGTTACACAGGAGTCAGATTGTGAGTGCTATCCTGAGAAAACAGATACAACTACAACCCGTGTGAAGAAGCCCACTCACATAGAGCTTCAAGTAACTGGGGTTGAAAAAGAATGCTAATCAAAGATCTCAGAACTAAACAAGATGAATGTAACTCACCCAAATCTAAAATTGAGTTGAGATAAATGTAGGAGGATTAGTTAAGAAATAAAACCCTGAGTAAGGGAATTTATAGTTAGAATAGAGCAGACCAATAAAATACTTGACAACGTGGCTGAGAATTTTACACAATAGTATATTTAAAATTGGGGATTAAAAAATAAGAGTGTGGGTAGGAGTAAATATAAAACAATATTGTTACAGACATTTAAGAAACTGGAGACTATGAAAAGAATTACACATACATATACATATATATGAGAATACATATACGCAAAGCAAGATCAACCAAAAAAGAGAAAAATATAAGAAAGGGGGAAGGTAACAAATCTAAGAACATCAGGAAATCATTAGAGACAAAGCTATAAACAAATCATTATTCAAGATTGAAAGTGCAGTCATTTCTACACAGAAGGTGGATGCTAATCACAGAAGATATGGGGAGATAAAGGAATAGGAAAGTAAAACAGACAAGAATAAGAGCACAAGAAACAAACCTGAGCAGGTGGGAAATGAATACAAGCAAAGGCTGAAAGAGTAATCTACACCAAGAATGCTTGTAAGGAGCCTAAGGGAAGATTCTGGTCCAGGATTACAAAAAATACACATAAAATATGCACAAATGTTTGTATACATTTAAACGGTGCATACACTGTGGGAAGGACTAAGTGAAGTTATGTCACTTCATACTGCAAAAAAAAAAGAAAATTATTATTAGCTATCAATTTTTAAATGAGCTAAAAAGAAATGGCAGTTGGGGCATGCATGCTACAGACAATACATTCTGGGACTCTAATGTAGATTAAATGTAAGCAGTTAAAAGGTGAGAATGAGAGGCAGGTCTTTAGAAAGATTACAAGCAATAAGAGGCAGTTGCTATCTAGTCCAAGGGAGGGGGAGCGGGAAGGGAAGAGGAGGAGAGAAAAGGGAAAGGAGGAGGTGGAAATTTTTAAGAAAAAATAAATTTAAATAAAAGATAAATGCAGATTTTCAAAATTAAAAAAAGATGCAGTTGCTACAAGGAACACAATAAACAAGAAATGAAAAACTGTAATAAAAAACATTATAAGGTAATATAAATAAGTCCTATGCGGTAATAACAATATCGGATGATGAACAGTTTAGAACACAGTTCATCAACACAGAAAGGGATACTAGGAGCTATCTGTAGTCACACTATCATGGATGTCCAAGAGGCTCTGCCTCCACGTTCCAGACATCAGTAACTGTTCCAATGGACAGAACACTTAGAAACATTGATTCTAGTTCCATAATCAGAAAAACATATTGCTTTAGTTAAACCTTTCTAGATTAAGGTGTTCCATTTGACACACATTCTTTAAGCATAGAAAGGAAAAGTATTAAGTGGCGATTGTTGATCGAATATATAGACTCACGAATACCAGATTCACGTATCTCCCTAAAGCATCTTCAGGAAAAACATTTCAAGCATCTGTGCTGCACATGATAGTATCAAAGAGTCTGACTATAATGTCTGACACTTAATACCGCATCACTAAATAGCTCTGGAGTGAAAGTTGGCAGATTTAGTGTAGTCTTAGGAAAATAATAAAATGGCAAAGAGCATAAGAAACATATATTGTGTGTTACAAATAGGAGAAAAAAGTATTAAAGTTCATAAAACCTTGCGTGGTATGAAATATAACGTATATGTAAGAAGTCACATGTTTTCAAAATATGCATGGAAAGGTATAATTTTTACCTGATGCATTTGAATACTAGAAACTAATGTACAACTGGCAGAATTATATGAATTGACAGAATTATGTCTAGACAAGTATTAATTTTTGCAAAGAAGAATTTATTAATATTTTATTTTCTATCTCAAGGGAGTTATTAAGTATGGATTTCATAAGCAAATTCTACCTACTTGAGTTTCTCTCTTGCATCTGATAAGAAACAAATAGCTTTCGTTATAAATAAATTCAGTCCAAGTAAATTTATTGGAAGAAATGCTCCTCTTGACACAATGATGTGGGAGTGTCATATATCAATCTGTTGATTTCATTAGCTAAGCAATAAAGAAACTGCTAGGCCCATTGGATAGGCCCACCCTTAGGTGGGTGGAGTAAACAGAACAGAATGCCAGGAGGAAGAGGAAGTGAGGTCAGACTCCACAGCTCCCTTCTCCGGAGCAGACGCCTCAGGAGAGACGCCATGCTACCTGCTCCAGGGAAGACGCACGCTATGAAGCTCCAACCCAGGATGGACTTAGGCTAGAATCTTCCAGGTAAGCGCACCTAGGGGCGCTACACAGATGATTAGAAATGGGCCAGAGCAGTGTTTAAAAGAATACAGTGTCCGTGTAATTATTTCGGGGCATAAGCTAGCCGAGCCGGGCAGGCGGCTGGGGTGTTTGGGGACGCAACCCTGCCGCCGCCCATATTACTACAAATGATGCCCAGACGTGTGGCTAACTAAACCCACTTAAAAAACCTGAGAAGGCTTAAAAATAAGGGAGAGAGTTTAACACAGATTTTTGCTGTTTGTTGGTGGCGTGCTGTAGAGAGATTTCCTGATTCAGCAAGAGCAGCAGAAAAAAAGCTGTGTTATTTTAAAGCGTGGCTTCCTGGGGCTGTGCCGCCAGTGCAAACTCTGGCTTTATGTTTGTGTTCCCGCTTGGGATCGGAAGGAGAGTGCTCTGAGACCGTGATGATGACTCAGAGCTCCCTGCCTGCTCCTGGGCAGAAGGCAGAATCAGGCTTAGGCAGGCGGAAGAGCATGGCGGATTCCTGCCGCCATACAGGGACGTGTTTTCAGACTGCGCAGTGCTCTGCCTGTCAGATTTGGATGTTACTTGTATGAAAAGAATTTCTGTGCTGCACGCTCAGTCTCAGAATTAAAGTGCTGAGTGCCGCTCCTACCTGGTAGCCCCAAGAGGCTTCCTGACTCAGCTTCAGCTGCAAAACCCTGCAGCTCATTAAGAGGTCCTGCCACGAAACACTTAAACGGTGTTGACAAAAAGCTGAACGCATGCTTTTCGGTTTTCAGCCGTAGCAGGAAAAAAGCTGCGCCGTTTTAAAATGCCGGCTTTCTGGGCCATCCTGCCAGGGCAAACTCTGACTGTTTGAGGCAGGAGGGCTGGCTACCAAGAGAGGACTTGAGTGTTGTCTGTTGTAGCTTGCTGGCTGGCAGGGACCTTGAATGCCATAGAGGTGTGGCTATAAACATGGCTGCAGCCTGTATTTCCGCCATGAGGCTGGAAAGCTAAGGAATGGACTGGATCTAGCTGGCAAAGCCACGGCTTTAGTCCTACTGAGATTGCTTGGCAAATTAAAGACTCACGTGGTCAGAAAAAGAGAGATATACAGTAAAGAGAGATTCAAAGACAGAGAAAATTTCTGAATGGTTTAAAGTGTGTTAAAAATATATGCAAGCTGAAAGTTGAAGTTCTTAAAGCAAAAAACAAAAAAAAGGAAGAGAGTTGTTGTGTGTACACACCTTTAATCCCAACACTTGGGAGGCAGAGGGAGATAGACCTCTGTGACTTCAAGGTGTGGTAGCACACGCCTTTAATCCCAGTGCCTAGAAGGCAGAGACAAACAGATCTCTGTGAGTTCAAGGTATAGTAGCAAACACCTTTAATCCCAATGCCTGGGAGGCAGAGACAGGCGGATCTCCGAGAGTTCAAAGACAGCCTGGTCTACAGATATAAGCTCAAAAAGCAAAAAGTTAACGTAGGAATGTCACAGCTTAGATTCTTAAGCGCCTAGTGATTTAAAGGTGCAAATCAAAAGTGCTCCTGGATAGTAAAAAATTGCAGATTCACAATAGGACAGATTCAGACCACTAAATGAGTCACACTGTTGGATGAATGTACGTAGGCTTGGGAGAGAGAAGAAAAAGAATATAGAGAATAAAGTTAATGGTTTAAAAAGAAAAAAGTAAAAGTAAAGTCTTTAAAGAGACAGAGTACAGATAGTTAAGAGATTAAAAGAAATAAAGAAAAATAAGCCGCGTAAAAATGAAAAATTCACAGAGAGTCTGGATTATGTACATTGTGTTTTCTTTAAAATTTTTGACTGTGAAGGAGCTAAGTACAGAGAGACATTTCATTACATGGGCTGTCAAGCTAAACCAGAATGGATATAAGGGTATTACGATTTCAGAATTTGGGTCTAAGGATATGATGCTTTGGAGAGAGTCTTCTTTTGTTTTCACAGAGGATGAGACTCTATGGATTTCTTCTATTCCGATTTGGTATGATGGACCACGTCCTCCTGAAGGGTTGCTGTGAACATCTTCAGAAAATTGCTTTGCTCAACTGCCAACTGAGATAAAACTGGCACACAGGTTACACCCTAAAATCATTAACGACGCCCCCATTCAGCAGGAAGCAGTTTGGAGAGAAAAAACTGCGCCCATGTTCCCAAATATGGTTTATAAATGTTCTTTTACATTTAAAGGGGGATATGATATAGATATGAATAATTTGCATTAGTATAGATTTTGCTTTATTGATAGAGACTTACGGTCAATTTTGTTATATGTATAAATGTTTCTGATGTAACTTTTACTTGATAACTGTTTTGTTATATGTAATTTTGCTATGTTAAGGTTAAAGCCTTCCTTTTTTTGTTTAAACAGAAAAAGGGGAAGTGATGTGGGAGTGTCATATATCAATCTGTTGATTTCATTAGCTAAGCAATAAAGAAACTGCTAGGCCCATTGGATAGGCCCACCCTTAGGTGGGTGGAGTAAACAGAACAGAATGCCAGGAGGAAGAGGAAGTGAGGTCAGACTCCACAGCTCCCTTCTCCGGAGCAGACGCCTCAGGAGAGACGCCATGCTACCTGCTCCAGGGAAGACGCACGCTATGAAGCTCCAACCCAGGATGGACTTAGGCTAGAATCTTCCCGGTAAGCGCACCTAGGGGCGCTACACAGATGATTAGAAATGGGCCAGAGCAGTGTTTAAAAGAATACAGTGTCCATGTAATTATTTGGGGCATGAGCTAGCCGGGCAGGGCTGGCGGCTGGGGTGTTTGGGGACGCAACCCTGCCGCCGCCCATATTACTACAGGTTACCTCCATGTATGTCTGGCAAAACCCCTCTGTGAAAAGTATAAGTTGTCTTTTAATTATACTAAAATATAATATCAATACTTATCAGACACAGATATGTCATCTAACTTGTAACAGAGGGCCTGACTCTTGATGTCTTGTTTAACAATATGCCTGACCTACGTGCCTTTTTTCTTAATGAAATGAGATCTACCTCCACTGCACATTATTGCTCTGCATTAGTGGTAACATAAAACAAAATGGTTCTGTATCCCGGTCTTATAAAATATAAGTGTTTCTGCTTGCATGTAGGATAGCTTGAGTGAGATGTGGACTTATTTACCTCAGCTTCAAAGAAATCCGACTGGGTTCCCCTAAAACCTCATCTAACAGGCTTTAAAATCTATTCATGAATTGTGCCTCCCCCCAAGAGTATTTGGCAGGTTTCTTTGTAGTATAGTATATAAGAACATTTCTGATCAAAATAATCAGTTGATAGATTTTGGAAAACTCAGGTTTGTGGCTGCAACTTTTGGAGATTGGGTCTGGAAGTTAATAGAAACCCAGAAATCCCTTTAGCCCCTTGCAGTGACTTCTAGCATCAGAGAATGTTGAAAAACACCCTACTCTATGGGCTGCTCCTTGAACACTCTGTCGGCATGCCACATGGTATACTGTACAGCACAAGAGGTAAAATATTATATGCTGTGAGTAGACAAACCCTAGAGAATTATGAGCTATGATGTCAGCCTAGAAGTTCAGAAGAGATCAAAGCAGAATTTGCTTTGGTGGAACATAATGAAATTTATCCTATAATGCTGGTAAAATCATCTACCTTTTAGAAAAGTAAATAAGCTGTAATACAAATTATTTCCTTTTTGAAGAATAATAAGACTTTAGAAAGGAAATGTGGAACAAAAGACATAATTCTGACATCTGCAGTTCAAATTCCCAGCCCAAGAACATGAAAGCTGAAAGTCTCGGGCCATTTAGGTGAAGTGATTTTCCCTTACAATACAAACCTTTTTTTTTTTGTTAGACCAATAGATGATAGGCAGATATTTAGATATAAGAGCAACTTTGCATTAATACTGACTGCACCTCAGTAATGTGTATCAGCACCTAAACTGTTTTATTTATATAGTATACATGCACTCGGCAGAGGAGAGATGTGGAGAAACAACAGCTCCAGAAGACAGAACAGCATAGTTGACACCAAGTGGGTTCTGAGATTCTTTTGGGTTCTAATCAATCTGTTGCTGAGTATGCAAACTCAAAGAAAGCTTTTAAGTAGAAAAGAAATAAACTCTCCTCACATGGATTTAATATTCTTGAGACAAAGTCAGAGATCTAAAATTTATAATACACAAACCCATACTATAATTTACTAAATCAGCCAACATCTACCTAACATGAAAAGATGTCTCTAAGATAAAACTAATTTTGTTCATGATATTAATATTAATGACAATATCCCTTCTAGTTCAAAAATACAAAATTTTTCTTACATGAAAACCATTTCATGGGAGAAAGACATTTATTGAATTTTGGTTTCACCTTAGAGATTATCTTAGAAGATATTCCCTTTTACTTTTGATAACCTTATTATCTTATTCTTCAAATCACAGGCTAAAAATGTTCTTATTTTGTATGTGCCTTTAAGATTGTAGATGTTATAATCTACGCAAACGCGTTGCACACTACTTTTCAATAGAGTTGTCATCATGACGTATTCATGTCCATTATAACTTTGAGCTTAGACACTTTCTATAGAAATGTAGTTGGCCCTATTGGATGGCCTCCTAGCACAAACATTTAATCTTAAACTGAGCTTTCTGCAGCAGCATTTCTTTTTTCTGGAGAATATTCTAAGTTCTCTCTCCTTCTCTCTCTCTCTCTCTCTCTCTCTCTCTCTCTCTCTCTCTCTCTCTCTTCTCTCTCTCCTCAGCATAATATATTGTTGAATTATATTCATTCCTGGAAAAATGTGTTGTATTTTTACCTTAACAATCCCACACATAGTTCTCAGAATTTTCTCTGAGAATATTATAATTAGCCTGATTAACAAAGCATTGTAGTAAATCTAACTGCTCTGCTAAATAAGGGGTGGAAACAGGGGATAATAGATAGATGCTCAATGAAGGCTAGTGCATTTAGTCATGGGAAAAAAAAATGACAAATCTCGTCTGAGCTGCCCAGGTCCACTGCTTTTGACTTAGACTAGGTCTTCGATCTATAAATACTTTTGGAAAAAGAAAACAAAAGAAAAAAATTAAAGAACAACAAAAATGAAACAAAATTTATTTATCTTATTATGAAATTGGATAATTAATTATCCAGGCAGCTGCATATTTTATAAATATAAGAAAATTCAAAAGAAGTTAAAGAGTTTACAGTGAGTCTTTGCTTATATTAATCCACTGAGATCCTTTTGCAGTGGGATTGACAAGTGAGCCCTGTCACTATTTAGCTGCTGCTGCTGCTGGAGCTACAACCACCGCCATCACACTAGATTAATTAAAAGACTCGCACAGTGTAACAAACGTCCTTCATCATCTTCCTCCTTAGTTCAAAGTTCCCAAAGCAATAAGAATACATAGACCCTGCCAATCCTACTTTAAAGTTAGTATGTGACATTCACACCAACTAGAAATTTCAAGGAGAGGCTCTAAAGTTTAGGATACACTTAAGCTATCATGGTTCTTAAATGGCAGCTGAACAAGAGGAAAGGGGTAAGTCGTTTGTTTTCACTTCAAGGTTAACTTGTTGAATTCACCCTCATATCCACATGTACCTCCAGCTCCAGGGAATCAGTGTCTGCTGTCAACCCCACACACAGATATGCAATTGTTCATATAACTAAAAAGTAAATATTTTTGAAGAGCCAAAGTAAGTGTTATGCAATGGAGAGTGGTTCAAATCAGGGTAGTCCATCCTGATTCTATCACATTTGCTTATCATTTGGAAGAAGTTTAACTGTTTTTCTGGACTATTCTGTTTACTCTCTCACCTTGATATCATCCCAGTGTCCTCATCTGTGTCAAATAGTGTTTTAGGGGCTATCAACTACTTATACTAAGTGGCAATAGCAAGTTATTCAATAAAAATAGTGGATACCTATAAAAAGAAATTTTACTTTTGATTTATCATAATTTTTACTTAAAAGAGCACGTGCCATTTTAGCATCTTGAATAGAGCTGTGTGTTTTGCTTCTATCTTATTATAAAATCACACTACACGGAATCTAGGTCATGCTTGTTATTATTAATACACAGTAAAAATGCCATGCACTTTCTATTTGCCCTTTTCAAGGCGCTCTCCACCATCCTCCCTACCTCTATTCTGTCTCCTTCAAGTTGTCCCCAATGTGGGAAATCAGAACCTTTCTTGGCCACGCTAAAATTAATGTTTCCTTCCTTCCTAGCTCTTAAATGACCTTGGGCAGACATTTTTCTTTGAGGCATAGTACAAATCTGTTTCAGGCTGTGAAAATCTCTCATCCTTTTCTTTAATTGCTGATGTTCTTTAATTTTCTAACATACTGCCCTCCTCCAAAGAGGCATTTCCTCTTGCAGCTTGCATCTTCCTCCTCCCCGCCCTCTCTTTCCTTGTCCTTTTACTTCATATGACTTCATCCCCTCTCCCCTCATTATAGCCTTGGTACCTTCCTTTCACAAATTTATAAACTATCTCCAAAAAGTTGTCATTTTAAACCTAAAATGATGCCCTATTCTCAAATTTAATTAAAGTAGAAGTCAATATATTTTTACTTCTCTTAAAATTAAGTTTTCTAACTATAGAGCAATGCACACAATATCTTGAGGGTTTTTAACCATAAATTCATTTTAAATAATCCTTGAATTATAGTTATACCTTTTAGGTAATTCATAAAAACAAGAGGTATGCAGTAAACAAAAATTATTTTTTACCAAGCTAATATATCCAAATGCATATTGAATAAGCAGATATTTCACTGATAGATTGGTTAATACATATAGGACAGGACAAAATAGATAATATAAGCGAAAATATATAACCATGGAAATACATGAAAAAATGTAAACACAAATATTAATTTTCATTGTCTTCAACCTTATTGATAGCCAATATATTTTCTAGGTAAAACTCATGCATTTTTTTATTAATACTTCATGTCCTATGAAAGAGAGACAACTCAGTCTGATGATCATGACACGCAGCAGAGCAGGGGACTGTGGGACACATCTGCAGTCACACTCTGAGGCACACCTGCAGTCCTACTGTGGGACAGACTTGTAGTCACACTCTGGGGCACACCTCCAGTCCTACCGTGGGACACACTGCAGTCACACTCTGGGTCACACCTGCAGTCATCCTGTGGGTACACCTGAAGTCACACTCTGGGGCACACCTGCAGTCACACTGTGGGCACACCTGAAGTCACACTCTGGGGCACACCCTGCAGTCACACTGTGGGTACACCTGAAGTCACACTCTGGGGCACACCTGCAGTCATCCTGTGGGTACACCTGAAGTCACACTCTGGGTCACACCTGAAGTCACACTCTGGGTCACACCCTGCAGTCATCCTGTGGGTACACCTGAAGTCACACTCTGGGTCACACCTGCAGTCACACTGTGGGTACACCTGAAGTCACACTCTGGGGCACACCTGCAGTCACACTGTGGGCACACCTGAAGTCACACTCTGGGGCACACCTGCAGTCATCCTGTGGGTACACCTGCAGTCACACTCTGGGGCACACCTGCAGTCACACTGTGGGTACACCTGCAGTCACACTCTGGGGCACACCTGCAGTCATCCTGTGGGTACACCTGAAGTCACACTCTGGGGCACACCTGCAGTCACACTGTGGGCACACCTGAAGTCACACTCTGGGGCACACCTGCAGTCACACTGTGGGCACACCTGAAGTCACACTCTGGGGCACACCTGCAGTCACACTGTGGGTACACCTGAAGTCACACTCTGGGGCACACCCTGCAGTCACACTGTGAGCACACTTGTAGTACCACTGTGGGGCCCACGTGCAGTCCAATGTACTTGGTTGATAATATGAAAAGAAGACCTGAACCCACTAGTTTGAGACTCTCATCTCCAGCAAGCAAATACACAAATAAATAAACGTAAAGAAGACATGTTTTATCTACTTCACTATATTCTAAAATAGAATAAGAGAATGTTCTTAGTTCCTGTGATCCATAACCAGCTATTATGATAAAACCTCAATTAAATAAGTTTTGCTTCCAAATATGTATTGATTTAGGTATTAATATCCATGTTTACAAAAATAGGTTAAATCAACCAAACATACTAAATAAAATACTTTAAATGCTACACCTTTCAGTTATCAGAGCCAGCAGGTTGCTTCCCGTGGAAAGAACAAATCCTTCTTTTTCTAACAGTGTTGCCATTGGTACTAAAACAGCTACTACGGGAGGAATGAAGCTGAAGTTCATCCGAGTAAAGCTAATTTGCAGCTTAGCGTGTTCTTAAAGAGTTGGAGATGCTTTCCAAGGTTTTTAAAATAAACTTGGAAATCCAGGAGGCAGAAATTCTGAATTTCCAAGTTAGTGACAATATCATCCAAAAAATCTCTTTGCAAAATATCTATGATGTCAGTGGATCAGACAGATGATGCCAGCGATAGATCACTCACTTCCTTGAGTCTTCAGTGGTGATGCTGCTAATGTGAATGTCATGGCAGTTTGTGTGAATGAATATGGCAAGTATGTGCTGATCATCTCTGTTCTTATCAGTAGGAGTCTCACACAAGCTACCACGAAAACAAAAATGTATCTAGGAGCTGTGATCTGCTTAGAAATACTTCACAAAGGCTATAAAATTTAGGAATCTTGCTGTATTAGGGGAAGAGAAGGGAAGCTAATACAGACCTAGCCGCTACTGTTACTGAGCAAAGGATAAGTTCCTGACCAAATCTGTCTAGACCTAGTTTAATGGAAAAGAGAAACAGAGGTGAAAATCTATAGCTAAATAATATTTCAATCCTGGAGAATTTCTTGCAATAGAAAGACAACCTGTTTTACTTGCAAAGTCTCAATTTTCCCATTTTTCAAGTGGACATGGAATCATTTGCAGGCTCTCAAAAGAGCTCAGAAAGGTTTAATGAGGTGACATATCTGAAATGTTATCTACAGGAAAATATTTTTATTATCTCTGCAGATAATACCTCAGCTTGACTGAGGAAAAGAAAGATAACCCAAGCTATCATTGTATTATGATAAAGCAATGAACTACCACCTGCAGGAAATTGGCTTCATGAAAGGCAACGGCAAAGAGCACATCAGGACTTCATGGAATCAATCAGAGGCAGGCAGGAAGAACACAAGCCAGATGAAGTGGAGTCTTTCATGACAGGCAGGAGAATATATCAAAGCCATCCTTGCTAATTTCAAAAAAACTCCTCTCTCTCCGCTCAAGGTGAGAACATTGCTTCAGACAGCATGCTGGCTCTGCTGGACTTCTGTGAAGATGCTATGACTCCA
Organism: Microtus pennsylvanicus; assembly: GCF_037038515.1. NCBI lineage: Eukaryota > Metazoa > Chordata > Mammalia > Rodentia > Cricetidae > Microtus > Microtus pennsylvanicus. Next base: position 11,603,056 of record NC_134583.1, on the reverse strand, counting down.
TTTTTGGGTTTCTTAAAGAATGATTTAGGAATGAAACAGGCCAGCTCGGGTAAGCTCTGCAAGTTAGATCACCAGTGAGAGCAAATGGACGGTGAGATTCCCATGTTCCCTTCTCTGCCGGGAATTTATTTGTACCAACTGTGCCCTCATTTTTGTATTTCGATTCTGGGTCAAGATTCACTTAAACACTACCTTCCAAAAATGATAATCAATTTTATATGCAGTTAAAGGGGGATACCTTTGTAAAATTAAGTAATACAACGAACCAGGTAAAATTTAATGCATATATCCTTGAAAGGCAGAAATTCAGGAAGAGAAACAATGCTCAAAAATTTTAGGCTCATGTAGATATATAGAAGTTCAAGCAGAAGGACTGTAAGAGTCACAGGGGAAGTATGACATCAAGGAAACAGTATTTTCCACGCGCAATGGTTTGATAGGTTATGAAGTCACAGAGACTGTGGCAGAAAACAGAGTCCCATCACTGATAGGGGAGAGTAGATATGAGCTTCTATCCTTAACCTGGAAGCTGTTTCTAGTTGACAACCACTTGCAAAGGTACTATTAGACTTCCCCAGTGGTGTCTCACTGGATGTATAAACCAAACTTAAGGGAATCCCTTTGCACAGTAGTAGAAGGCCAACACAAAAGAAGCTCAGTGGTATTGCCATAGAATTTTTGTCTTATATTGCTTTGTTTGGGCATTTTTTTATTTTACCAATCTTTTGCTTTTATCATAAGGTTTCTGATTCTGTGTTTTCATGGGTTGTATGTGTATGTGTGTGTACATCTGTGTTTTCATGGGTTGTATGTGTATGTGTATATACATCTGTGTTTTCATGGGTTGTATGTGTATGTGTGTATACATCTGTGTTTTCATGGGTTGTATGTGTATGTGTGTGTACATCTGTGTTTCTAGTGCTTTTCTTCTGCTTTGTTTGTGGTTTTGTTTGTCTGTTTTCTAAAGAGAGAGAGAAAGAAAACATGGAGTTTGTTAGTTCGGAAAAGTGGGGAGGATCTTGAAATGATTAGGGAATGAGAAATTGTGATCAGAATATACTGTAAAAAATTTTAATTAAAATTATTTTATTTTTCAAAATTACAAATTATAGATCACAGCAGGTACTCCATAAAGATGAAAGTTTTTCACAGTACTAACATAGGCTTAGAAGAACTATGAAGGAACTCTGATCCTATGTTTAAGTTATAAATTCAAAGGCAGGCAGAGTTATCCACTCCTGTAGTACCAGCTACTTGGCCAGACAAGGCAGGATGATGTCTTGAGGCCAGAAGTTTAAGATCAGACTACTCAACAAAATAAACCCCGAGTCACACAACAGCTCTAACCCCCAATCAAAGAATTGTTTCTGCAACAAGAGGAGACCATCACAGAAAATGACAATAGACGTTCAAATAGCCAAAAGACACTTCAGGTCATGCTCAACCTCCTTAGCGATCAGGGAAATGCAAATCAAAACAACTTTGAGAAACCATCTTACACCTGTCAGAATGGCTGAAATAAAAAACACCAATGATAGCCTATGCTGGAGTGGTTGTGGAGTAAGGGGAACACTCATCCATTGTTGGTGGGAATGCAAACTTGTGCAACCACTTTGGAAATCAGTGTGGTGGTTTCTCAGGAAACTGGGAGTCAACCTACCTCAGGATCTAGCAATTCCACTCTTGGGAATATACCCAAGAGATGCCCAATCATACTACAAAAGGATTTGTTCAACTATGTTCATAGCAACACTTTTTGTAATAGCCAGAACCTGGAAACAACGTAGGCACCCCTCAATAGAAGAGTGGGTAAAGAAGGTGTGGCACATACACACTTTACAGTTCTACTCAGCAGTAAAAAACAATGACATCTTGAATTTTGCATGCAAATGAATGGAAATAGAAAACACTTTACTGAGTGAGATAAACCAGACCTAAAAAGAGGAATATGGTATGTATTCACACATAAGTCTCATAAGTGGATTCTAGCCATAAACAAAGAACATTGAGCCTATAGTTTGTGATCCAAGAGAAGCTAAATAAGGTGAACCCAAAGAAAAACATATAGTTATCCTCCTAGATATTGGAAATAGACAAGATCGCCCAGCAAAAGTTGGGAGCAGGGCATGGGGGTGTTTTGGGGGTAAGGGGAGATGGGGAGAGAGAAGGGAGAAGGGGAGGATCGGGAGAGCTTGGGGGAATAGGATAATTGAGATGGAGGAAGGGTGTATATGGGAGCATGGAAGAAGATATCTTAACTAAGGGAGCCATTTTAGGGTTGGCTAGAGTCTTGGCTCTAGAGGGGTTCCCAGGTGTCCAAGGGAATTTCCCAAACCAGCTCTGTGGGCAGCAGAGGAGAGGGTACCTGAACTGGCCTTCTCCCATAGACACACTGATGGATATCTTGCATATTACCATAGAACCTTCATCTGGCGAGGGATGGAGATAGAGACAGAGACCCACATTGGAGCACTGGACTGAGCTCCCAAAGCCCAGATAGACACAATGAAGAAACCATGGAGTGCTCAGTCTCAATGGAAATCTCTGCCCTCCAGTTCCTGCACTGATGTCTCAGGGAAAAGCAAAAAAGTTAAGGTTAAAAAAAATTGTAAAATCTAGAATACCTGGAAGCCTGCTGTAAAACAGTCTCTCATAAAAATGTCTGCATAAGCAAGACCTGAACAGTGTCAATACCAATAAGTATGGTAATGTGGAAAAGCAAAAGTCTCTCAGTAAACTCCCAACCCTAGACAAAGAACCACAGGAAACTAATGATTGTGGAGAGAGGGGGAATTATCCTCTCCCAAAGAGGAGCAGAGTAACTGGTTATCCAATAAAACGTTATATAAATAATCCACAGCAAAAATGGACCTAAAAGTCTGTATTTATATATTTGTACACATGCATATACATTTATATAATATATAACTATATGGTATGTATTTAAATATATATATGTATTATGTAACCATGATCATCAACGAAATAAGCTATTGATTTGATAGCAAGCAGGCGTGGAAGAAGTTAGATGAAGAGGACTTCAGAGTTGTTGGGAGCACAGGAATGAGGCTAAAATTATATTTTAATTAAAAATTCAGAAAAGGTAAAATCATTTTTTAAAAAATGGGGCAACAACTACAACAAAACTAAACACTCTAGGATGTCTACCATTGACCACAGGAACATTGAGAGGAAAAGCATGGTGTTTAGCATTGATATCTAAAGGACAGTAGGAGAATATCATATAAAAGCAATGCATACACAGTGGGATGAGGCTCTGAGGTCCCCAAATTGCACAGGTATAAATCATTACACTTTAACAGCTTGCAATGTCATTGGTGTTGGCAGAAGAGCTGAAACGTCAAATACCGTGCTAGCAGTTGTCACCTGGGGATTGCACGGCTCTACTTTCAATAAATATCAGAGAACAAATTAACTAAATAACATTAATTGTATTTTATCTGTGGCTTCTTTCTATTTATTTTCTAGTAAGTATCTTTTTTAAGGTATAAAAACAGTTAATTCACTGAAGGGTCAATGAATTTGAGATAGTAAACAACTAAATTAATTAACTCACATAACCACAGACGCTTTGCATAAATTGTTTAAATCATTTTCTAGTAATATTCTGAATAAACAGAAAACAAAATGTTTGCACTTAAGAACAGAGTTAGAAGAGTCCCTAAAGGATGTTTTAGCATAAGTTCCTTGGAATATTTGGAAATGTGTATTAACTGAATTGAATTTTTCCAAGAAGTTTATTCATAGCAGAAAACGAAGAATATTTGATTTGCCACTTCTCAGATATAAAGTTTTAGTATATTAGAACATATCATCTATGAACATAAGTTTTTACTTTATGAAACATACTGACCAAAAGATGCCTAAATGTTTCTTTGAAAGTACATCATTTGACAACATTCCCTTTTGCTATTGTAAAGTCTCACGCTCAAGAATGCACCTCAAAAATGACTTCATTGATCACGTTCTGCCACTTTAATCTGAAATACATTTTGCATACACATATATACACACACATGCACACACACACACAAATATATATGCACATCCTTGTAGTGCACACACAACTTTTCTTAAATGCTCTTCTCCGTGTTTAGATAGCCTCTTAGCTAGCCTGAAGAAGACCAGTCATAGCTGAACTAAGAAGAATATTTTAAAATGTATGTGAAAAAAAACTAGCACATTGGTATTCTCAAACTTTGTAATTTTACCCATATTTTCATATATGTATTTCATTCAAATTTCAGTGTCTTTTATTATTTTCCATCTAGCTGTATCAGTTAATAATAATTATTATAATAATTATCATTAAATTATTTAGAAGCAAAACATTTTAGATACAAATTGTGTGCATGTGATTGACATTTTGGTAGCAATGCTTATGTGTAACAGTGTTGTAATTATAACACACTACAACAAAGCTAGATATTTAAAGGCATGCCTCATTACTCTTTGAGGTACATAAAGTTATAAAACAAAATATCCTTCTCCTATGTTCTGTTATGTAGGTAATCGTAAAACTTTGGGCGGAGTGTAGTATTGAGATAAAATTAAGTCTTAGAGATAGTGTTAACTACAATAAAACTAAAATTCATAAAAAAAATGACTTTGAACATAAAATGTGTCTTAATTGATGGATAATTGGATGTCATAATTTGATTCTCACAAGGAAAGAAGAAAGCAGAGTTTCACAGAAAGGAAAGCATGATGACTAATTTTATATGTCAACTTAGCTCGGGATATAAAAATAGAAATGGATAATGAGATAGAAATACTGAAGAAATCTCAGATGGAAATGAAAATGAGTATAAAACAAAATTGGTCAGGGAACAAGCCCAGTGACAAGCCTCACCACCAGAGGGTCAATCAAAGGAAATGGTACCTGTGAAAAGGAAATACACAATGGGGATAAGTGAATCTTTTTAAGTATGAGCAGCCCAAATTGATGTATAATCGTCATAGAAGAAGAAGAATTCCCTGTGATGGCATAGAAAAAAATCTGTAACATCCAAGATGGAAACTTGCCAAATCGAGAAAAGTAGAGGCCTATGGAAGGACACTAGGACCACATGCTTACAGATAGTAATGGAGAAAGCAGAATTGTTAAACACATAGGCTTTTTTCCTCAACAGAAGAAACCACCACCCACTCACCCAGAAGGCTGGTGTGGATATTGTTTAACAACTCGGTGATCTTTTGCTCTTCTGTGGAGCCAGCCCTTATCCGAATCCCCCAGAATCCCCAGCATTGTTTCACAGTCAATAGAACACATTCTTATGAAAAAGGCACCATGTACTTTGCAAAGAGTTTGCTATTATACTTACTGCAAATTCCTCCTCCCTAGACCCTTATCCCCACCATTGTTTCACAGTCAATAGAACCCATTCTTGTGGAAGAGCTCATGCATGCTTTGCAAAAGACAATGCACTTTGCAAGAGAGTTTTGATGTAATTATGCCTTAAGCTTTCTTGTGATAATTGTCACGAGGAAACTTTTTTCCAAAGTTCAAATGTGTTTAAATATGTAAAACGTGAACTGTTCAGGGTCTGACTACTGAATTTGAACGAGCCTGGCTAACTAAATCCATGCCCGGTTTCATTCTTACTTCTCCAGGAATCATTCCCTTTCTGTCTATGACACCTATCCACATACACCTACCCACATACAATGACACCATTGTATCTTTTTTTTTTTGACCAAATACTACTAGTCTTAAAAAGCAACACAAAAACAGACAAAGCAAAATAATAATAAAAGACCAGAGTAATAATTGGTTCCTTAAATGACTCCTAATGAGATCAGTTCCTTGCTCAGCTATCATCAGAGAAGTTTCCTTCTGAAGCAGAAAAGAACAAATACAGAGACCCACAGCCAGACAAGCAGAGAGTGAGAACCTTGAAACACCCAAACCTAATGCTGTGTCTCCATTAACACCTTCTACAGCAAAGCTCAGAGACCCACCCCCCCCACCCGCCCCATCCCTGTGGAAGAGGAGGCAGAATTTAATAAGAGACAGAGGGGTTGAAGGAAGCCAATAAACAAGGCCCACTAAATCAATTGGGCAAACCTCCTGAATTCTGAGGTAGCACACACAGGCCTGTAAGAGCCTGTCCCAGCTTCTCTCAATATATATAATGGCTTCCAGTTTAGAACTAGAATATTGTCAACAGAACAGCACCATTTCTAGCTGCTCATAAAGTGCCTCTGAATGAGTCAACACGTCAGTGTTTGCAAAATGAGGAAAGTTAGAGCAATTACTTACTGGGGCAGTCACACATACTGCTCAGAATTCTGTAGCTCTAAAGAGGGGTCGACTCAGTGCTGTTATTATCAGCGCTGCAGGTTCTTTAAGTAATTAAAATATCACAGTGCTTGTAGACTGTGCTGTACAATGTAAAATCAATTTTATATAAAAAAAAGATCCATGAGAAGAAATAGGCTTCTTGAGAAAACGTTGCGAGATAACCACATATCTGGATACCTTTTATTTAGCACCATGCTCACACACACCTATAACAAGCTCAAATGAGTTTGATGTTCCAGTTTGGCCTCCATGGGCACTTCACACATATATTTATATACACATTGATACAGAGATGGACAGACACACTCACATTCATGTAAAAAAATATGCTTTTAAAAAATGATTGATAAGAAAATCAGAGGAACATCTTACATGTCTTTACAGTGAATAATTATTCTCAACGACTGTGGATATTATCTCTACAAATATTTACTGACAGCATTTCAAATATAAAATATTTTAATATTTGAAGCATATAAAAGCAATATAGAAGAAATCCTTCATCTGAATTTGATAAAATTATTTATAGACACTCCAGGTTTTCATTGTCTATGTCTATCTATGTTATCTATGTCTTTCCGTAAAGTCTAATCTCCAGAGTTAAACAATTATTTTTTGGAAACAGGGTCGCATCATGTAGTCTTGGTTGGCCAGGAACTCACCATATAGACCTGACTGATTTCAAACTCAAAAAGATCTATCTGCCTCTTCTTCCAGAGTTCTGAGTTTAAAAACGTGCATCATCACACTTGACCAATATTACACATCTTACTGTTTACACATCTGGAGAAATTATGCCAGCTTTCTTTTCCTCCTCCTCCTCCTCTTCTTCTGATTTCATATTTTATTGTATATTCCATAGGAAAAATGCTATCTCTGATTACTTTCTTGAATAATATTTCTTTGACTTATAGTATTTTTTTATATAAAGCATCCCCCACTGTCTTCCTAGGGGACACAGGCACAAAAAGCACAAGCATTACTTGTCATCTCAAGCCTACACTCAGCAACACCATCACACACTCAAGACCACACAAAGTGGAGGTAAACAACAGTGCAGTGGTAGATCTCAGGGGAACTCAAGTGTACACACTCACTTTTGCTTCTATCTTAAGGCACCCTACCATGAGGAGGTAAAAATCCATCTTTACTAACTAAATATTGTAATATTGAGTCACTTGGTTCAAAATTGCTTTCTCACAATAAATCATCAATTCACAATAAAAATTTAGAGTGGAAAGCAATATTTGTTAACTATTAAACATTTTCTTCTGACTTCAACCTGGCATGGCATAGGCTTTTAAAATGTGCATATCAGAATACTTAGAGAACAGAGAATATTGTCTAAGTATTGTGTTTAACTATTAAGCTTTATAAAATGCAATCCCTTTCCCCAATGATCTCTTTCTGTAAATTCAGAAAGATTATCAATTATTAAATATTATTAGGTTATTTTCTCTAATTTACCATTTCCTAAAAATTTATGTACATAATAAAAGTTTTATTTCACGATCTTAAGATTTATAGATAAAAGATAATATACCTCTTATATAGATAGACATGTGGTAAATATATATATACTATATAGCTAATAGGCAGCTCATAGATCACTTATAAGTAATAAGATAGATAGCTTATAGATAGATAATAGATAATAATAGATGATATATACATAGATAAATAGAAGACAGAACTCTAAAATAAAAACATTTAATCTTGAAGGTATAAGTTCTTAGCCATATGTAAAAAAAAGCAGGGGTGGGTATTAAAAATAAGGCTATTTCTATTTTAATTTTGCATTTAGCATTCTTTTATCAAATGATATTAGCATTTTGGTAAATTTTGTCAGCTTGAAAAAAATTATCAAATATGTTTGGTTTTCAAGCAAGGGCGAATCTGTTACATATGACTTAAAATTTATAAAGACTTTGCAAACAATGCTAGCTAGTCATCAAAATGATAATATGGATAGAGAATGTACAGAGTATAACAGAAACCCCAGACCTTGATTGTTTACATAGAATTGGAACAATTCATCATAACATAGTTAAGCACTGATAACAAGGCTATATAGAAGAGACATTCCAGAGTTTCCCCAGTTCTTCAGACTATATAAAGTACTGCTTCTAACATAATGCCACTTCTATATCAAAAGATAGATGCAGGTGATCTAAGAAAAATTTCAATCTCATAGTGAGTCACATATTAAGAATTACTGCAATAATATATTATGCAGAATCCCATCCAAGTGAGTAGATTATATGGATAGGTTTTTTCAGTATCTCAGTGTGAAAATGATAAATGACATATAATTTATGACATTGTCATTTAGCAATTAAAATGACTCATATCATTTTGTTTACTGTCTTCTCATCTATGGATCCTGTAATTTTGCATTGTTAGTAGTAACAAATCTTACTCAGCAGCACTTTCTAATAGAACTCAGCATGGACAATTTTCAACAGATTCAATCTCTGCCTGAATCGTACTAATCCTTTGATAGGACTCAAGGAAGAGTTTGAATCCCTGTAGAGTTCCTGATGCACTGACTACTCAAAACAATAATAACAAGGCACCAAGCAGAGGGAAACTCAGACCTCACATCTGTTCTTTGACCTGGTGAAACAGGCTGTGGGATGGCTCTGGTGGATGTTTCCCAGGACTAGACTTACCCACTGGAGCTTGGAGGTCTTTTGCAGGATTTGTGCCCAATGGGATGACTGAGAATCTTTAATTGTGATTTATCTCAAGGCAACTTTCTGAAAGAGATAAAGGCTACAGGGAAAGATGTAACAATGTTGCCAAATTTTGCATTTTGGCAAATAATTAAATTGGTTTCCTCCTTTCATTCTTTTTGAGGACTTTTGTTCTATTTATTTCTTTGTTTGCTTTCAAGATAGGATCTCATCCTCCATGCTTTGATTTATTATATAGCCTTGTTTGGCTGGCCTTGAGTTCCTGACTTTCCAATTTCCTCCTCCTGAGTGCAGACACTACCGGAATGTACCTCATGTACAGCTATAATGTGTTTTAGTTAGGTTCCAATGGTTCCTGATGATTTAGAAATATTTTGAAGCTATTAATACATATTTGTCCCAATAAAACTATTCAAACCCCATGAAAAGTCACCACAATGCCTTAAAAACAAAGTCTTTGGTTTTATCATGTCCTCTTTTCAATTGGGCAATACTGGTTACTTGCTCTTTCATAGCTGAAATTTTAGCCTGTCTTAAATATCAACATAAGAATAATTTGTGATTCCTCTTACGGAATAATTTGTGTTAGCCTACAGTTAGATTTTTGAAACATCAATATTTCTTTGTCATTTTATATTTGTGGAAATGATGAAGCTAATAATTTGCTTCATGAAATTTTACTAACTTATGCAGGGAACTCACTGAGACTGGTATAATGTATATAAATACACATGAGGGGTCAACCTCAGGTGTCATTCCTCAGACACCATTCACCTCATTTTCTAAGACTGAGTCTCTCACTGGCCTAGAATTGCCCGCTAGGCAATGCTGGTTGACAAGTGAGCCTGGGGGATCCACCTGTCCATTTATACAACACAAGCATTATCACACATTATCACAGCTGAAATCATGTTTACATAGAAAGTACTTTAAAGACTAGGATAATTCCATTATCCTCTATGATATTTTAATAAAATAAATATCTGGGCTATAAAGATAAGTGAATGAATTCTAGTGCATGAATACCCAAGTTTTAAAATTGGATCACAGAAAGAACATCCAATAATAATTTATAAAGAAATTTCCATTGAGCTTTAGAAGGAAATATGCTTCCCATTTAAGGCCTTGTACTGCATAAACATTTATTTTCCACATTTTAGCTAGCTGTGAGACTCTGTATTAATTGATGTCCACTGGAAAAATATTTTCTATTAAGGCCTTAAATCTACTCTAATCTAGGTTATGAACAAGTGGCATCTTGACACAATGTCCATTTAGCAAAACAACAGTAGCAGATTCACCATTAGTGTCTACGCCTTCCCTATGCATGTGATCTTGACAAGGTTTAGAGTACTAGGTATGAGTTCCTTTCTGTGAAGTAGACCGCACAACAGAAAGAGTTTGAACCCCCATAAGAGCTCTGTCACTAATACACCCAATGAACATGTCTTGCCAAGCAGATTACTGTAACTCTTGAGGTTCACATTAGGATAGGGCTTTCAATGAATTCTTTCCCCTAGAAGCTCACATTGTATTTCCCAACACTGTAATAAATAGCCTGTTGGGAGGAAACTTCAGCTCATTCCATCTTGATTTCTCAATGTTCTGCAAACTGACTTGTGCTATCTTCAGTAACAGAGTATTATAATCTGGTTCTGGTGGCATGATGGATACTGAAAATATTCTATAGGGTCTAGGGGCCCTTGCGAGCCTCCCTGATGTATGACTTATAGGGAGAGATCCCACATCTTTGTCCATACTTTTAACTTCTAGAAGGAGCACCACACACTCATGCAGATTTCATTTACTCAAAACAAATTTTATTTAAAATTTTAAACTACTAATAAAATGGTAGATTTCTTTCTGAAATTTCATTACAGTTATTGTTTGTGTGTGTGTGTGTGTGTGTGTGTGTGTGTGTGTACATTCATGTGTGTGTTAGGCTGTGTGTGATGATCAGAGGAAACTTCTTGAGGAGCCTTTCATGGGCCCCCATGTCAAATGTGGTCCAGTCATTCCCAGTCACTATGGAGAACATGTCTTACAAAGAAAATTTTTAAAAAATCCAGTGCCTACTATTAAAAAAGAAACATAGTGTTCTGGATGATGGAATAGACATGAAGAATGAATCAAAAACTTCTGTAGGAAATAGGAAACACATATTTTGGCAGATTTCTTTAAATGATAAAAGACCAAAGCTAAGAGTGGGTATAAGTTACTTTGTATATGAGGAATTACTAGACAGGGTGCAGACATGAGTATCATTACTCCAGAATCTTGGCATCCAAATTGGCCTCCTCAAGAGGCAGATGTTCCATTCCTAGAAACTGGATCCCTATTACAAATGAAACAAAGCATGAGATGGGTTGAATGTATAGGGCCAGAAAAACAGAAAGGAAGGCTGAGGCAATATATAACTAAAATTGCAGTGAATGCATGGGGTTGTGACCTGATACAGCAATGGAAACCCCACATTATCATTCCTGCAGTCCCCCAAACTCATGTTTCTGTAAAGGTTATTATAAGGTATTATAAACAAAGGTCATCAGTAATTCAGGCTGTACAAAAAAGAGAAAGCAACTAGTAAACCTTCATGGGTACTCGCAGCCCTGCCTTTAAAATGGATAACTGAAAAATCAATATGAGATAAACAATGACACTAGGGCAGACAACTACATCCACACAAAACCTGAGAGAGCTTGAGTAGTAATTGGGACCAACAGCTGCTAAAAACATTTGATTATAAATGCTGCTGGATTAATCCAACATATAAATTTTGAAAAGGCCTTGACTTCAAAAGATACGTTACTTTGGAGAAGAGGTTTTGTTTTGTTTCCAGAGTAAATGAGAGGTTAAAGATTCATTCTGGGTTAACAAAAATCAGGTTTGATCAAGAAAGACCCTCTGAGAAATCTTTGATAGGGACAGATGGCCCAGATGATCTAGCATTTCAGAGGACCTCTGTTGGAGTTTCCTCTGGATTCTACATCCAGAACAGTCTCAAGACTGCTGACTGAGATGATTCAAGCCTCACAGTCTATTCTAATCAGGACTTGACAATAATCCCAAATTATATTTAGGTTCCCCTAAGATTATCAGCACCCCCAATCAGCAGGAAGTAGCCTAGAAAACTACTCCCACATTCTCCCCTCATAAAACGGATTATGAAATATTCATTCTTGTTTAGAATGTTGGTTACAAGTTTTTATGAATAATGGTCAAAAAAAACGCCAAACAAAGGAGATTAGATTCAGAGTTCTTGCTTTGAAAAAAGGAGGGGGGAGTGCTGTGGAACAATGATTTGTACCATGTAAAGGTTTCACTTGTATTGGTTTAATAAAACACTGATTGACCAGTAGCCAGGCAGGAAGTATAGGCACAGCATCCAGAATAGAAGAATTCTGGGAAGAGGAAAGGCTCAGTCTGCAGTCATCACCCAGATACAGAGGAAGCAAGATTAGTAAGAATGCCTCACTGATAAAAGGTACCAAGCCATGTCGCTAACACAGACAAGAATTGTGGGTTAATGGAAGATGGAAGTGTTAGTTCATAAGAAAGTCTGAGCTAATAGGCCAACTAGTTTATAATTAATGTAGGCCTTTGTGTGTTTCTTTGGGATTGAATGACTTTGGGGGCTGAGAAGGACAGAAACCTCTGTCAACATCATTCCATCTTGATTTCTCAATATTCTGCAACCCAACTATGTTCTACCTTCAGTAACTGAGTGTTATGATCTTGTTCTGGTAGAATCACATATACTGACATCACATTACATGTTTAGAGGGTTCCTAATGTATTTTACAATGATTGTTCATGCTAATTGCTATTTATACCATGGAAGTGCCACTCTGTTCTATATTTTCAGGTAAATGTAAATAACTGTTTCAGCACTTAATAGAGATTTGTGTAGCTGCTTCTGAACCTACATGCTTCTTAGAGTCCAAAGGACTAATTCTCTTTCAAATCTGCACTTTACCTACTTGACTTCATCTTTGTAAATGGAATTTCTATTCTAGTAGTCACCCAAGCTGAAATTGCTGGATCTGTATTTGTGCTCTCTGTTTCCTCAGTTTCTTCACACAACAGACATATGTACTTTTGATCCAAACATAATAAAATCAGGCATTCTTTAAACTTCTAGCTTACTTGAAACCGCCATTGCCTCTAACTTGTATTAACAGTGGTATAATTCATCATTTTCCTTTTTTTTAAATTTATTTATTTATTAAAGATTTCTGTCTCTTCCCCGCCACAGCCTCCCATTTCCCTCCCTCTCCCCCAATCAAGTCCCCCTCCCTCGTCAGCCCAAAGAGCGATCAGGGTTCCCTGCCCTGTGGGAAGTCCAAGAACCACCCACCTCCATCCAGGTCTAGTAAGGTGAGCATCCAAACTGCCTAGGCTCCCAGAAAGCCAGTACATGCAGTAGGATCAAAAAACCCATTGCCATTGTTCTTGAGTTCTCAGTACTCCTCATTGTCCGCTATATTCAGCGAGTCCAGTTTTATCCCAGGGTTTTTCAGACCCAGGCCAGCTGGCGGCCTTGGTGAGTTCCTGATAGAATATCCCCATTGTCTCAGTGTGTGGGTGCACCCCTCGCAGTCCTGATTTCCTTGCTCGTGCTCTCTCTCCTTCTGCTCCTGATGTTGTCCTCGTAATGGTTGTCAATAGCAGCTGTGTTGTGTCTTTGTCCTGGTTGAATTTCCCTTGACTATCACACACATAATATAATCAAAAGTAGTTTCCACATGCTATATAGGTCTTGGATCTCCTCCCCTTCTTAGTCCTACACTCTAGTCACTAAATCACCTTCCATATATTCATCTCAGTTCTAACTTCAAGTCTTATTTTGGGAGCTAGAACAATGCTTGTATTAAAGACTTATATGTCTTGACTCTGGCTTCATTTGGGTGTCCACCTGGAAGACTTCTCTTCTGAGATCCCATTATGTATGGGCTCATATTCCTTTCACTGTAAACAAATTCACATTAATTTCTGTTTGTTCATTTCTAAACTGAGACCCCAATTTTGTATCTATAAAAATTATTGTTGGCTGGTGTTTTCGGGGGCTCAGTAGTGGTAGTAGGAGTTTTTGTAAGTCCTTTACCTGTTTTGGGGACCACTTTCCTCATACTTGGTTGCCTTACCCCTTCTTAATATGAGACTTTGTGCCTGGTCCTATTCTCTTGTTGTGCCATGTTTGGTTCATGTTCCTGGAAATCCAGCTCTTTTCTTAGGGGAGATCTTACAGAAATGGATCTGGGGAAGAAGGGGGTAGTGGTGGGAAACTGAGAGGAGTGAAGGGAGGGGGATGAGTAGGAAGGTTGTATTGTGTGAGAGAAGAATACAGATTTAAAAACAAAACAAAAAACTTAACAGTGACTTTGGAAGTGAAGTTTATTTAAATTTTTTTTATTTTAAAAAGTAACAACTATTAGGAATTTCTGCATAGAATTTGATGCTAATTCCATAGGTAATGAGTTGATGAAGATGTAGTTAGCCTTAATGTTAGCTAAATTAAGCATAATGAGACTAATATTTAATGGAAGAATAATCATATGTGAAATCATGTGTGATGTGTCAGTTCCTTCCCTGGTTATAAGTGTTTCACAGCAGACAGGATGCTTACAATAATGCTAACTTCTAGTTTTTCAGCATTTTTTTGACATTGACTAGATCTAACCAGAGGTGAAATTTATGTTCATATTTTCAGGAATAGCTGGTGCTTGGATTAAGTATTCTGTCACTCACTTTGTGCAGTCATGACAAATACTTGATATAAACAACTTAAGAGTTAAAAATATTTATTTTAGCTTACAGTGTCAGAGGTTACAGTACATAGTTGCGGCTACATGCTCTCTGTTCCCAAAGTGAGGCAGAACATCATTGAGGTGGAAGCAAATACTGGAAACTGTTTGTTTTTAGATGGGCAAGAACTAGAGAAAAATGGAGTCTGGATGAAATGGAACCTAAGATATTGTCTTCCATCAAACCACACCTGTTAAAGTTTATACTGTCTCCTCAATCAGCAACCCCAGCTAGAAATCACGTACTTGTTTCATATGGATGCCAAACCATACGTTTATGAATTACCTATGAGCTAAGGGACTCTAGCTTATTTTGAATGGCTTCCTGAAAGGCATTGATGGATCAGAGAGACCAGTTCTGCCTCTCAGTAAAGTGACTGACTCAGCTTATCACTGGAATGAGAAACTTAAAAATAAGAGAACAAAGTAGGTGAGAGAACAATTTGAGAGAGGGAGGGAGAGAAAAAGAGAGAGACAGAGACAGAGACAGAGAGAGAATAAGTGAACAAATTTTCTGGTGCTGTGAGGACATCTTCCTTTTGCTGCTCAGTCCTTATGCTGTATTCCTACACTAGGTTCAAAGAGACATACCTGGAGACTTCCAATTTTCAAATGTGCTTCCGTTACATTACATATGCTTGACTGTTTGTCCTAAGCCATTGCTGCTGGATTTTCATTACTTGAAAATGTGTGGTCAAATGAGCACCAATATCCACTCTAGAAATTTCAAACCAATGACTTTCATTAGAAAAATAAAATAATCATATACATGGTTGGCTGAGTTCTTAACTCTATCCAAAGTTTAAAAATAAAATACATTACCATTCTTCCAGGACATATGGAATCTTGAGTAGCAGAGAAGGTCACTTTTAATAACCAGATGTGGGTATAAATAATGAGTAAAACACTGGGCTATGTAGTTCAGAAGCAGAGTGTTTAACCAGCATGCATGTGGTCCTGGTTTAAATCCCCAAAACTGCAAAATGGGTCAAAGAAAGACATCTAGTTTGGACAAAGTTGTTTTTTAATATCCAAAACTATTTATTCCACAACAAAAATAAAAGTTGAAATTAGAAATGTGGTTCTTATTTTCTAAAAATTTATTGTGGGTGTTTGGATTAGTGTGCTCATAAATGTTAATGTTAATCTGTTGTCGGTTGAATAGTAGACCTTCATCTGGACAAAGAAAGAGGAAAAGGAGGAGGAGAAAGAGAAAGGGTAATAGCTATCCTGCAGAAGTACAGCCAGTCTCTCCAAAACTCCATTGTGGCTTGGGGTTTGAGCCAATAGAAACTGCAAAATGCTTTAATTTCTGAGCTTTTCCATTATCAACTATTTTTCAGGAAAATCTTCAATTTTCAAACAAGTACTGACATTCTAAAGAGAGTTTCTTTGCTTTTTTTGGATTTCATAGTGAGAAATTAGATGTGATCTATTCTTCCAAAGAATTGTTTCTATACATG
Organism: Microtus pennsylvanicus; assembly: GCF_037038515.1. Lineage (NCBI taxonomy): Eukaryota > Metazoa > Chordata > Mammalia > Rodentia > Cricetidae > Microtus > Microtus pennsylvanicus. The sequence goes on along the minus strand of NC_134583.1, from coordinate 11,586,768 downwards.
TTCTCTGTCTTTGATTCTTCATTCATATATATATATATATGAGATATATATATATCTCAATGCTCTCTTTGTGTAGTTGATCAGTGAGGTCCTCCCAAAGCACAAGCCATGACTGGACTGTTGGGACCTGAAGATGGCAGAGAAATGAAGCTTTGCCATGGATCAGTTGCAAACAATGAATTTTCGTGTCTCTGTGACTCACCAGTGGCTAAACTGCAACAGAAATAAGACAGTCAAGTTGTTGAGATAAACTTTCTGGAACAAAAAGATCCAGAAGAAATGAAGCAATTTTGATTGCCTTAGACTTTACCGTGCTGAGTCTATCTGCCAATTATTGAAGTCAGCTGTCCAGCAGAGGGATAGGGAGAGGTATGTAGCAACTTACTCTGTGTGGGGGACACCATCTTTTTTTAAGGATGCACGGCTTCCTGGAGTCATGTCAGCTCCCATAGCCATGATGGCAGGAAAGCACATTGCAGTAAGACAGCTGCAACAGTATAAAGTGTCTCATTGCACTCCCCAATCAACATTGCTTTCGGTTTCTTAATGACACCAGATGGCACAGACTACCCATGGTACACGGGATGCTGGGATTTGCATGCACGGTGACCTAATGAGGGCTTCTGTAATCTGAGAAGAACCTGGGAGCTCTTGGGAGAATCTGGAGCACGTTCGTGGTTAAAGCAGGAGCACAATAAGCATTCCAGCTGGGAAGATAAAGTTCCACTTAATTTTTCGTATTTCAGTTTTGGACTTCTTTCAGTTCTACCACATGGTTCATGTGTTTATTAATATGAGTTTGGAAGCAATAAAAATGTGTTTTTCTGCAAGGGATGGCAAACAACAACAAAATACAGACAAACGGGCAGTGGCTGCCCACCCAGTGTTAACCGACTGGAATATTCTCAAGGTAGATTCATGCTAGATCAGTTGAGCCTCATTGTGATGAACTCTCTGAATCTGTCACAGAATTTTAGCACACAAAGAAGTGTAGAAAACCACAGTTTCTTTTTCCTCACTATCTTTTAAACTACTTGAATTTTCATTTTTCCTCAGAGAATTTTATGAAAGCCAAAATAAGAATTTAAGGTATGCACACTAAAAACAGCAACGGCAATGCATTATTTTCCAGCATTTGGCACATGGGAATTGCAGGCTTTCTATACCAGATGGTTCCTCACTTCCCTATTAACTGTGTCTTTGAATTCCCCTTTTAAACCCATTAGTGAATAAGGGAACAATATAAATGATCATTGCCTGCAGAAACGTAATGAGAAAGAAGTCTAATATTCACCCAATCCTTCTCCATGAGAGCATGCACATGAAACAGTCATTTTCTGACAAACCTTAAGGTAGTTTGACAGTGATAGGCACTTGAGTAAATATTTAAAATGGGAAAAGTTTAAAATGTCATGTTGCAAAACATCTAATTGTTAAAAGTATCAAACCTCAGTTTCCCTGCCAAAGTATGTGTATAGTGTGCTGCTGTATGGACATATGGGCTATCATTGCACTTTAATACCTCATATTTCCCTCAAAGTTATCACCCTTATACCTGGAGACAAATACATGTTTTGTATTTGTATTCTGGTGGCCACAGAAATACCACCATGCTACTTTCAGTGAACAATTATTTCATAGTACTCATTGATATATTTTTTTATTCAAACTGTAATTTGGTATACTGGAGAGAAAGAGAAGAAAAGTCATATTTTTAGACATTACCCTGGAATATAATTTTCTATCATAAGATGTTACAAAAGCTCACACGTGGATGCTCCTATAATTACAGCATTCAAACCTGTAAGAGCTGGAGTGGAGGCTGCAAATCTCCTTTCATTATAACCACTTGTTTTCGCTTACTGGTAACAGTTGAAAAATTGTCCTTGAGACTAAATTCTCACAATGTAACAAATAAAGAAGGATGCCAGGAATTTGTCAAAGCAGAAGGAGGGGACTAGAACAAATTTAGGATGAAATGATAATAATGGTATTCTCACTGAATACAATCCCTCCTCCCCGGACTCTATGTGAAAGCATCAATGTAAGCATTGGTCAGTGAGTGTCTGCACCAAGTCCATCATCTGAATAACTCACAAGCCTAGACTGCTATTACGGAGACAGATATAATTTTGTTCTGACTCATATGAATTTGTTGTTAAGCAGTGTAAGTGTATCCGATCATTTTTAATCTTCCACTCTATTTTCTCAACAGTTATTTAAATGGCAAAAGTCAAATAATTACCAGTTTGAATAGAAAGTATTCTATGGTTTCTTTCATAGAAGTACACGAAATCATTTGCAATAAAACATTTAATCTTGATGTTCCATTTTATGCCTTGAAAATTTCCAGGGATGATTATTTTAATGCAATGCATATTTTAAAAATATATTTAAGACATATTAGAAAATATGTAAAAAGCAAGGATCATGTGCCAGAGAGTTCCTACACAGATTCCTTTAAGTTTGTGACATCTTTACATCTGTTCTTCATATATTTTTGCCAACTACCTAAGTTGTTTTCTAGACAAAAAAGTGTCAAAGAATATATTTAATTTTCTTGAAAATATAGAGTGTAATCACAGCAAAGTCAAAACAACTTGAGTAAAGTGTACCTAACTCAAAGTAAAACTTTCAAAGTGACTCATACTCATTTAAGTCAAAGTTAGAGTGAAAGCAGGAAGGTTATTTTCTTTCAGACTGTTACAAAGTTTCCTTTTGTATACAAAACTAATGTGCACTCCTACAGCATTTAATGATACGGAAATTTAATATTGAAGGTATGTTTTTATATTTGAGAGATTATTTCATATAAAATTAGTTTCCAAAACTTCAAATTTGTTATTTTATTTAAATATGGGGAGTTTTCAAAATTTTGCTAGAAAAAGACCAAGCATATTGGGAAAATGCCTTTTTTTCCGAGTCCTGCCAGTGCTCACTTGATTTGTGACTCACTCTCACAGCCATTTTTTTCAGCATAACCATCATCTATAAATATTCTTGCTCTAGAATATTTTTATTTTTTTTAAATGGGGCTTTACCATATCAGCACAAATGCCTTTCAATGCTTGGACTCTGGTGATTCTCCGGATTTTGGTTTGTGGATTGGCTTGCCATTTCAGCCCAGCACATACAAGCTTCTCAGCTTTTGCCCTGTCACGGTGATGTTTGCTCATGTCACTGTCCCAGTCGATCTCTTTACTCTTAACTTCTCTGACATCCCAAGCACTTTCGTCAGTTCCAGTTGCATTTGTTGCTTTTGTCGTTTATAATCTGTCCCTTCTTTAGGTGTCCAGGCATCTTCAAGGTGAGCCTTATGGTACAGACAAATAATCATTGTTCTACCTACTGTATGAAATTTTTTATTTGCCCACTACTCTAGAGCTGTAGACTATGAGATCAGAATGAATCTATTTGTTCCTGCTTTTCCACCATCACTAGCAATATGTGGCCCACAATCCCAATGGGATCATGTGCTTAATTCCTGAGACTTAACACAGGCGAATTTCAACTGCAATTGCCAGGAGCAAGTACTCCAGACATTTACAATTTCTCAGGCACCAAATTATTCAACCATTGCTATGTCCCAGATCTTCTTCATGAACATTTTATTGTCTTCAATGATTTAAACATAATTTCTTTTAAACACAGAACTGCAAAGAATTATTAAATTAATCCTATTCCTATTTGCTTTCTGAGTCTCAAAGAAAGTTGGTTTAACTGACAAAAGATTCTTGAATAATTGGGCCAAATGTTTCCTTCCTGGTCTTGAGTAGGACTGTTTTCGCTCTATCACCATTTCAATGAGTAATTCACTGCTTCTTCTCAATTAGCAGAAGCTTTATCTTCTCTCTAGCACATAGAGAAAAAATTGCTGTTGCTTATATCATCTTTACTACTAAAATCTTAATATTCATCTAATTTATATTTACTTTTCAGCACTCATGAAAGTCTTCTCATCCCAGGGATGGTGGTTTCTTCAGTAGCTAATAAAACCAGCCAATATTCCTCACTCTCTCTCAGGCATCTGTGACTTTATTCCTTCTCTATATTTTTTCTTATACCTTGATTTTTGTTTCTGTATTGATATCTTCTTCAATGATTACCACCTCCAAACTTTTCTACAGCATTTCCTCTAATGGTAGGCATTGGCTCATTCTTTGCTATTCTTCCTTGTATCACATTGTTATTGAAAGTGATTTTCTGTAACATCAGGGCCTGCCCAGTTCCCAAAGCCAAGTTTAGTTGATTCTTTGGGTGTTCTTTTGATGTCTTTGTTCCCTCTGGCTCCCACAATCATTCCTCCCATCTTCAGCAAGATTCTCTGAGCTCAGCCTAATGTTTGACTAATTGACCTAATGTTTGTGAGTCTGTTTTCATCAGTTACTAGAAGAAGGCTCTCTGGTGACTACTGGAGTAGTCACCTATCTCATTCAGAATGTTGTTTTCTAGGTCCATCCATTTGCTTTCAATTTTTGTGATGTCACTGTTTTTAACAGTTGAGAAATACTCCATTGTGTAAATGTACTACATTTTCTTTATCAATTCTTTGGTTCTGAATAGTAGTATTAATAATTATTAATAATAATTAATAATAGTTTTAGTAGCACAGACACTAAGACTGATAATTAATAAATGGGACCTTATGAAACTGAAAGCCTTCTGTAAAGCAAAAGACACTGTCAATAGGATAGGTAAAGATCTTCACCAACCTCATACCTGACAGAGCTGATTTCCTTAATATAGAAAGAACTCAGGAACCTAGATATTAAAACAACAAAACAATCCAGTTAAAAATAGGTTACAGATCTAAACAGAATTTTCAACAGAAGAATCTCAAATGACCAAGAAACACTTAAAGAAATGTAAAACAACCCTAGCCATCAGGGAAATGCAAATCAAAATGACTCTGAGACTCCATTTTACACGTGTCAGAATGGCTAACATGAATTATTTGCATTTCAAGTTCATTTTGTTTACCAAATTATAATATTCTCTAACTCATTTAATGTTTTAGTAAGATTGATTTTATTTCATGAAAGTATTTTCTTTTTTAAATTTATTTATTTATTAAGGATTTCTGCCTCCTCCCCGCTACTGCCTCCCATTTCCCTCCCCCTCCCCCAATCAAGTCCCCCTCCCTCATATGCCCAAAGAGCAATCAGGGTTCCCTGACCTGTGGGAAGTCCAAGGACCACCCACCTCTGCCCAGAAAATATTTTTAACAAAATTATGGAAGAAAACTTTCCCAACATAAAGAAAGATATTCATTTAAATATTCAGGAAGCATACTGAACACCAAACAGACTGGATCAAAGAAAAACATCTCCTGGAAAGTATTTTCTTATACACCTGGAAAGCTAGTCAATAAAATTGTTCTATACTTTTCTTCAGTTTGTTTCTTATTGTGTTATCCTATTTACTAATCTTCTTTATTTTGACCTTTCTTTGTCTCAAATAATAAAATAGGTATAATAACATTTGATCTTTTCTAAAAAGTACTTGAATGAGTTTAAATATACAGTATGCTTGGGCTTTATTTCTGACATTGGGAATATGTGTAATCACTCACTCCCTGTGGTTTCTGTAAAGGGGCAGGTTTCTGCAAATGTGAGTCTTTCATTCTTCCTTCCTTTCCTCCTCCTTCCCTTTTTTCTTTCTTTCCTTCTTCCTTCTTTTCTTTTTTCTTTCTTTCTTTCTTTCTTTCTTTCTTTCTTCCTACCTTCCTTTTTATTCTTTCCCTTCTTCCTTTCCATCTTTCTTTCTTTCCTTTTTCCTTCCTTTCTTTCCTTCTTCTTTTGTCTTCTCTCTCTCCCTTCCTTCTTCCCTCCCTTTCTCCCTTCCTTCCTTCCTTCCTTCTTTCCTTCCTTCCTTCCTTCCTTCCTTCCTTCCTTCCTTCCTTCCTTCCTTCTGTCCTTCCTTTCTCTAGCTCTATACTGCCATAAATTAACTGACAACTTATAAATAAATAAAATTCTTTTCTTTTAATTTTGGAGGTGTGAATTCAAAGATGTCTGGGCTTTTAGATATGGTATACATTGAGAGCACACTTTCTGGATCACTTTTACTTTGGACTGTCATAGGCAAAGGGAACAAAAAAGGCCTCTAAGCACCCCATGAAAAGACTGGATTCTTTTCTACCAGTTTCTCCTTTGTGTCCATTGTAATTTAACAATTTTCTTTCTAATTCTCTATTTTCTTTTGTTTACTATCATAATGATTTTTTATTGTTTTATTGATGCATTTAGACTCATTTTGTGAGAAATGTGCATTAAAATATAGATTATATCAATTTTAAGCATAAATAAAAAAATAAAAATTGCTTTGCTAAAACTTCATGAAACTGATTCTGCTATTATTTTTTTTCTAGATCTTGGGGACCACAAGAATGAGTACTTAATAGCATCATCCCTCGCTTCATTTCTCTCTGTGCCTTCCCATCTGAAGAGATCAGTCACATGACAGATGTATGAATGGCACAAAGATTCCTGTTTCATATGAAGCTTGAGAAGAGTATCTCAATCAGCCAAAGCTGTTTTTAAAACATTTTTGCTTTTTAAATTGTGGTGTGTGTGTGTGTGTGTGTGTGTGTGTGTGTGTGTGTGTGTGTGAATGGATATGTACACATGAGCATATATGTCCTTGGAGGCCAGAAGAGTGAATCAGATCACCGAGCACTGGATTACGGGAGTTTGGGTGCCAGGAATTGAAGTCAAGTCCTCTGCAAGAGTAGTAAGAACTCTTTACTTCTGAACAATCTATCCAGACTTGCAAAAGCATGTTTTGCTATTTGGAATATTAGAGATACTGGGACAACCTGTACAAAAGCAAAATTTGTATAATAAATTTATCTATTGGTAATTGTGGAAAAAAAGGGCAAGAGAGTACATTCAGATGTGTTGCAGTTTAGAAATACCCCCTTATACCTGTGTTTGACCATCTTCCTTTGAGAATATCCAATTGAACCTAATCTAAAAACCTTTAGCACACACACACACACACAAATATTTATCTTACTTCAGTATGAAACACTGTAAGAAAAATAATCTCATAGAACTCTTGAGTACACTGGTTTCTACCTTTTGTTCAGTTTTTATTTTATTTTTAATATTTTATTAATTCTTTGAGAATTTCATGCAGTGGATTTTGATCATATCCACACTATGTCCAGTTAGTAAAATAGAAAGAGAGTAGTAGCAAAATCTCCTGGAGGATCCGTAACCTGTGTAACCACAGGTCCTAGCTCCTGACAATGATGTGAAGTACAGTTTCTTTCTCCTGGAAGGAGCCTTAAGTCCAATTAGAAAAGGGCTAGGTGCCCTTCTAACATTCATTCCATCATTACAGCAGTGGGCATATCATGAAGTTAATGGTTAGGTAAGACTTATGATTATTTTTCTCTTCCAGTGGCATATATAACATCTAGCACTATGAGAGCTAACCTAAATATCCATCAATGAATGAATGAATAAATAAAATGTAGTGCATTTATATGATGGAATATTATTCAGCTATTAAACTGAAATTATGACATTGACACATAAATGGTTGTAATTGAAGCTATTAAAAACTGAAGTTAAGACACTGACACATAAATGATTATAACTGGAAACAATCATCCTAACTGAGGTAAGACAGGCCCAGAAACATAAGCATCATATATATTCTTTCATATATGAATGCATTTGAATCTCTGGATATCTGTCTTTCAATTATACTCCTCATAAGATTTAGGAAAATAGTAGGAAGCCATGGGGAGACAGAATCTTTCAGGGGAAGTACACTAGGAAACAATGATATTAGTGAAGGAAACTAAGGAATCAGGAAGAATGAATGGGAAGGGGGTGCAAGGGCAAAGTAGTGGCAATTCAGGGAGTAATAACTAGTACAAGAGACCTAGTTTAGAAAAAGTCATTTGGAAACCTAGTACTAAAACAGCATCCTATAGCATATACATCTACAAAATAATATAAATTGACTTTACAGCTATGGAACACTGACCCAACTAGACACCATGAATCAAGAAAGCAAACTCTCAAGACCAGGAAGGGAGACCTCTTTGTGAATTGTCCTCCTCTGGAGTCGCATAGACAACTGGACATTAGAAGCTATGGTCACGGTTACTAGATACCTTCTGAAGCCTGATGGGCAGCCCCTATTATTGAAGATGCCACTTGTTTGACATATGAAGCACAGAGAAATCAAGCAGGTACTTATCAGGAAGTTATATTTAAAACTTTGAAACAGATAATTTAAATCATCTATTCAATCTTAACAGATCTTACAAACAAAACTGACAATCTACTCATAGATAGTATCAAAAGGGACATTTTTGTTCATTGCTTTTGTATGACTTGATTACCTTGAAGATCGTCAAAGGACTTCTGAAAAACCAGACCTGATCTTCCTTTGCTGGCATTTTAGGTTAGTTTGATACCCATTCTCTCTTGACAACGTTTTATGGAATCTATTATTCTTATTTACTGTCTGTGCACACAAAAGTGAGCCTGAGCATGTAGAATTCAGACGACAACTCACAGGAATCAATTATTTCTTCCCACCACGATGGTCTCAGCAATTGAATTCAATCTTTTAAGCTTGCAAGCAAGTGCCACTAATCTTTGAGCCATTTCTTCATCCCTATCGTGACTACTGATTGGTTCAGAATAATTAACAAGATTGTTTGTTGGAACTGTCACCTTGTGAGCACACTTCCAAAGTGGCATACTTTCGGAGCTGCAATTTCTGTGAATTGTTGTTAACAAGGATACTTCTATAATCTTGGAATTTTCAGTGGAGAAGCTAAGTTAATCACAGCAAGGATTTACAGTCTTATAATAAAAAAATGTTCACACAGCTTTGTGACAGACTTACTATTTTTCAGGTCTATAAAGATCTTTTTGAGAGGCATCACTGGTAATCAAAAATGTAATGGGTGGATATGGTGGGACAAACTACAATGCAACATACTGAAAGCTTAGGATCAAGAGTTGGATGATGATTTGAGCTGCGAAAAGACAATGTGGCTTAGCACAAAGAGATAAACACACAGACTGGTGAATAGAGAAATAAGTAGCTCAGTGAGAAACTATGTCTTGTTGACAAAACCAAGAATACTCGTGCTCTAGCTTAAGGATAGAGCATTTATATTATAGGTGAGCTCCGAGGCTAAATTCCCAGTATTATTAATACATATTAAATTTGTTAAAAAGTAAATGCTGATTACATTTATTTTATTTTCATTAGTAAACGCTGATTTGCTATGCTAGATCATTTTTTAGAGTTAATGAAAATGCATTTAAAACCTTTTGAACCATACCGACCTGTTGAATAGATAATTAATGATTTTTCATTTGTTCAATTCTCAGTGTATTTTTGAAATCAAATCTATAAGTAGAATGACTAGGGAATGGACTAATGGATTAGGGTCTCCCCAGGAAATGAAAATGAAGCTAAATTGGTCCTGGAAGATTTAGCATGGTTCCACATCTTGTTGCAAAAGAAAAGGAAAGTCCCTGCAATATTTAATTTACATTCTGACAGCAGAATTTATTGTTTTTACTTAAGCATATAAGTCTAGAGACAAATGTTCCAAACATGCAATGAAAACCAGTGATAGTTTCAGAGGCAACTTACAAAATAACAACATCTGATAGTGTATTAGGTATTGAGTTATAAAACCAATAAGGTGGAAAAAAGAAATTCAGATTAAACTTTCAGAACTTGGAGTCTGTTCGGAAGAAATTTTGTCTGTTGTGTGTTTGTGTGTCTGAATTCAGGATTTGGGGAAATCATATTCCCCTATTCTCTACAGGTGATGTGCGTTCCACATTCTCAGTTCTTCTGTTTAAGTGAGGGAGGCAAATCCTCCCATTCTTTATCTTTTAACTGATCCACGCTGAACATCACTTCAGGTGACCAAGGAACTGGCACACTCATCTGATTGCTTTTCTGCTGAGTGTTTTGTTTCTCTGCCTTGTTGCTCCCATATAATACAAAGATACCAAAGTTCTATCTTTACATTTTTGAATCAGAACTATCTCATTACTTCCCAAATCAAGCTTCTAACCTTGCTGGCCAGTATCCTATAATCATTGTGTGTCAGAACTGCTGATACATTGGCATACAGTCCTCAGTCCTTACCTGGTCTGTCTATTGGAAGGATTTGCAAAATATAGCCTTGCCTGGTGGAGTCTTATTATGCACTAATTTTCTGGACTGTCTAAGTTAGCATAGAGAAGACTGAAAGGAGAGCTTTGACGGAAGAATTGTCCAGATCAGGTTGGCAGGTGGGCACATCAGTGTCAGCTCGTCTTGGTTGTTAAATTGACAGAAGATGGCTTGGGTGGGCATGGGCTGTACACAAAGTTGCTAAGCTTGAGCCCAAGAACAACCCAGCTAGTGGTTTTTCCTCATGCTGACTATTTGCAAGTTCCTACTTGCATTCCTGTCCTCACTTGTCTCAATTGTGCATTGTGATCTATAAGCATAAGCTAAACACAAGCTTTCCTTCCCTATGTTGGTTTTGGCCCGAGTGGAAACTATTGCAGACTCCCTCTACTTATGACTCTTCTTGCTTTTCTGCTGCCCATCTCAGTGGCCTTCCCTGTTAGAATGTTAAAAAGAGGGAGGAGTGCTAATATGAGCAAAATAGTCAAGACCATGATGGAGACAGCCACAGAAATAGCTGACCTGAGCTAGTGGGAGCTCACTGACTCTGGATTGACAGTGGGTTAATCTGCATAGACCTAAACAGAGCCCTCTGAATGTGAGTGTCAGTTGTGTGGCTGGGCAGTCTGTGGGGCCACTGACACTGGGATCAAAATTTATCCCTAGTGTTGGAACTGATATTTTGGAGCCCAATCTTTTGGGAGGGATACCTTCTTCAATCTAGATAAAGTGGGGGGGGGGAGCTTGGTCTTTGTTGAGTTCCCATGAGAAGTCTTATCTTCTCTGAGGGGTGGATAGAGGTGGGGTGGGTGGCAGGTCGGGAAGCAGGAAGACAGGAGGGAGAGGAAACTGGATTGGTATGTAAAGAATGTATAAAAAAACAAAGAGTACTAACTGCTTTTCCAGAGAGTCTGTACTCTATTCCTAGAACCCACATGCTAGTTCACAACTGTGTGTCACTCCAGTTCCAGGGGACCCAATACTCTCATACAGACATACATACATGTAGGAAAAACACTAATGTATGCAAAATAAAAATGAATAAATAACTTCTAAAAATCTCTCTGCTATAACAATGTTTCATATATAATAGACTTTCAAGTGAATATCTAATTTAAAGAGGAGTTCTCATTATTTCATTATTTCTTTATCATTAAATAATTCTTAAAAAATATAAAAGAGAAGAAAAGCCTTTTAAAGCTAGACATTTTTGTAAAATTCATTAAGCAAACTTATTATTTTTTTTTTTGGTTTTTTTGAGACAAGATTTCTCTGTGGTTTTTGAGCCTGTCCTGGAAATAGCTCTTGTAGACCAGGCTGGTCTCGAACTCACAGAGTTCCGCCTGCCTCTGCCTCCCGAGTGCTGGGATTACAGGCGTGCGCCACCACCGCCCGGCCCAGCAAACTTATTTTTTTTAATTTAGTTATTTATTAAAGATTTCTGTCTCTTCCCCGCCACCGCCTCCCATTTCCCTCCCCCTCCCCCAATTAGGTCCCCCCCCCATCAGCCCGAAGAGCAAGCAGGGTTCCCTGCCCTGTGGGAAGTCCAAGGAACCCGCACCTCTGATGGAGGAAGGTCATTGGCTAATAAAGGAACTGCCTTGGCCCATTTTATTGCTTAGGACATAGGTAGGTGGAGTAAACAGAACAGAATGCCGGGAGGAAGAGGAAGTGAGGTCAGACTCGACAGCTCTCCTCTCCGGAGCAGATGCCTCAGAGAGACGCCATGCTCCCCGCTCCAGGGAAGATGCATGCTATGAAGCTCTGACCCAGGATGGACTTAGGCTAGAATCTTCCAGGTAAGATCGGTGCTATACAGATGATAAGAAATGGGCTAGTCCAGGTGCGAGAGTTAGCCTAGAAGAGGCTAGGTAGAAATGAGCCAAGCAGTGTTTAAATGAATGCAGTTTGTGTGTTGTTATTTCGGGCATAAGCTAGCCGAGCAGGCAGCTGGGGTGTTGGGGACACAGCCCCGCCTCCCTTATTACTACACACCTCCATCCAGGTCTAGTAAGTTGAGCATCCAAACTGCCTAGGCTCCCACAAAGCCAGTACGTGCAGTAGGATCAGAAACCCATTGCCATTGTTCTTGAGTTCTCAGTACTCCTCATTGTCCGCTATATTCAGAGAGTCCGGTTTTATCCCAGGCTTTTTCAGCCCCAGGCCAGCTGGCCTTGTTGAGTTCCCAATAGAACATCCCCATTGTCTCAGTGTGTGGGTGCACCCCTTGCGGCCCTGAGTTCCTTGCTCGTGTTCTCTCTCCTTCTGCTCCTGATTTGGACCTTGAGATTTATGTCTGGTGCTCCAATGTGGGTCTTTGTCTCTGTCTCCTTTCATCGCCTGATGAAGGTTAATATTCAGGAGGATGCCTATATGTTTGTCTTTGGATTCACCTTCTTATTTAGCTCCTCTAGGATAGCGAATTATAAGCTCAATGTTCTTTATTTATGGCTAGAAACCAAATATGAGTGAGTACATCCCATGTTCCTCTTTTTGGGTCTGGCTTACCTCACTCAGGATAGTGTTTTCTATTTCCATCCATTTGTATGCAAAATTCAAGAAGTCCTTGTTTTTTACTGCTGAGTAATACTCTAATATGTATATATTCCATACTTTCTTCACCCATTCTTCCATTGAAGGGTATCTAGGTTGTTTCCAGGTTACTCAAACCTATGGGACACTATGAAAGCAGTGCTAAGAGGAAAATTCATAGCACTATGTGCCCACTTAAAGAAAACGGAGAAAGCATACATCGGAGACTTAACAGCACACCTGAAAGCTTTAGAAAAAAAAGAAGCAGACGCGCCCAGGAGGAGTAGAAGACTGGAAATAATCCAACTGAAGGCAGAAATCAACAAAATAGAAACACAGAAAACAGTCCAAAGAATCAATGAAACAAAAAGTTGGTTCTTGGAGAAAATCAACAAGATCGACAAACCCCTATCCAAACTAATTAAGCAAACTTATTAAATTATGTCATGTATCCCATATTTGAGTAGAATGCATACTTAACATGTCTATTTTAAAATCCAATCAACACACTTACTCTTCCTTTGTAGGCTTGAAATTACCTTTTACAATCTTGTTTGCACAGATGTTCTTACTTAAAATCTGCTTGATTTTTATATAAATCTGCTGTGCCAATGATGAATTTTCATTTTGTTTTATTTTTGCCGTTAGGGAGGCTCTTTTCTTAGTTTACAGAATCACAGAAGATGAGATGATCTGTGAATATCTATTTCTGTATTCTGTGCGTTAATCTGCATTAAACCACTGTGAAGATATTTTCCCCTTTTTGAAGAATTGATCACAGCAACCCAACTCCAGAATTCAGCTGAGAAATATCTCAACTCAGCAATTCTTTTCTTGAAATCCCAATATACTTTGGGCTGTAGAGTTCACCTCACAGTTACTGTTATTTTTACCTGTATCCTTTTGTCTGTCTTAGCAAAGGGCCAGAAAGTTCCTGGGGTGACCTCTCAGAAATGCCAAAACAAAGAGATATATCAGACAGGACATTTTTGTTGGGGTGTATGAGTTTAGTTCTAGCCTGTTTATGCTGTCTTTAATTGTATATATGTCATAGATACCAGGGAGGTCATTACAGATGCTTTACTGTCTTTAACAAAAAACAGAAGGGTCTGGAATCCTCTAATTGATGTATGAAAAGTCAGGGCAATTAAAAACCACATCAACCTTAACACTACAGGCATTTCCCTGGACCTTTGTGTGTCAGATAAAGAAGAAAAATTACAACAAAATGGATAAGAACTTTCAATGCAATGACAGTTTGTAAATGTTGACATATCAAGTAATGGGACAGTCAAGATGACATGGACCCCACATGCAGAGAATGTCTGAGTCTTCATCTTCAACATCCTCGCCTAAAGTTTTGAAGGTAGCAGGTAGCTTGTAACCAGCCATCTACAGGTTAAATTTTTTCCTATTTCCTGTTTGTACACACAGGTCTTTGTGCTTTATTATAACTCCGGTCTTTGCTTTTAGACTATCCTCAACTCCATAGCATACCTGCCAAATGTTATATTTGTAAATAAAGTAAATAATAAGGACCACCAACAAAAGTTGAGGACCTTCTGCAAAATGTGTCATTAGGCTGTTTCATTAAACAACACTATTGGAGCTCTGTGCTATGTTTGTGCTGTATGTCATATCCACTTTGACCCTTCTTCTTAATCCCACTCTACACCCCAGCAGGCTGCTTTCATGAACAGTACCAAGAATGGCAGTTATCATTTCCCCATATTTTCCTAAGTGTATTTATGATAGATTGTCATCAAGTTGCCAAGAGCTACATTAAACCTTGGAAGGTGCAAATCTTACTAGCAAGTTACACCTTCAAATAATAAACTACACCTCTGAAGGCATATCTGTGGTGCTTATAAAAATATCTAGTCATATTTAAATGGAATATACTTTTAGAATTACTTTTGAAATTTATAATTAACACAACACTATATTTGGAATTTAAATAGCTAGTATCAGAGAGATAGAAAGATGCTGTTGCAGTTCAAAAGTACAGACTAAGTAGATCAAGAAAGCAAATAAAACCAGAAGTTCTTGGTGGCTCTCCTGTGCTACAGAGCTATGCAATTGGTATGATAGTCAAGGTGGCAAAATAATAAATCTAGACCACACGCGAAGGATGTTTGCTAAGATATGTTCAGTGTGATTGCTGGCAGTATTTTCGTTCTCTTGACGACAGGCATTTTAGGATTAATACTGAAGCTATTAAAAGCAGTTACCCAGGGTGATGAAACGTGTAAGAGAATTTATATTCTCGAGGTCACACAGCCCTAAGGTGTGCAGGTTAACTGTGACAATAAGCAGGCATTAGGAAGGAACCAAAGTTCACTTTCCACATAGGCAGAAGCAAATGCTGTACCCCAGCCATGGTTAGGAGGCCTGAGAGCATGCAGTTTGCACATTCATGCATCTAGATAATAAGCGCTTCTGTAGCTGATTTCTATGAACACTTGCAGAATAATAATAAAGAGATGCATAGTGTGAATTTAAATTCACCTTGAAAGGAAAGCCGAAGGATATGTTGATTACTTACAGTGGGAAATACAGATTGCTAAATCACAGTCAATGGCAGTGTAATAGAGTCTCTACACTTTTTAAAAGCTTAAAGTTAGGTAAGAATGTAATTTGTCCATAAACATCTTTAGAAGGAAAGTAGTTTGTAGCTAGCACTGATAATAAAGCTTCTCTAAATGAAGATGATTTATTTTCAACAAAATGATTGATTTCTCGGTTTACTTTTATAGCAATTAATCTGACCAGGATTATCAATTTAGCCTGTGTCTTTTTGCTCTCAAAATTTGAGCATTTTGGATCATTTTCAAAGACTGTGTAATCTTCACTAAGATCTAAGGCTAAACAAAGGAAGAATTGATATTGAAATAATAGCTATTATAATATCTGGTTTCATTTCTCTTAACTAACATATTTTTGTTTTTACTAATCTGATTATATCTAATTCTGTGGGTGAAAAATTCTCTAAACTCAATTATTTAACCACCCCAGTGCCTTGTTTCACATAGAAACTTACACGCTTTGAAAATCAGACGTTTTCATGCATTATCCCACAACTGATACATTGTTATTTTTTCAAAAATGGTAAACTATGACCATAATTTAAAACAAAGAAATAAGGTGTGTGTGTGTGTGTGTGTGTGTGTGTGTGTGTGTGTGTGTGCGTGCGTGCTTTAATTCCAAACTCAGTGATCATCAACTGGACCATAGCAAGTACTGAGTGAATGACTGATTGCTGCATGGCATGTCAGATAACTGGTTACTGAGTAATAAGATGTGGTACAATTGCCAGTATTTTTTTGAGAAAGTTTTATAGTACTTACAATGATTTGATACTTGAGGGAATGGAGATTTGAACTTTCTACTAGTAAATTCACAATGATTGGGTTAAGCATCATGATTTTTAAAATGAATTTCCTGGGTGGGGATACAGCTCAGTGATAGCCTAGCAAATGAGGGCTCTTAGGTTTAATGTGCGACATAAGTGAGCTTCCCTTACATGTGCTGTGGGACAATGGTCTTGTAAAGATTTGTCACTTGTATTCGTTTATTAAAACACTAACTGGCCAGTAGCAAGGCAGGAAGTATAGGCGGGGTGACCAGAAAAGGAGAATTCTGGGAAGAGGAAAGGCTCAGTCTGCAGTCATCACCATGACACAGAGTAACCAAGATGAGAATGCCTCACTGATAAAAGGTAACAAGCCACGTGGCTAACACAGACAAGAATTATGGGTTAATATAAAATATAAGAGTTAATAAGAAGCCTGAGCTAATAGGCCAACCAGTTTATAATTAATGTAAACCTCTGTGTGTTCCTTTGGGACTGAACAGCTATGGGATCAAGCAAGACAGAAACCTCAGTCTACATATATGACCCTTAATGTAATTAATATAGGACTGTTCTAGAAGGCAATGGCAAAAGCTAGAACTAGCAGAGAGTTTGTCAAAGTTTATGTACTCTTCCTTTTTGCCTGTAGATCCTGGCATAACAGTGAACACAACATCTAAGTTATTAAATGGTCATATTAAAAGACGAACATCTGTTCCCATTTTCTTTGCAACTTAATAAGTTTTAATTTTCAACAAAGGGTGTAATTTAGCATTATGATGGGTACGTGGACATTTTGTTTATAGGGCAGCTTTATTTGGCTGTAGTAAATCTATTGGTAGCATACACAAATTATTATATAAATACTTCTTTTGTATTCAGGAAGCATGGCATAAAGCCTTGGTATGATAGTCACCTGTTTGTCTGAGAAGTACTGAGTTTTAAGGAAGGTTCTTTTATGAAAGCTGTCCTGACATAGGTCCTCTGCATATACCTTATAATTGTACAGCTTGATGTTCTTATGGAGCTCCCAACAGTGGCTGTGGGGGCCGTCTCTGATTCTTTTGCCTGCTCTTGCAATCCTTTTACTCCTACTGAGTTCCATAGTCCAGCCTTGACATGAGGGTTTGTGCTTAGTGTTATGAAACTCATTTGGTGAATATCCCTGCAAGGCCTAAACTTCATCATCATCATCATCATCATCATCATCATTATTATTATTATTATTATTAAGGAAATGAGTAGGAAGAATGGGTCTGGAGAGAAGGGGGGTTCAGGAGAAACTGAAAAAAGTGGAGGGAGAAGAAACTGTGGTCAGGATGTAATGTATTAGAGAAGGATAAAAGAAAAAATTTTCCATTGTCTTGATTACTAATAATTATCTCTGTGATCAGGTTTTAGGAATTAATAATGACAAAGATGTTCATACAGCTACCACCACTACTAGATAAAAACAAAAGCTTCAAGGAATAACAAATTCAATCACACATAAAAAGATTATAAATCCTATCAACCATTCAATGCATGAGACAATAATGGTTTCAACATGAAATATAAAATACTACATATAGGGGCCTTCTGATAAGGTACAGATCCTATATTGCTTTGCTCGGGTAATTCTACAATTTAATTCCTTAATACAATAATTCTTGTTTTACATAATCTTCTGGTGAATACAACTTGATGAAATATGACTTCTGACACATGCCACACAATTTTCCCAGCACAACAATGATTTGATTTCCACTTTTCTTTTTCTTTCTTTCTTTCTTTCTTTCTTTCTTTCTTTCTTTCTTTCTTTCTTTCCTTCCTTCCTCCCTCCTCCCCTCCTTCCTTCCTTCCTTCCTTCTTTCCTTCCTTCCTTTCTTTTTTTGAGGCAGAATCTCTTGCAGCCTATGCTGTCCTTAAACTTAACAGTAAACCCAACAGTTATTTAGTGCTCTTGTAAATCTGGTTTTTAGCTTCCAAGTGCTGAGAATACAGGCCAGACATTTATAATTATTTAAAAATCTAGGAATAATAAAGTCCCTTCCAATACCATCAGTGATGGGGGACTCAGTACCACAGACACTCCTTTGCTACAGATTAACCTCAATACATAGGCCAGAAAGTCATGAGAACTGTGTGTAGATTGAAAAGTTACAACAGACAACTACAAAACTCAAACGAGTTTAAAAGGTCAAAAATTACAATAAAAATAAATAAAATATTTGATTCTCCCTTGGAATATAGAAGAAATGCAAAAAATTAATTAAGACCAGATATTTCACTTTGTTAGGAATAAAGTGAAGTCTATATTCAATCTTCTTAATCACTGGAGAATCATCATAGAACAAAACCAAAGAGAAGTACAATGAGACTTACTGTAAAGGCCTGTCTCACATATAGAAAATCCCAGGTGAAAAAGTATAATTTAAGCAATAAAAATTAGTGCAGCTTTTGATACAAATAGAACCCAATACAATGTATTCATTCACTGATTATTTCAACCTTAGAACTCAAGTCAGAGTAGAACTCAAAAACAGAAGAATGCCAATGCTGAAATCAGGTAGCCAGGCTTTGAACACTTGATTACTAAGCCACTAAGTGTTATCTTTGAAACATACTTTGATATCATTGTGTTGCTCTATTCTGTAGTTTAGAAGGTATTAACAAAACCAAGCTTTTAATATTGTAATGACTATATTCCTAAATACATGTTAGAAACCTAGGTTATATTTAGTAAGAAGTATTAGAATACTGGTTGACTACTGCTACAGATGGATTATTTTTTGAAAAGTCTACCTTGCTAGTATTGATTTCCTCAAGCATGCAGTATTTAAATTTTTGTTTAGTAACATTTTTCTGTGTATCTAAGTATCTTGAAAGTTGGCACAGGCTATAAGAGGAAAAGGTAGATATGTTAAGTAAAAAATTCTCAGCATGTAGGAAGCCATGAACATTGGTTTTGGAAGCAAAAGAGGTAGACTATTAGGCAGCATCTTCTTGCAGCATAAATAATAAAAACCCAGAGAAAGAAATTGGGGTTCATCCATAAAACCAGAAAAGCAAAACAGCCAAGCCACTAGAGAAGTCTTAACTCTACCAAGGCTGGGCGACCACAAACTAAACAGTCTAAACCTCTTCCTCCTCTCATTTTATATTTCCTCTAGTTCTGGGATTAAGAATGTATGACTCCCTTGTACTGAGATTAAAGGAATAGGCTACCAGCACTTGGATTTGTTTCTACATTGATCTTGTATATCCCAGGATGGCCTTGAACTCCCAGAGATCAATCTGACCCTGTCTCCCAAATCCTAGGATTAATGGTGTGTGTCACCATTGTATGACCTCTTGTAGCTTTAGCTTTTCTTCTGGTCTCTGGGAAAGATTTATCAAAATACAAATAACATACCACTATACCTTCTGAAGGGATTTTTGTCACCTTCCTATCCAATTTGTCTGTTAGTACACTTCTTTTATTATATCTCATAATTTCACCAACTTTAAAACCTTGTTTGCTTTCTGAATCACCCTTCTTAGTACTGCACAGATTCTTCCCCAAGGAAGCCAGGTCAACCACTGCCCTGGTGTAATTTCTACCTGATAGAATCCAGTGCATATGTGTGATTGGGGATATTAATTATTGTTTTAATTGCATCTTGCTCCTTCTGGTGGATTTCTAAGGAGGATGCTAATAACAATGTGTTTGCCTGTATTTGTTCTACTTACTCCATGTGAAAAAGATTGTCTAAATAAATGTGACTGGCAATTGTATTGTTCAGATGATTGGCAGGGAAAACAAACAGTTTGTGCAGGCTTTGTGAAGCCACCTTTGATTGGAGCAGTTAATACCTATTGTGGCCTCCATTCAGCCCCATCTGGCTTTGAAGCGCTTGGGTAGCTAGGCCTTCCCTGAAAGAACCCAGCTTTGTATTTCAGACTTGAAATACTCGGAGACATTTTAAAATAATTTCCTAGAGATAGTTTTTCTCCCTAATACCTGTTTTCAAATGTCCCTCTGGGAAAGCATAAGTGGCCTGTTAGAAGGAGAATGAAAGGTTCAACCTTTGGTGGATTAAAAAGCACGAAGAAAGAGCCTCGTGTTTTCAGATGGACAGCAATACTTAGCTTTTACAGCTTTGGGGAAAACAGAAAAAAAGTCATTATTTTATTGATATGATCATTGCACTATAGGTAAGTGGACAGTGTCCTTGTCTATAGCTAAAAGCATTTAATGAAGGCCAGCTATACTATGTGTTAAAAATGCTGCAAGATCCCCAGTGGCAGTAGGCAGTGGGTTCACAGAGCAGCTAGTCCCAGGTAGAGACAGCTGCCGGTTCCCAAGTGGTGGCTGGTGCTGGGCAGGCTGGTCCCAGCAAACCCCGGGGGTGTGAGCAGGCGGTGGGAAGAAGGCACATGGACAGACACATCGTACAGAATAGAATTGGATATTTATTACTTAGAGGGTGGGGAGAGAGAGAGAGAGAGAGAGAGAGAGAGAGAGAGAGAGAGAGAAGAAGGACAAGAGAAAGGAGAGAGTGGTTCCCATTTAGTACATTTTTCAGCATTCAGTTTCCTGTTTCCATAACTTAATGGCTCAAGCATTGTCATTTATTTGTCTTTACTCTTTCACATTGAAGACTTTGTACAGGAGGGAGCTGACCAGGTACTTTATGAGTCCCCATCAGGATACCCTAAGCGGAGCAGAAACAGGATGTCTGTCTCCTTGTGTTTCTCCTACACAGTTGATGTGCTTTGAACTTCTTATAGCCTGCCATAACATAATAAAACACAGCTAGGCATTGACATGGTGAACTACAGACTTCAGGACTACCTTAATGTTTCATTCATGAACATATTAATGCATACACACATATAAAATTAATTAGAGTCAAGCCATATAGACTCTGTTACCATTTCCTTATTTGTTCATTTATTACACTTCTCCATTTATTTCAGTTTATTGAGACAGGGTCTTGTGATATTGCTATGGTGGCCTTGAACTCATGGAAATCCTCCCCCAAGCATCCAAGTGTCAGGGTTAAAGGCCAGTGCTCTGACGCCCAGCTGCTTTTTCTCTTCTCCTGTCCCAGTATTGCCTTTCCACAACTGTGATCCTGAGGCCAGGAAGCTACACTCTTTTGTTCAGCTATTGACTTGTGTAAGTGATCAAAGCTGACGGGTGCACCGGTCTGCCTTTGATCCTCTGCCTAAGTGCTGCCAAGCTAGCTTTCCTTTGCCCACTTTCAAGGTTCTCTTAGCCTTGAGGCAATTTTTGTGCATTGTGTAGAGTGCAAGGTGCAAAAAGGCACATTTTAGAAACTTATTTGAAGACTCAAACAAGGGAAAAAGGTAGCTCAACAACACAAGCCATATATATTCATTGTCTTTGGTGAGATATGTCAAATGAGTAAAGAAAAAATAGAGAAAAATGAAATATTGCAAGGAGTTGTTACCAAAATGTATGTAGTCACCTTTGCACTCTTTTGCTTATGGTTCTAAGCTGAATAATGAGCAATTTTCTTTTTCTTGGTATTATCTTGCTACTCCCTCCTCATCAGTTGATCCTCTCTCATACAACAGCATGTCTATTTCAATTCACCATCTAGTCCTCTGCATCCTTGTTCTGAGCTCACTTGGGATGTGAGAAGCAAGTAAGGGAATTTTGCTTCATATCCATCCTTTCTTTGCTTTACTTGCCCTTGTGCATAACTCCAGGTCCTTGTATTTCTCTTCAGACATGTCAATCACATTCTCAAAATACAGCCAACATCTTCAGCCAGATTCTGATCACATTCCCCCATCTGGATTTTGGCTTTGTGTCTAAGAGAATCTGTAATGTGTACTGTTGCATTTTCAGTGAAAGGACTCAATTGGTTCAAGCATGATAAAATGTCTCTGGGAGGATTTGCCCTTCTCCCCCATTTCCTCTGCCTTACTAAAAGACATTAGCTTGCATTCTAAAAGCTAGCACCAAGCTCTCTTCCCTTATTTGGTAACTTCCTCCTCCTAGACTACCAAGGTCCAGCTATCACAGTATTGAATTCCAATAATCAGAAGTCTCCTTTGTCTTACCTAACTAACCTGTCCAAGCAAAATCAAACACCTCCAAAACTAGCATAAGGTTTCCCTTTTCAGCTTTATAAACTGTCATTTGGCTCTGGACCATGTCTGTCTCCTCTTCCTCCAGAGGCAGTCCTTTGGTCCCCACCAGTACTAATACCCTTTCCTTCTCTCCCTCATACCCTTGCTCATGTCTTTGCCTCTTACTCCTCTCCCTTTGTCCCTCTGAGGAAAATAAATCTCCTTTGTTCTGAGAACTGGATTTTGGGGTGTCGAGAGACAATACTGGTCCCTTCATTCTGGAAAACAGTATTATTATATACATTCAAGGATTTGCAAATATCTTCCACAGTGTCTCATTGAAAGTCCTTGCCTTCCTTCTGTCATCACCAACTTATTTTCAGGATGTATCCTTAATTAGAAAGAACTGCACTGGACAGGAGAGATTAAGGAAGTTTGAAGTGAGACCTCTATTGTTTGCAGTGGGCAGTGATGAGGCAGAGAACCAGGTGCAGCCCACTCTTTCCAGTCCACTCCAGCTCTCTCTTCTTTACCCTGATTGAAACAGTCCTGAATTCAAAATGATGAGTGGTTGACACCTACGGTCACATAAATCAGACTTGTGTATACACATATGTGTGATCCATAGACTAACTTACTGTATTTTGATCCAAGATGTATTTAAAAATATATAACACAGATGCCTACAAATACCGAAATTTGTAATTTTCTTGATGTTTCATCTAATGAAAAAGAAGTATTTTGAAAATAGCAGAAGCTCCTACCAAGTTCTATTTTTCTACACCTCCTCCCTGTAACAAAGTAAAAAATACCTTTACACACCCGTAGCAAAATATAGAAAACATAATGATAAAATTTTATAGTTTTTCTTGTGAGCAGCCATGACGAGCAAAGTTAAAATACAATTCATTGTGAAACAAATGCAATTCAATTAAGCACTGAGAACACAAAGTGATTTTAGAACGGTAGAAAATAGAGCATGGTAAGGAACTGACAGGCATTCAGCCATGTCGTCAGTGCTGCTGGTGGCACATTTCTGCCTGCATTGTTTTATAACCACAGGAATATGGGAGGGCAGCTGTTCTGACACTCCACAAGCAGCCTTGCAGCAACATATAAGCTTTGGCATTTAGTCTTCTAAGCCATCAGTCTGCATTAGCATTCTTGTTCGTGCAAGGGAGAACTCAATTCTGACGAACACAACTCAAAGATCTCAAATTCAGGAAGGGTTTATTTGTTTATTTTAAAAGGAACTTCTAAAAACTTTCAGCCTTCAATCTCTTCTCTGACTTAGTTGATCATCATTGCCAATAGATTATGTAAAACACTAAAATATAATAATGACATTAACTTTGAAGAAAGGCATGGAAATATATTTGAGAACCTGTAGGAGCATAAAATGTTATTATATCATTTGAAAGCATTTGGAATACAATAATATAATACAAGCATATTTATAAGTATGGAATTCAAACTTTGCACATAAATATAAAGATATGTATTTATATATTATGTCAACTTAAAAGATATGTGCTCATATATGAACTTTTCCTGTGGAGACACGATTTAAGATCTCTTCATTCTAGATATGGCATCAGTGACAAAACTAAATGATCCAGCAAAGTCTGACTTAATGACTTGAGAGCTTACTGGACTTTTAGAACAAGAGTGAGGGGTAATTTGCAGGAACATGAGTGACCTCAATAAAGCTGCTTCACTGCAAATATCACCCAATGTACTTCACTGTATTTATAATCTATCAGATGAGGAGGGGAGCAGAGGAGAGAATAAGAGCTAGAACCCCAAAAGAGGGTCCTCTAACCCTCCCTGTCCTCCTAAACCCAGGGACAGTAAATAGTTTCAATGAAATGATCATGGACCTAATTGACTTTCACAGCCAGCAACACTGACTTTTCCTAAATTCTCTATGTTCTCTCATCAGGCAACTTACTCCCCATCCCTGCAAGATGGGAGGACCTCTGTAGTTGCCCTGGCCTGGTTGTGCAATTAGCTCAACTCAGGGTCACCTGAGCTTTCTCTGCGCTCACAGCCAATCATGGTCTTTAGGTACCCTACATGTCCAGTCCTTCCTTCCCACATAACTAAACATATGCACTCCACCTGAATGCCTCACACAGCTCCACTTATGTTGTCATTGCTATCAGTGATCTGGTGACACCTGGGAATTCCTAAAGGGGAAATTAGGTTGAGAGAGAGAGAGAGAGAGAGAGAGAGAGAGAGAGAGAAGCCTTTTTTCATGTTGAGAAAGGGGAAATATTATGGTACATGAACTGAGGTCTCTATGGTTTCACAATGGATGCACTAAAATGGAAAAATTAAATGAAGGGATAATCAACTTAGTTGGGATTGACATATCAATTATAATTATTATCAGTTTGATAATTCATAATTTATCCCTAAAGAAGGAGTTTGATAACTGTGACAAATACAAATTTGACTAATAAGCTTTAAGCCTTAAAAAGACTTATTCCTTATAAGATACAAGCATTAGATAGACTTACTAATGAAAATAGTAAAATTTTGACTGATAAGATACAAGTCTTAGAAAGATTTACTACCAATAAGATTCAAGCCTTAGAAAGATTAACCAATGAAATAATAAAAGGTGGACAGAGAAATATAAGCCCTAGAAATACTTACTCATGAAAATAAGAAATACTTAAACACAGATATAGAAAATTAAACAAGAACCTACTGTACCATTGTATGATAAAACCAAAGAAAAACATCCCAAGATTATTAGAAAATCTTTTGTAAACTGAGACTGCTCATTGATTTCCCGGCCACCCAGACATGAATAATTATACAGAAACTATATTAATGATGACAGTATTTGACCAATGACTCAGGCATATTTCCAGTTAACTCTTACATCTAAAATTCACCCATTTCTATTAATCTGTGTATTGCCATGAAACTGTGACTTGACTAAGGTTCTGGTGTCATCAGCAACATGCTGTCTCCTCATCTCTGCCTCTCTGCCTTCTCTCTCTCTCTCTCTCTCTCTCTCTCTCTCTCTCTCTCTCTCTCTCTTTCAAACTGACTATTTCTGCCCTAGAGTTGGACAAAGAATCTTTATTCATTAACCAATAAAAGCAACACATATACAGAAGGGCATCCCACATATCCCACATCATCCCCTCTTTTCTGTTTAATTAAAAAAGAAGGTTTTAACTTTAACATAGTAAAAGTACATACATAAAAAAGTTATCAAACAAGAATTATAATATTTAGTCCATTTACATTAGGCAAATTAAGAAAAATACTTATCATCTATCCTACCTTTGTGAGTCTAAAGTTTTATGTCTAATTTATCTTTTATCATAACTAAGGAAAGCTATAATTATAAACGTCTATTCTTCAACTCAATCAAAGACCCCAGAAGGAAATAATATTACCTAGGTAATCAGGAAGTGCATTGTAAGCCAACTTCCAAAACTGTAGAATTGACAAAGACATCATGTTGCCTGAACAGTTATACAAAGTTCTATTGTAACACTGGGGCAAACATCTTCATCCTACAGATCTAAAATATCTAGCAGACTTTTCCACGAAGAAGGAAATTTTAAAGATTCCTTTGCCTATATTGGCAGTTTGTCAGTCACATTCTTCTGTGTGCTACAAAATGTCCGGCAGACTCCTTCATGAAGCAGGGACCCTGAAGCACTTTCTCACCTCCTTTAGCAAGTTCAGCAGTCTTTTTTCTGTGGGTCCTGCATGTACAGTTCTTAGAGCATGCCATCAAACAGTCCAGGCAAGAACAGTTTTTTTGCCTAAATGGCTAGCAAACAATATAGAGAACTTTGTTGAGTTCCATAATCCTCTTGAAGTAATTGGGGCTTCCAGAAGCAGACCTGTCTCGCTGTTGAGAAAAGTCTAATTTTTTTTTTAATTTAAATTTATTTTAAAAACTATCTTTTATCATTTTACACACCAAATCCATTTCCTCCCCTCCTGGTCCCTCTATCTTCCTCCCTATTGCCCCTATCCCACAACCCATCTACTCCTCAAAGAAGGTATGGCTTCTCATGGGGAGTCAATAAAGTCTAGCACATTGCTTTGAGGAAGTACTAAGGCCCTTCCCACAATTTCTAAGCTGAGAAAGTTATCTCTCCAGAGAGAAAGGGTTCCAAAAATGCTGGAATAAACAGTGGAATAAAGCCTGGTCTCACTACCAGTGTCCCCAGAATCTGACCCAGCCAAACAATTGTCACCTACATTCAGGGGAGCTAGTTTGGTCCTATGCTGGTTCCCCCACTGTCAGGCTGGAGTAGGAAAGCTTCTGAGCTAATGGAAATGTAATTTCTTGAGCCAATTTAAATACTATATTCTTTAGGTCTTTGAAAGGTTTGAAGAATACCTATCCATCTGAAATATATCTCTGAACATTTAGAAAACTTAACATGCCTACAACTTTGACTATTATAAATGACTATCTATAAATCCATAATTTTAAATGAACTGTATAAACATAGTACCTTAAACAAGAGCAGAAATTCAGATACATACTGTAACAAAATATAGCTTTAATCTATAGCAATGGAATAAGGTCCATATCAAAGCAAAGATTTTATCTCTATATCATATTTCCCTTATTTCCATTAGTCATTTATAACCAACTTTTTGTAAATGAAAATAAACTTTTATAAACATTCATTTTGGGAATTTGGGCATGGTTTTCTCAAAACTGTTTCCTGCTGTTTATTGGATGAAGTATTTTTAAGGTTTACAGAGAGCTTTCAGTGAGTTATGTTCCATCAAACCATATTAGTCATTTTGTTCCACAGATTCTCATCTTCTGTAGAAACAAAAGCAGAATCTGTTTTCAAAAGCAACATATCCTTAGACCCAAATTTTGAAGTCAAGATAGTTTTATGTTGGTTTAACTTACCAGTCCCCATCATCAAATGTCTCTCTGCAGTCAAAATATTCAAAGAAAGCACACTACTATACATAATCCAGACTCTCTGTCTATATTTCATCTTTATGTGGCTTATTTTATTTAACTCTATTACTTTTTAATATTTCTTTTATTATTTTTTCTCCTTTAATCTATGAATGTCTGTACTCATGTCTATATTCTTTTTCCTCTCTCTCCCAATCCTATGTACATTTTAAAACACACGGCTACCTGTTCAGAGATTTATTTTTGTCTGAATCTGTCTTTATTGAATATCTGTAATAACTTTCTAACCAGGAGCACCTTTTTTTTTTAATGCCATGCGGGCATGGCTAGGACAAACCCCACAGCTCTGCCTGTTGGCTCCATCCTGTCCAACATGGCAGAAGTATGTTCACTGCCTCTGAGAACCATATTCATTGCCCCAGCTCCAGGGATGCAGCAGGACTATGATGCCACTAAGCAACTTGTAGGATTCTGCTCACAAACCCTATTTAATTGCAGTGCCTCCTGAAAGAACCAGAGTTTGTGCTGCCAGCATGAACCAGAAAGTCAACTCTCAAAGAAGCTGTGCAGTCTTTATTGTTAATACTGAGTCAGGAATTCTTCTCTTAAAGAACCCAAGCCTTTACTCACTACCAGCAAACAAAGCCTATCTCATAAAAAAAAAATTACAACCATCAAGAAGCTATGTTTGCCTCCTGCTTTTGTGGGTCTAGAATCCCTCTTTTCTTTTCTTATTTTTCTTTTCTCTTTTTTATTTCCCTTCTTTCTTTCTTTCCTTCCTTCCTTCCTTTCTTTTTCTTTTTTTTATTGAGAAAAGGAAGGAAAAAAAAACAAGTTTCCACCTCCTCCCAGCCTCCCATTTCCCTCCTCCTCCCACTCCTCTCCCCCTCCCTCTCCAGTCCAAAGAGCAGTCAGGGTTCCCTGCCCTGTGGTAAGTCCTAGGTCCTCCCCCCTCTGTCCATATCTAGGAAGGTGAACATCCAAACTGGCTAGGCTCCCACAAAGCCAGCACATTGCGTAGGATCAAAACCCCGTGCCATTGTCCTTGGCTTCTCATCAGCCCTCATTGTTCGCCATGTTCAGAGAGTCCAGTTTTAACCCATGCTTTTTCAGTCACAGTCCAGCTGGCCTTGGTGAGCTCCCAGTAGATCAGCTCCACTGTCTCAGTGGGTGGGTGCACCCCTCGTGGTCGCGGCTTCTTTGCTCATGTTCTCCCTCCTTCTGCTCCTCATTGGGACCTTGGGAACTCAGTCCAGTGCTCCAGTGTGGGTCTCTGTCTCTATCTCCATCCATCACCAGATGAAGGTTCCAAAAGACACTTAAGGTCATGCTCAACCTCCTTAGCGATCAGGGAAATGCAAATCAAAACAACTTTGAGATATCATCTTACAGCTGTCAGAATGGCTAAAATCAAAAACACCAATGATAGCCTTTGCTGGAGAGGCTGTGGAGGAAGGGGTACCCTCATCCAATGCTGGTGGGAATGCAATCTTGTGCAACCACTTTGGAAATCAGTGTTTTGGTTTCTCAGGAAATTCGGGATCAACCTACCCCTGGACCCAGCAATACCACTCCTGGGAATATA
This sequence comes from Microtus pennsylvanicus, assembly GCF_037038515.1. Taxonomy (NCBI): domain Eukaryota; kingdom Metazoa; phylum Chordata; class Mammalia; order Rodentia; family Cricetidae; genus Microtus; species Microtus pennsylvanicus. The sequence goes on along the minus strand of NC_134583.1, from coordinate 11,558,136 downwards.
CCCAAGAGATGCCCTATCATATGACAAGAGCATTTGTTCAACTATGTTCATAGCAGTATTATTTGTAATAGCCAGAACCTGGAAACAACCTAGATGCCCTTCAATGGAAGAATGGATGAAGAAAGTGTGGAATATCTGCACATTAGAGTACTACGCTGCGGTAAAAAACAATGACTTCTCGAATTTTGCATGCAAATGGATGGAAATAGAAAACACTATCCTGAGTGAGGTAACCCAGACCCAAAAAGATGAATATGGGATGTACTCACTCATAAGTGGTTTCTAGCCATAAATAAGGGTCACGGAGTCTACAATTGGTGATCCTAAAGAAGCTAAATAAGAAGGTGAACCAAAGGAAAAACATATAGTTACCCTCTTGGCTATGGGAAGTAGACAAAATTGCCGGGGAGAAAATTGGGATCTTGGTGGTGGGGTGGTATGGGGGTAAGGGGAGATGGGGAAAGAAAAGGGAGAAGGGGAGGATGGGGGGAACTTGGGGAAAAAGGAGGATTGGGATAAAGGAAGGTTGGATAGGGGAGCACAGAAGCACAATTCTTAGTTAAGGGAGCCACCTTAGGGTTGGCAAGAGACTTGAACCTAGCGTGGCTCCCAGGAGCCCAAGCCGAGGTCCCCAGTTAGTTCTTTGGGCAGCTGAGGATAGGGAACCTGAAATGACCCTAGCCTATAGCAATACTGACGAATATCTTCCATATCATCATAGAACCTTCATCCTTTCTTTTTCTTAAGCTTTTTTATGTCTTATGTAGATCCATGCCTCCGATAGTAGGCACCATTTTGTAAGTGAAGAGTGCTCATTCATTTCCTGAGTAACTAGACCTGAAAAATCACACAGAAACTGTATTAACTACAAAATTGTTTTTGTACAATGACTCAGGTGTATTTCTAGCTGGCTCTTACATCTTAAATCAACCTATGTCTACTTATGTGTGTATTTCCAAAAGCCTGTGGCTTACCTATGGTTCTAGAGTCTTTCTGCTTTAGCGATGACATGGCATCTCCTTAATTCCATCTACTCTCTTTATCTCTTCCAAACTGGCTATATTCTGCCCTGCCATAGGCCAAAGCAACTTTATTCATTAATCAATAAAAGTAACACATATAAGGAAGACATCTCATACTAAAAACCAACATTAGTTTATTCAGTTGCCATACAAGAATTATCACTGGATGATAAGCATCCCCAAAGGTTATACATAAATTAACTAGAATTCTATAAAAATATTAGATTTGAGAAGATTTAGGGAAATAGTAATTTCACAGAGAACTCATTCACCATATGTGAAGCAGATATGAAATTCATGGCCTACTCAGAGCAGAATTATCCTCAATATTAGAAAGATTTAGTTATAGCAATATTGGAAGCTGGTCCTCAGTTACAATGGTGAACATAGTAGACAGAGGAAGCAAGGATCATAGAACAAAGAAACAGGGCTAGAGGCAATGTTTCCCAAGATCAGCTTCTAGATAAAAGCCAATATTCTAATCTTTATCAATCTTGGTAGTATTCATAGCTTTTCTTCTCCTGTGGAAACAAAAGAAAAATCTCTTTCCCAACCTAAAAGCTATCCTTGTTCCCATTCTAGGTTAACACATTTTGCTATTATCCTTCTTCCTGTTTGGACTTCCTTATGGCTAGAATTTATATAAACCCAATAGAAAACCTCTAGTGACACCTGAGGGCAGATATTCTATACTTTGGTAAGAGCATCTGCTTTCTGATTTGTGGGATAATTGGAAAGGCTAAAGTCTTCCACACGGAAAACTCTTGAGTGACCCTCATTTCAACTGAATTTATTTTACAATTCCTACCACAGTTGCTGCCCTCACAGAGTTCAGCCTAACACTTCTATATTCATCTCCTTTTCCAACTGAGCCTGGAAGTACCACCTGGAAGTACATCCCATTTGTCATTACATGTTATCACAGGTCATATGTCATATCCCAAGTTACTATTATTTCACTCATCTCATTGATGAAGAGAAGTGTACTTCTCTTCTCTCCAGTCATCCAGTGTCTGTGTTCCTTTTATTGTTACACCAATTCATTTTTATTTATTGTCTCCTTATGTACTTTCTGTGTAACAGACATATAGGAATCAGATGTCACTTCTGGTTCCTTATATGACTTGGCTGTTGGTTCAAATACAGGGCAAGACTCTGTGGCTTGAAACCACAATCTCCATGGCATTTGTGAATGGATCAATAATTCCTATTTCTTCTTATTTCTTGACTATTTTTGTAATTTAGTCATAACCCTCAGGCAAACTATACTGTTTGATATTTCACTGACTCCTTATGGAACGGAACAACAGGTTCTTACATCATACAGCCATGTATGATTGATTGTTTTCACATTTCATAACCTGAGATAAAATTCTCCAGTGGTGGTATTCAGAATCTGTTTTAAAATATATTCATCCCCATAATGTTTTCTTGTAGGAAGAAATATACACTGTCCATTCTGGTGGGTGATAATTGCCTTCCCCTTAGACAAGCTTAGTCCACTGAACCTGCACCCGTGTGTCTCATATGTTCACATCTGGCTAATGCTCTTGTATTTTGGGGGGCGGGTTGTAAGTTATACTTGGCTTTATTATTCACTACATACCAAGTCTTCCTCATATTTATATGGAAAAAATGATTTATGATTCAACAAGGGGATTCCAATCTCCTTCTTTAAGTCCTCATTCACAGCAAGCTCACTCACCCATTAAAGAGTAGCAGGGATGATTCCTAGATCAGAATACCTCTTTTCCTCCATAAGAGGAAGAACAATGTGATCACACCTGTATCTTTCTGTCTTTTAATCTCTCCATCACTTTGGTGAACTGTTCATGAGATTTTAAAAGGTGTTTCAAAGGTTCAAAAACACATTTGGTTTTTATCAATTTCTTCCTTAGGTATTTCTGTGCAATGCATATTTTACCACATTTGTCTTTGAATGACTTAGAAGTTCCCATCCTTTTCTTATGTTATCTTGATTGCTTTAACATTTTATAGACATAATTGGCATCATGATATAAGTTACTTAGTCTGCCAAAGCTTCCTCACCATCATAGAGATCATGCCCTTCTATGGGGCTTAGAAAAGTCACCACAGTTCCAGATGCCTGAATTAAGCATGTTCTTGACTCTCTGGTTTACACAGTTCTATAGTGCCTAGTGACCACTGATCATACATCACCTATCTCATGCTTAACCCATGTATCCTCTCTATTATATTGCATTCCATAATATCAATGGGAGGCTCAGATGGTAATTGGCAAATATAATTAATTATTTCTTGTTTCTTACATTCCTACTTTTACTTTTTTGACTACAAATGCTTTGCTTGACTGTATGTCTATGTATTACATTGCCTTTGAAGGCATGAATAAAGCACTGTATCCCTGGAACTAAAGTTTAAGACAAATGTGAACCACCATGTGGATTCCTGGAGCTGAGCCCCATTTCTCTAGAAAAGTAGTTTGTGCTCTAAATTGTTGAGTCATCTCTCCGACCTCCATAATGCTTCTTATGAACCAGTTTACAAATGATTGACTTCCGTCACATTGCCTCAGGTTATATAGATTTTGTCTCAAGAGGAGATGTTAGCTGTATTACTCAATTTCTCTGCACTCAGACTGATATTAATCACCCTCATGATCCATGTTCTGGAGCCTCATAATCTATCTCACAGTGGGTACCAATATGTTGCATGAACTTTGCATGAGAGATGTGAACAAAGGTCTAAATGTCTCAGTTGAGGAGTCAATTACAAACCAAATAATAATTCCACTAAAGCACAGATGGACCAATGAATTTATTAGGTTCTTTGTTAGTTTGCTAATTTATTTATTTTTCCCTCATATATTATATCCTGACTACAGTTTCCCCTCTTTTTTCTCTGCCCAGGCTCTCCACAGTCTATCATCACTCCTAGATCCATTCCTTTTCCTTACCCCTTCAGAAAATGGCAGGAATCTCAGGGATACCAATCAACCATGACTTATCATGTTGCAACCAGATTGGGCACATCCCTTCATATTAAGGCTGAACAAGGCAACCCAGTAAAAGGAAACTGGTCTTCAAAGCAGGTAAAAGAGACAAAGACAGTCCCTGACTCCACTGTTTAAAAATCAGACAAGAACAACAAGGTGCACAACCATAACATATATCCAGAGGACCAATGTCTGCAGGCTCCTTGATTTTCCCTTAAGTATCTATGAGCTCCTATGATCCATGTTGTTCTTATAGTGTCCCTGACCCTTCTGGATCCTACAATCCTTCCTCCCACTCTTACTCAGGATTCCTCAGGCTCCTCTTAAAATAATCTCTCACCTTCCTAGATATGGAAGGAGGGGGGAGGACCTAGGACTTACAACAGGGCATGGAATCCTGACTGCTCTTTGGACTGGAGAGGGAGGGGGAGGAAAGGGGGGAGGGGAGAAGGGTGGGAGGAGGGGGAGAAGAGTGGGAGGAGGGGGAGAAGAGTGGGAGGAGGGGGAGGGAAATGGGAGGCTGGGAGGAGGTGGAAATTTGTTTTTTTTTTTATTCTCCTTTTATCAATAAAAAAGAAAAAGAAAAAAAAGGTTTTTGCCAACACACAATGGCCTGGCCTTGATGTTTAAAAGAAATACTAGGATTTTTCACCATTAACCCATTCTAAATGACCATCTGTGTTGTTTGTTTCCTATTAACAATTGTGGTTAGGTTGAGAAACTTTCTCTTCTAACCTTTGGCCTATAGAATTTATTAAATATTTTCCCAGATCAAAAAAAATAATCTCTGCATCTCTCCCATGAGTTACTAATGAAGCCTCTCTGATTACAATTATGCTCCACTCTGGTTTACAAATAGAGCAGAGTGTCATTAGGAATCATTATTTGATAGTTTTCTGCACGTTTGGGTTTATACTTGATCTCTAGAATATCCTTCCTCCATTCCCTGACCCTCCAGCTAGTAGTAGGCATGGGATCACTCTCGGCATGGGCCTCAAGTTGGACCAGTCATTGGTTAGCCACTCACACAAGTTCTGTACCACCTTTAATGCAGCTAACCTTGCAGGCAGAATCAATTGTAGGTCAAAGGTTTTGTGCCTGGGTTAGTGTCCCATTAGCTCGATGAGAGGCTGTGCCTTGTAATAAAAGATGGCCAGTTCAACCACTGTACCCTCTACTACTAATTTTCACCACAAAGATTCCTGGGATTATGCATTACACTAGGTTTCTACCTTGCTCCTGATGCCCCAATTTCAGTTATTTTTCCCAGGATTCTATCCTTCCATCCTCCACCTGCCTCCTTCTGCGCTCCTACCTGCCTGCCCCCAGTCCACCCCCCAAAGCTATTCCACTTGCCCTTCCCAAGGATATTCATGCATGTCTCCTTGAACTCTCCTTGATAATTAACATCTCTGGGTCTGTGGACGGAGCATAGTTATGCTTTACAGCTAATAGCCACTTAGAATTGAGTATATACTGTGCGTATCTTTCTGGCTCTGGGTTACCTCACTCAGGATGATTTTTTTCTAGTTTGGTCTATTTGCCTGCACATTTCAAGACGTTATTTTTTTTTTCTAGCTCTTCTCTCTGGTCTCCAGGCAAACATTAATTGTCAAAACACAAACAAAATATCTCACAATTCCAGGACTTGAAGAAGACGTCAAGAATCTCAATGACCAGCACTTTTAACTCCCATGTAAGGAACCATTAAAATTGTCATTTCAGGGCAATTTTACTAGAGAAAACTGGGAAGATTGTGTATTTGTAACTTTTCATTACTATGATAAAACACCTTGACAATGTGTCCTGATTAGTGTGGGATTTTTTGTTTGCTTGTTTGTTTGTTGTTTGTTTTGTTTGCTTTTTTTGTTTTTCAACTTGGCACAAGCTAGGGTTATTTGAGAGGAAGAAAACACAAATGAGAAAATGTCTCCATAAGACTGGAATGTAGGCAAGCCTACAGGGACATTTTTCTTAATTAGTGACAGATGTGGGAGGGCCCAGCCTTCCACAGGAGAAGGTGGTCTTGGGTTGTATTAAAAAGCAGGGTGAGAAAGCCATGGGGAGCACGGTAGTAAGCAGTACTGCTGTGCAGTTTCTGCTTCAGCTTCTACCTTCAGCTTCCTATCTTGAGTTGCCATGTCTTCTCTCAGTGATGGAGGATGATCTGAAAATTTTAGGATGAAATAAACCCTTTCACCCCCAGGCTGCTTTTTGTCATTGTGTTTTATCTCAACAACAGTAGATTAACACACCAAGGCAAGTCTAAAGGAAGGGTTTATGTGAGCCTACAGTTCCAGAGGGATAAGATTCTGTCATAGCCGGGATGCATAGCAACAATCATCAGGCTGAAGCAGGATGTTGAGGTTTGTATCTTGAACCACAAGAGCAAAACAGAGAGCAAACTAGCAATGGTGTGCGTTTTTTTAACTTTCAAAGCTTGCCTGTGTCAACATGCTTTCTGAGTAAGGCCACAGCTCTTACACTTAAATTATTGTAAAATTTATGTCATTGCTGGGAATTATGGTACACACGTATGTTAATCTCAGCATTTGCAAAAGAAAGCAGGCAAAAGCCTGTAAGTTCCATCCAAGGCTACATAGTGAGACCCTTTCTAAAAACAAATTGAAACAATTTATGGTGTCATAGGAAGTCTCTTGATACCTCCACTCATATCTCATCATCTCCTTTCCCCAATTTTTAGGAATGTAACTCCAAACTGCTTATGATTTTGACTAAGTTAGTGAAGCTCTCTGTGCCTCTATCTCCTCAAATATAAACAAAGGTGATAAAGCACCTGCCCGGTACTTTTAGGTGATCATGTGAACACATTTGGTATTAGAAGTATTTCATATATTCCTTGTGATTATTTCCTGCTTTCCTTACTTCCCTGGGATGACCTGTTCTGCTTCCTGATTTATTGGTTTCTGCAGTGATCCCTTCATACATTCATACTTACTTTTTCTAAGTTCCTTGTCTAGCACACTCACAGAAGATAATTTGTCAAGAAATGTCAGCTCTTGGACCTGAGAGAGAATAACTATCTGAAATTGTTTGAATGAGATTCTTTTTTAACAGCTAGTTGATACTCCATTTTAAAAATGTACCACATTTCCATTTTCCATTCTTTAGTTGAGGGACATCGAGGCCATTTTCAGCTTCTGGATGTTATGAATAAAGCTGCTATGCATGTAGTTGAGTAAGTGTCCCTGTGGTAGGTGGGACGGTCCTTTGTGTCTATGCTCATGGGTGGTATAGTTGGGTCTTGAAGTAGGGTGATTTCCAATTTCCCGAGAATGGAAAATACTGATTTCCAAAGTGATTGTATAAATTTGTACCCCTACCAGCAATGGAGGAGTGCTTTCTCTTCCCTATCCCCACCAGCATGACTTATGTTTTGATTTTAACCATTCTGACAGGTATAAGATGGAATCAGAATCCTTTCGATTTGCATTTCTCAAATGGATAAAAATGTTGCCTTTTTTAAAGTAGTTTTTTTTTTTTTGCGATTTGATTACTTTGTTGAAAATTCTGTTTAGATAGGTACCCCATTTTTTAAATTGGACTGTATGGTTTGTTGCTGTTTAGTTTTTTGAGTTCTTTATATATTTTAGATATTAGGCACTTGTCAGATGTGGAGTTGGTGGAAATCTTATCCCTTTCTCTAGGCTGCCAATGGGTCCTACTGATGGCATTCTTTGCCTTCCTTACAAAAAGAAAATAAGTTTCATGAGGTCTCATTACAGTCTTAGTGCTTGTGCTATGGGTGCTCTGTTCATGAAGCTGCCTCCTGTGCTAAGGCATTCAAGGCTATTTCCCCGCTTTCTATTCAACCAGGTTCAGTGTAGTTGGTGTTATGTCATGGTATTTGGTCCACTTAGACTCAAGTTTTGTGCAGAGTGATAGATATGGATCTATCTGTATTCATTCACATGCTGACATCCAGTGAGATCAGCACCATTTTTGCAGATACTTTCTTTTTTCTCTTGTTTATTTCTGGCTTCTTTTTTTAAAAAAAAAATCAGGTTTCCATGGTGAGTTGATTTATGTCTTCAATTTGATTCCATTGATCTACCTGCTTGTTTGTTTTTTTTTTTTACTTTTTTTTACCTGCTTGTTTTTATGCAAATATTATGCAGTTTTAATTACTATAATTACGTACTACATCTTGAAATCAGGGATGGTGATATCACTGAAAGTTGGGTTTTTTATTGCATAGGATTGTTTTAGCCATCTAGGTATGTGTATGTATATATATGAAGTCGAGTATTCTTCTTTCAAGGTCTGTTAAGAACTGTGTTGGTGGATCTTTGATGGGGATTGCGGTGAATCCATAGATTGCTTTGGAAAAAATGTGATTTTTACACGTCAATCCTAAAGATCCATGGTTGTTGGAGAGCTTTTCATCTTCACATATCTACCTCAGTTTTCTTCTCTAAAGATTTGAAGTTCTTGTCATACAGAACTTTCACTTCACTTGCTTGGTTAGAGTTACCCCAAGATATTTTATGTTATTTATGGCTATTTGAAGAGTATTGTTTGCATGATTTCTTTTTGTCATTTGGATATAGGAGGGCTATTGTTTTTGTTGTTGCTGTTGTTGTTTTAGTTTAGTTTATATCAAGCTACTTTGCTGAAGGTGTTTATCAGCTGTAGGATTCCCTTGCAGAATTTTGGGGGTTCTTATGTATATTATCATATCATCTGCTAATAGCTATACTTTGACATCTTCCTTTCAAATTTGTATACCTTTGATCTCCAGTATTTATCTTATTGATTTAGTTATAACTTCAAGTAGTATATTGAATAGATATGGAGACAGTGGAAATCCTTGTCTTGTTCCTGATTTCAGTGGAATTGCTTTGAGTTTCTATCCATTTAAATTGACATTCATGTAGGCTTGCTGTAGATTGACCTTATTATTTTTATGTGTCTATTGTATCTCTGATCTCCCTAAAATTTTTTATCATAAATGGGTGTAGGATTTCAAAAAAATTTTATCATTTGATGACATGTTATGTAATTTATTATTTATTTCAATTTATTTATATGGTGGGTTACATTTAGCAGATTTTCATATGTGGATCCATCCCTACATCTCCAGGATGAAGCCTTATTGATCATAGTGGATGGTCTTTTTGATGCATTCTTGGAATTGGGCCCTAAGTGGCAAGGAATAGTATAATCCCTCTACCCTCTATTAGGAATCAATGCTTTCAATGTACTAACACCATTGAGACTGAAATTCTGCCAACAACCACATGAGTTTGGAAATGGATACCTCCCTACTCAAACATTCATATGAGGCAGTCACACCACAGCTCAGAATTACTGGTGTGAAAGACTTTGATTCCAAGGATTTAGTTAAGATATTCTCAGACTTCTGACACAAAGAAAACTTGAAATAATAACTGTATATTTTATAAATAACTAGATTTTTGGTACTTTGCTACCCAGAAACCAAAAACTAATAAAGTATTCCAAAAATACATAGGAAGTATGTGTCTAATATACACAGTATGTAATTATCCCTATACTGTAATTAATATTTATTGATTTTGTGATACGTGACATTCTTCTGACTTTTGTAGTTTTTAGTTTGTTGTGTCTTTACCTTTTGCAATATTAAATTGATGATTTATTATATAGTAACTAATTTAGATAAACTGTTTGATACCTAGTGAGTTCTTAGAAATAGTGTCTGTCACCTCACCATAGGGAAAATACTAAAAATTATGTTTGCATATAATGCATTACTAGCAATGTGTGCCTCCATTTCCTGTGGTTTCCTTCCATATAATATAATGTCATCCCCTATCCCTTAATTGCCCTTCTGTTCCACAATAAATTGAATCTAACAGCATGAAAATCTTAGATGGCACAGTAATCTGAATGAGTATGTAGTAAAAAGCATATAGATATATTATCCCCAGACAAAAATAATCACTTGCTCACATAGTGAATTTAATCTGGTGAATGTGTAGCAAATATTCAGAGATGTGGTTTGCAAAATCTATGTGCTAAATTATATACTGCCAATTTTAGCTTGGAAAAATCCTAATTTGACCCCATATACTACATGCTATGTCTAGCTCAGCATAATACTGCATAATTTAGGAAAATGAGTCCCTTATAGGAGGATTTGGCTTTCCCCTTGCAGTACAAAATGCATTCTTTCATCTCCAGTGGCAGGTGTGAATGTAAATTCACTGCACACTTTTGGAAGAGGGAAAAAGCTAAAGGTTTGGACTGTTTGCAAATCGCCTGCTATTGTACCTCTTTAAACTAGTCTCTTTGACTGCATGGGGCTTTGATAGCTCATCTAGTTGCAATAGCAGGAGCACAGTGCTGCAGGCACCAGGCGATTGGGGCAGTGTGTTATTGACAGAATCTTTTGAATGATGATTTATTATGAACATCAATGGAAACAACACTTGTTCTTTCCAGAAAGCATGTTTGTTCCTCTTACCTCACCTGGGAGGAGCACACTGCCCAGGACTGAGACACTGTTTGTAGTGTTTTTTTAGCCTATTCTGTAACAGCTGCGTGTATTGTGGAGTTGTTGTTGATAGTTGTTTTATTTTTTTTCTCCTTTCTGTCTCTCTGTTGATAACTTACCAATCACTTAGAATTGTGGCATGCCTGGAAATATTTGAAACTAAGACAATTTGGCATGAAGTAAATACAATAAACTAGAAATGGTCTTGCAATAAAAAGCAGTTTGCCTCTGGCTTGTAGCTGGTGTCCTGAAAAGAACAGGAAATGCTTATAGATTGAGGGTATTCATTCAAATTTCATGCTATGAAACAAAGCATCTTGTGCATTGTGCGCATTCCAGGCAGGCTAAAATACAAAACTGATGATTACGTATAGACATGCTCTGAGCAAGAATCACTTTCCTTGATGATTTGCTAAACATGCCGTGTATCCATTCTTCTCAGTTCCAGCACTGCTTAAGCATCGGTATCTTGTCAGGGACAGGCCTCAACAAACTCACCTCTTATCGGGGTAGGAGGGCGGGAACTTTAGAAATATAAGTAAAGATTATGAAGACCCCAAAAATAATAAGACAGAAAACATAGAATAATACTGGGAGGGCATTCCAGTGATAATTGAAATTTTGTAATCCACACGTGTTTATTTTTCCACAGATTTTATACCCAATGTTAACTGGGGGAGGGTAACAAAAGACTTTATTAACATGATACAAGTATAATTCACACAGTTGACTACTTTTCACTCTGAGACATCAAATCATTAGCATTCTGTTGTTTAGAAAGCTAAGGTGCTCTAGATCACTATCCTAAAGGTAGCCCTTCCCCAGGTGACTTGATACTTACAAAAGAAGGCATGGAAGTAAATTTGTATGTCCTGACGACATGTCTGGATGGCATGGACTTACTAGAATGAGCGATTTTAATGTTAAAAAAAATAACAAGCAATAACTTTCTGAGTTAGGACTTGCAACTACCCTTGTGGATCATTTGAGTAACTCCCAAACTCTCTGACTGTCAGACAAGGTGGAAATGAGCCCATATTTCTCAGGTTCCACAGTTTCTCTCTTGATAAATTGAAGAAATACATTTACTTCTCTACTTAAGTCAACTACATAAAGAAGAAGAAACTTGGTCCATGTGGGCAGGCCATTTCTCAATGTTAAGGAAGTGCAGATTCTAGCAATAATAATTTCAAATACTAAAACAAAATGCAGTGTATGAATTTACAAAAAGAAATAGCTCTTTCAAACTGCTGATATAAGCAAACCAGAGGCAGTCTTTAATCAAATTACAAAAGGAAGTAATTTATGCAGTTGGTCAGGCTCAAGAAGATAGAGTTTATAAAATTTACAGCCTGTCTGCTCTTAAGTTACTCACCCTTTCTCCTACACCAGTCTGAGATGCTAGGAGTCTGAGGTTAGAATTTTTACTACTAAGCAGAACTTTAAGTAGAGATCTCCAAACCATTTTTTTTTTTTGTCTCACCTGCCTTCCCTCACTTTCAGCCTGCCCACCAACCACTGGGAACCAGGACACTAAAACTCAGAATGGTTCCAAGACTGAAAGGTTATTCACTCATTCACAGTCTGACAGATTGGAATAAGAGCAAACAAAGACATGGACACCTATCCAATTACAGCGTGACTAGACAGCCACACCAAGAAATGTCATGAATTTCATAACTCCAGATGGCCAGATCCCTTCCGGAAAACATAAGTGTGAATAATCAAGACTATCGCCTCTTCCAGAAAACAGCTACTTAATTGCAATATCCCCTGAGAAAGGGAATTTGCCTGAAATATAAGGTAAAGACTTCAAAATAGCAAGTATAAATACACTAAAGAATATTAAGGTAAAGTGAATTTCCTTAATGAAGATCAGGAAGACACAAACAAGTAGTTGAATGAAATAATATGAGCAATTCAGGGTATAAAAATAAGGCTTAACAACAAAAAAAAAATGGAATCTCACACACACACACAAAAAGGTCAAACTAAAATAAAAATAGAAATTCAAAACTTAAGAAGTCAAACAAAAAAACTTGAGAAAAGACTTACCAACAGATTGAGTGAAGTGAAAAAGAATCTCATATCTTAATCAATCAAAAAAAAATTTAAACCTAAAATATTCCAGGCACGAAACATCCAGAAATTCTGGGATACTATGGAAATACAAATAATAGAAATACATGGATAGAGGAGAGAGAGAAATCCAGTTTCAAGACACAGAAAATATTTTAACATTCCTAAAGAAAATATCCTACATCGGAAGAAAAGATAAAAAAGAGGATATGCTTAGCAAAGTGCAAGAGTAATTCTGCATATGACACAATAAGTAAAACACAAAATATTCATAACAAAGAAAGTATATCAAAATCTCAAAGAGAAAAAGAACAGGTCACACATAAAGAACCCCCATTAGCATAACACCTAAATTTTCATTGGAGCTTCTGTGATTCAAAAGGGCTTAGAAAGATACTTTACAAACTCTAAAGGATTGCAGATGCCTGGGCAGATTACTTTACTTAGGAAAACTATGAAGCACAATTGAAGGAGAAAGAAAATATTTTATGATGTAATCATACTTAAGAAAATTCTGTCCCCAATCTCAACAACCATAGAAAGCACTGTAAGAAAACTGTGAATCTGAGGAGAAAGTTAGCTGTAGCCCAGAAGAGAAAATGATAAATAAATCCAGAACTGTTAATCAAAATTACAACTAATAATTGCATAAAAATCACTATAACAAAACAAAAGAAGTTAATGAACACTACTTAATAAAAACTCTAGATTTTACTAGTATCAATTCCCTCATTAGAAGATGTAGAAAAAATAGATTGTATTAGGAAAACAGGATCCAATTTTTCTTTGGTCTTTAAGAATGTGCAGCTCAAGAAATAAAAAAAACTCTAGAAATGACAGACATCTCGCTGCCTGGACAGTCACCCAAAGTTCTGGAGTCTTTGATGGAATTGAAGAATGGATAGATAATTATAGTTTTCCATTGTTATGAAAAAAGATAAAATAGATATAAATATTGTAACTATAATTCTTGCTTTATAACTGTTTTGCTATATGTAATTGTACTATGTTAAAATGAAAGCCTTCTTTTTTGTTTAAACAGAAAAAGGGGAAATGATGGAGGAGGGTCATCTTTCTATCTGTTGTTTCATTGGTTAAGTAATAAAGAAAACTGCTTGGCCCTAATAGAACAGAAAATTAGGTAGGCGGAGTAGACAGAACAGAATACTGAGAGAAAGAAAGCTGAGTCAGTGAGTCGCCATGATTCTCCCACTCCAGACAGACGCAGGTTAAGATCTTTCCTGGTAAGCCACCTTGTGGGCTACACACATTATTAGAAATGGGCTAGTCCAGGTGCAAGAGTTAGCTGAGAAGAGGCTAGATATAATGGGCCAAGCAGTGTTTAAAAGGAAAAAAAAAAGAATGTGCAGCTCACTACCAAGTACAGTTACTAACTTTAGGCATTGATGAGAAAGTGTTCACCAAGCAAACATAACCAAGAAACAAGCTGCATAGTTATTTTAATATCTGGCAAAATTAACTTCAAATCAAAACTAATCAGAACAAAAAAACCTCACTAAGGAAAAAAAATCAACCTAGAAGGCATTAAAATTCTAAACATTTATGCACTAAACACAAGGACACACACATTTATAAAAGAAAATCAGTTATGCCCAGATCATGGAATCCCCCCAAAATCGACTAGGAAACTGAATCCTGTATGTAAAAGCAAAGAACCTTTATTCTTACACAAGTTTGCAAACTCGGACTCTCCATGTATCCATAGTATTGGAGTGTTTGGAGAGTCCCAAGCTCAGTTAGGGTTGAGTTTTTATAGTAGCAAAGGTGGGGGTGAGGGATTTCTAAGGTTCAGGACCTCTTTTAGGCTGACATTTTTCTAGGAGTCTCCTGGTGAAAAGCGATGGGTGTGTTTGAGAGGTGATCCTATCTATAATAATCGGAATGTTAAGAATTTACTTTGGATGCTAGGTAGTCTCAGTTTATGATCTTTCTTGGAACCAGGTATTTATTGCCTTAGGGAAAATTATTAAGACTCAGAGATTGAGCTTGTCATGGCAGGGCCCTACAATCACTTTATCTAAAATCAAATATTTTCCCCCATATAGGGATACTGGATGACTTTATACCCCATTCGTACCAATATATAAGACATCAAACAAAAATGTATGGGGAAACACTGGAGTTAATAACTTCATAAATCAAATAGACCAAACAAATATCTATAGGACATTCCACCAAAACACTAAGAAATATACTTTTTCTCATTAGCTCATGTACTTTTCATTAAAAGTGACCACTTATTATAACACAAACAAGTCTCAATAGAGAGAAAAAAATAGAAATTACACCCTGCATCCTCTCTGATTAGTATGGTTTTTAAATCTAATTATTACCAACAATAGAAATGGGAATAAGGGTACAAACCAATAGAAGTTAAACCACTCACCAAATAAAAATTGGGTCAACAGAGAAATCAAGAAGGAAATTTATATACTTTTAGAGTTTAATGAAAATAAAAACACAGCATACAAAATTAATAGGGAACAATGAAGGAAGTTGTTTGAAGCAAATTCATATCACTAGGTGCCTACATAAGAAACTGGAGACATCACCTAACAGTAACTTAAAGATACACTTGAAAGCTTAGAAAATCAAGAAGAAACAACAACAAAAAATAAGGCAGAAGAAATAATTAAACTCAAAACAAAAATTAATGAAATAGAAAAAAGAAAACCAATACAAACAGCAATGAATCAAATAAACACAGACATGACTCACTGTAAAAACAAAACAAACAACAAAATACTCAACAAGTTAAAAAACTCTGTATTAAAATTTGCTAAGAAAGCTTAACTTCTTCCTTTCCAATACAAATCCCCTTGATCTCCTTATGTTGTCTTATTGCTATTGCTAGAACTTCAAGCACTATATTGAAGAGGTATGGAGAGAGTGGACATCCTTGTCGTGTTCCTGATTTTAGTGGGATGGCTTTGAGTTTTTCTCCGTTCAATTTAATGTTAGCTGTTGGCTTGCTGTAAATAGCTTTTATTATATTTAGGTAGGATCCTTGTATCCCTATTCTCTCCAAGACCTTTATCATGAAGGGGTGTTGAACTTTGTCGAATGCTTTTAAAAAACAAGGACTTCTTGAATTTTGCATACAAATGGATGGAAATAGAAAACACTATCCTGAGTGAGGTAAGCCAGACCCAAAAAGAGGAACATGGGATGTACTCACTCATATTTGGTTTCTAGCCATAACTAAAGGACATTGGGCTTATAATGCATGTTCCTAGAGAAGCTAAGTAAGAAGGTGAACCCAAAGACAAACACATAGGCATCCTCCTGAATATTAACCTTCATCAGGCGATGAAAGGAGACAGAGACAGAGGAGCACGGGACAGAAATCTCAAGGTCCAAATCAGGAGCAGAAGGAGACGGAGCACGAGCAAGGAACTCAGGACCGCGAGGGGTGCACCCACACACTGAGACAATGGGGATGTTCTATCGGGAACTCACCAAGGCCAGCTGGCCTGGGTCTGAAAAAGCATGGGATAAATCCGGACTGGCTGAATATAGAGGACAATGAGGAATACTGAGAACTCAAGAACAATCGCAGAGGGTTTTTGATCCTACTGCACGTACTGGCTTTGGGGGAACCTAGGCAGTTTGGATGCTCACCTTAGGAGACCTGGATAGAGGTGGGCAGTCCTTGGGCTTCCCACAGGTCAGGGAACCCTGATTGCTCTTCGAGCAGATTAGGGAGGGTGACTTGATCGGGGGAGGGGGAGGGAAATGGGAGGCGGTTGCGGGGAGGAGGAAGAAATCCTTAATAAATAAATAAATAAATAAATAAATAAATAAATAAGAAAAAAAATAAAAAATAAAATTTGCTAAGAGAAGGACAAAGGGGATCCCAATTACCAAAATTAAAAATGAAAAATGAGATATCTCAACAAATACTAAGGAAATTCAGAAAATCATTAGCTCGTTCTTCAAAAGTAAAAAATCCACCAAACTTACAAACCTCGTGAGTGAATTTCTTGATACATATAACTTGGCAAAGTTAAATCAATATGATATACACAATTTAAGAAAGCCCATGAAACCTAGTGAACTAAAAGCTGTAATTACAAACCTTCACACTCTTTCTCCCTCCCAAAAAATTGCCCAGAGAGATAGAAGGATGAATTTAGTGATAATCACTACCAGATTATGGGAGAACTAATTTCTATCCTCAAGTTATTCTATATACTAAAAATGAAGAAAAATTTACACCTTTTCAAAACTACTATTACCATGACAATAAAACAGCAAAAACACTCAATCATAAAAAGTAAAAATACATACAATTATCTTATAAGAATATAGATGCATAATTTTTCAATAAGATACTTAAAAATATTATTAGCCATGATCAAGTTGGCTTCATTCCTGAGATGCAAGGATGGTTCAAGTCATGTAAATCTATAAATGTAAACCAGCACAAACACAGAAAACAAAACAGCAACTAGATGGTTATCTCATTTAATGCAGGAACATCCTTTCCCAAAATCCAACAAGCCTTTATGAAAAAAAAAAGTCCTAGCGAGGGACATACTTCAACATAATAAAGTCAGCTTATGACAAACTCACATCCAATATTATTTCAGAGAAAAACTCAAAGCATCTACTAAAATCAAAAATCAAGAAAGGAGGAATAGGAAACATGCACACTGCCTCTGACCTTCTTCAGATTTTGTTCACCCTGTTAGGACCTCATGTCTCAAATTCCTTCTGTACACTAAGGACACTGAGATTTCATTTTCTCTCATGAGAAAACCCACAGGGACTGAGTTGGCCTCTACTCATTGCTTTTCCTAACTTCTAGTCCTTTCTACTTCAGTTAGCCTTACATGATTAACCTTTTATAGGTTTGGCGAGAGTCCTGGGTGTGGTTTTGGGTGTATGATTCCGGTTTCCTGGACATTCGAATAGTTTTCACTAAATCAATTTCATAAAACTTCCTTTAGACTGAGCGTACACATATTGGTCAAGTGTTTAGAACTTCATATTCATGGAACAGAAATGTAGCAAATATGCCTTATTCTTATGTTGCCACATAAACCTAATCAATAAACCAACACAATTCCAAGAACAGAAAAAGAACGACTAAAGTATGTTCAGTGTTCATACCTATTCGATATAGAAATTCAAGTCTTAGCTGGAACAATAAAACAACTAAAAGAGATCAAGGGAATGCAAATAATAAAGGGTAAAGGCAAAATATTCTTATTTGTAGATGTTACCATTGTGTACATACAAACCCCAAACATTCCATCAGAAGCTCCCACAGATGTTAAACACTTGCAGGAAACTAGCGCAATACCAAAACCAGTAACTTTCCTGTATGACATGTACTTAAAAGGAAAGGGAAAGGCTACCTTTCACAATAACCTCAAAAAGAAAAAAATATATATCTTAGAATAGCTATAGACAAGTAGGTAAAAGACTTACTCACAGAGTTCCACCTGCCTCAGCTTCCCCAGTGCTGGGATTAAAAGCATGCACCACCACTGCCCAGCACGAAAGACTTTTATAATGAAACTTTAAAGACAATGAAGAACAGTGACCTGAGCTAGTGGGAACTCTCTGACTCCAGAATCATAGCTGGGAAACCAGTATAGGATTGGACCAGGTCCTCTGAATGTGGGTGACAAGTTGTGTGGTTTGGGCAGTTTGTGGGGCCACTGATAGTGGGGTCAGGATTTAGCCCTTGTACATGAACTAGGTTTTTGAACCTATTCCCTATGGAGGGATACCCTGCTCAGGCTAAAGAAGGGCCTTGGTCCTGCATCAATGTGTTGAGACAGACTTTGCTAACACCCCATTGGAAGGCCTTACCCTTTCTAAGCAGTGGATGGGGTGGGTGGGGAGAAAGTGTTTGGGAGGAGAAGGAAGAGGAGAGGATTAGGATTGGTATGTAAAATAAAAAACGATTGTTTTAAATTAAAAAGTCATTGAAGAAAGAGATTGAAGAGGGTACCAGAACATGAAAATGTATAAATGGATTACAGGATTAATATTGTTCATGACTATTTACCAAAAGCAATCTACAGATTCAATACAACAGCCATTAAAATTCCTTTACAATTCTTCACAAAAACCCAAAAGAACAATGTTCAGCTTCATAAGGATACACAGAAAACAAATTTACCTAAAATAAACCAACAATAAAAGGAGGCAGCAGGCATTACAATCCTAAACTGCAAGTTTGATCAGAGCTATTGCAATATAAACAGCATGGTATTGACATCAAAACAGACACACTGAATAACAGAATTAAGTTGACATCCTAGACATAATTTTATACATTTATAGATACCTTTGGGTTTTTTTTTCTTTTTTCATTTTTCTTTTTTTCTTTTTCTTTTTTTCTTTTTTGGTTTTTCGAGACAAGGTTTCTTTGTAGCTTTAGAGCCTGTCCTGGAACTAGCTCTTGTAGACCAGGCTGGCCTCGAACTTACAGAGATCTGCCTGCCTCTGCCTCCCAAGTGCTGGGATTAAAGGCGTGCACCACTGTCACCCAGCACCATTGTTTTTCTTTACAAAGAAACCAAAGACACACTATAGAAAAGAACCTTTTTAACAAGTGGTTCTGGCTGAACTAGATTGCTACAGGTTGAAGAATGAAAATAGATCACGATATACCACTTTACACAAAGCTCAACTTCATATAGATCATGAACCTTAATATAACACCAGATACCCTGAATATGATAAAAGAGGGTATACACACTTTAATTCATTAGCACAGGAAAAATCTTCCTAAACAGTACCCTGCTAACATATTAAGATCAATGACTAATAAATTGAACCTGGGGAAGCTAAAAATCTCCTGTATAGCAAAAGATAAACATCACCTGGGCAAAGTGAGAGCTTAAAGAATGGTAAAAGAAAAAACTTTTCCTTTTAATAGAGGGGTATATATCTGACTAAAGGTTAGCTCATAGAAAAATTATAAAATTGAACATCAAAAAAACCCAACTTATTTGAAACGAGGCATACATAGTTCTAAACAGATATCTTAAAAAATGAAACACAATTGACTGAGAAATAATTTTAAAAGGCTCAACTCCTTCAGTACTAGGGAAATCAAAATTAAAACTACCTTAAGATTTCAGCTCACCACAGTCAGAATGGCCAAGATCAAGGAAACATGTAAGTTTTATACTAGTGAGGATGCGGAGAGATGAGATGTTTGTACCTTACTCATGGAAGTGAAATACAACCATAATGGAAATCACCATGGAGAGTCCTCAAAAAGATGAAAATAAATCTAACATAAGGTCCAATTCCACTCTTTCAATAGCGTTGGATAGTTTTATGTCAGCTTGACACAAATTATAGTCATCTTAAAGGAGGGAAACCCAACCGAAAAAATGTTTCCAGAAGATCCAATTGTAAGACATTTTCTTAACTGGTGATTGATGGGGGAAGGGTGGGACCATCTCAGGCTGATAGTCCTGGGTTCTAAACGAAAGATGGTCAAACAACTGATAATAAGCAAGCCAACAAGCAGCACCCTTCCATGGCCTCTGTATTAGCTTCTGACTCCACATTCCAGCCCTGAGTGAGTTTTTGTCTTGACTTCCTTTGGTGATGGAATCTGATGAGGAAATGTAAGCCAAATAAACCCTTTTTTCTCCAACTTGCTTTTGATTATGGTCTCTCATTATACCAATAGGAACCCCTACTAGGACAGAAGGAACTAAATCTTACTACAGAGATTCTTGATCATCCATCTTCACTAATACTTTCTTCATAATAGTTAGAATTTGAAAACAGCTTAGATGTCCATCAACTCATGAATGCCCAATGAAAATGTGGTACATTTATAAAATGGGATATTATTCAAAATTTCTAAGGAAAAAATGAGACTTCTAATTGGATGGAGCCAGAAACAAAGGAGTAGATATCCCAAAGATTAGGAAAAAATATAATGTTATAAAGGCATAGAGAGGAGTACCAGTTTGTTGTAGGGAGGCTGCTTGTTAATTTCCAAGCTTCCCAGACTCTTGAAATAACCACTCAGAAACTCTATTAATTAAATCAATGCTTGGCCCATTAGTTCTAGCTTCTTATTGGCTAACTCTTGCATAGTAATTTAACCCATCTCCATTAATCTGTGTATTAACACGAGGCAGTGCTTTCCTGCAAAGTTTCGACATGTCTGTCTCTGTAAGTGGCTCCATGGCTTCTCCTCTCTCTGCCTCCTTTCTGCCAGCATTTAGTTTAATTTTCCCTGCCTACTTCTAGTCTACCTGCTTAAGGCAGTTTCTTTATTTACCAGTGGTATTCACAGCATACAGAGGGCGATCCCACATCATACATACACCAGAAGAATTCAAACAAAGTCTCTATATTATGAGGAGACAATACACAAACTAGACATCATATGCTTATGCTACTAAGTAAAACTTTTAATAAGAAATGTAAAAAACAAGGACTTCTTGAATTTTGCATACAAATGGATGGAAATAGAAAACACTATCCTGAGTGAGGTAAGCCAGACCCAAAAAGAGGAACATGGGATGTACTCACTCACATTTGGTTTCTAGCCATAAATAAAGTACATTGAGCTTATAATTCATGTTCCTAGAGAAGCTAAATAAGAAGGTGAATCCAAAGACAAACACATAGGCATCCTCCTGAATATTAACCTTCATCAGGCGATGAAAGGAGACAGAGACCCACATTGGAGCACCAGACATAAATCTCAAGGTCCAAATCAGGAGCCAGGAACTCAGGGCTGGGAGGGGTGCACCCACACACTGAGACAATGGGGATGTTCTATCAGGAACTCACCAAGGCCAGCTGGCCTGGGTCTGAAAAAGCATGGAATAAATTTGGACTAGCTGAACATAGCGGACAATGAGAAAGAATGGGAACTCAAGAACAATCGCAGTGGGTTTTTGATCCTACTGCACGTACTGGCTTTGGCGGAGCCTAGGCAGTTTGGATGCTCACCTGGATAGAGGTGGGCGGTCCTTGGGCTTCCCACAGGTCAGGGAACCCTGATTGCTCTTCGAGCAGATGAGGGAGGGTGACTTGATCGGGGAAGGGGGAGGGAAATGGGAGGCAGTGGCGGGGAGGAGGCAGAAATCCTTAGTAAATAAATAAATAAATAAATTTTAAAAAATTGAAGCTACCTAAAAAAAAAAAAAAGAAAGAAATGGGTTCCACATCTTGAGTCATTGGTCTAGGTCATCTCACAAGCCTCCTGGAAGACAATATTATTGCCAATGCTATTGATTATACTCCACAACTTAATGGTAAGACTCTATTGATAAAATACCACATACTTATGCTGTCCAAGATGATTAAATAAAGGTCATGCCCATCTAGAAGCTTCAGTCCTATAAAGAATTTCTGGAAGGTACTATACTTGATACGAGAAATGAAAACCATTCTTCAATATCACCAAGCTATGAACTCTGAGAACACTTATAAGTGTCCTGACTGAAGAAATATTGGTTGTATAGTGACACAAATGTTATGGAAGTAGGCAATTGCTTTTTAAAGTTGGATGTAGGACCCATTCTATTATATGGTAACCCAAACCGACACTGGTAATGACGCATGAACCTGAGGGTACTTCTATAATTCTGCTAGGTGAGCACAGCAATAAAATGCCTCCTAGTGACTTATTGTCATACCCATTACTCACAGAAGCTTCTATTTTCAATAGATGGTTATTAACACATATATTCATAACTAGACAATATGTAGAGAATAAGAGACCTTGTTGTATTCAGCCATTAGTTAGATGTTTCATCATACCTTTTGCCTCAAGGCTCAGTGATCTCTATGTAAGGGGAGATAGAACAATTTTAAGATCCAGAGATGGTAGCCAAGTCTATGGAAACTATTTTTCAGACACATGAGGACTGAGCACATATGGACTCAAAGAACCTGTGTCAGATGCACAATACTTGTACTTGTTCTGGTCAGACAGAACAACAAAACAGTATGGAAAAGTGGTGACAAAGGCCCACCCTGAACCAAGAAGCTATTTGAAATTGATACCATTGGGAGAAGGAACTCTGTTTTCTCCAGTGGAGTGATACTTACTATATAACCACACTCCAAAGCAGTTCTCACGTTCAGGAAGAGTTGGCATAAAATAAAACATAAAACAGCCTCCATGATATTTATGCAATTTTCTCTTTGGAATTTTACTTTTATCTATATTTACTAAAGGGGTATAGGAAGTTAGTTTGGTAGGGAAGGGACTAATAATTTGAGAGAAGTTAAGGGAATATCAGCCAAAGTTTTGTGTGAAAAAATGTGATAAGAAATATCACATTTATGAGAAAATGACTGCTATTGAATGATAATTGTGAAAACATTTCTCCCCAAATGTTTAGGTAGAATTCACCCCTACCAAAAGTACATCTTCCAGCATCTACAGCATATGGAGATGTCCGCAGATGTACTTTACATAACAACTGAATTTGCTGGAATCAAGCTTTCAAGTGTAACCTCAATAAATAACTTTTCCTTCAATGTTCACAATTATTCAGTAGTGATTCAGTTTATAGTTGATGTTTAAGTCTGAAGGTGAATGCTTTGATTACATTTAAAATGTTCTGTTACAATTTGGAGACAAATATTGACTCATATTGTTGATACTCCCCATGAGTCAAGCCTTGAAGGTACTGGTACTGAGAGGTAAACTTTTCTTTTTCTGAAGCAATAGTCTTCACACTCTATTGTCTATTAGTACATATTTCAGTGCTCCCTATGACTTACAGAATAAGCATAGGCTCCCAAAGCAACTTTTATCCTCATGTGTGGATGCTTAATCAAGAGAGAGCTCATCAAACATTTCTTCCTCAGTGATGTGCCATTTGTTGAACAAGAGCTTTATCAAACTCTAAATTACTGCACTCTAAAATTTATAGAATGTGTATCCTCCGATTTATCTAAATCTGATTGGTTTTTTTTGCTCTTTTACATGGAGTGAGTAATGAATATTGTTGTGGGGCATTGTTATTGATATATTTGGTTTGCTTTTTTTGAGAAAAAAATTCACGTAGCCTCAGTACACCTTGAATGTAGCTGAGAGTGACTTTAAATTGATCCCTATGCTTATATTTTCCATGTACTGTGATTGCACCAACACTTCTATAATAAATGATGGTTAACCCTGATTATCAACTTGATTAGGCTGAGAGATACCTTGTTGATTAGCAAGGCACATTTCTGCGGATTGTCTATTGTAGTGGCATTTCAAATGTATTTTAGTAAATAAAGACTGCCTGAAGTTCTGAGTGTTAGAGTCCCACTGGTCAGCCTTATAGTCCCGATTATAGTAACACACACCGTTAATCACAGTAGCCACAATCACACTCACATTTAATCCCAGTAACCACCCTAGTTGCCATAGAAATCAGGTGGTGCATGCCTTTAATCCCAGTGGTGCAGTCCTTTGATCCCAGCCCTAGCAAGGAATATAAAATGGGAGAGACAGCTCTCAGAGAATAGTCTCCTACTGAGATTTCAGGAGGCAGAACTGCCATTTAATACTGAAGTTGAGGTGAGAGCTATTGGCTGGCTATTTTGTTTTTCGGATCTTCAGGTTGAATCCAAATTTAGCACCCTGAGTTTTTATTAATCGTGCCTCAGTCTATGACAGTGTTTTCAAGAGAATTAGCATGGATGAGAGAAACTGTGTGGGAACATTATACCTTGAATGTACAGGCTGCCAAACACTCAAGGGGTCATGAAAGAATAAAAGGACTGATAAGATAGTCAGTACACACCTTCTGCCCTTTAATGCAGCCTCATTTATTTCAGTAACTCTACATGAAGTAGCTATGTCTTCAGCCTGAGACCAGGACTAGATAATTGCAAACCATCTTTCTGAGGCTTTATTTCCTCAACTGAGTAGCTGCCAGGTCCCCTGCTTCTCTGGGGTACATATATGCTACTAGTTTTGTTCATCTGGAGAATTCTGGCTAATGTGAAATATAAGAATATCATACAAGGTTCAAAGTCTTGCTTAGTCAAGATTCTTCTGTTATCTTATCAAACATTAACACCTACTAGTATGGGAATTCTATGGTGTCATTATGTCTTTCCTCCAGTTTAAAATGTGAAGTGACATTTGCTTTGGAAGGCCGTGGCTCACTTGAAGATAAATTATTATGCTTTACTTTAATTTTTGAAAAAAAATCATTAATAGCTATAAAATGATATAACATTTGCAACTAGGGGTAAATAAAACATTGACACTTAAAAAGAGAGGATTTTAGACTCATTTTGGTAATTGCCAACCATTGTTGGCAATTGGCAGCTATGAAGCATTATTATCCTCACAATTATCCGGGCATGCTCAGTTTCCCATTTGGATTCATGCTATAGTCATCTTTAATAAAAATATGCATGCTGTGATTCTCAGCTTCAATATCTACTGAAGTAGCTTCCACTTAATTTTTATTTCACTGAACTAAATATCTATTACTGTGAATTAAGGCTCTATTAATTTACTTTGTTGAACAGCATACTTCTACACATTTAGAGACTTAAAAATTATACAGACTTGCTATTAAGTCCCAGTCTATAAATCAGACACATTGGTTGACTTGACTAAACTCTTATAAAGAGGATTTGAAGAACAATTCTACACTTGCAATTTCATTGAGCTTACTAAAATAATTCTGGGACATCTTATTGTAAGACTGAAGTTTATAGATTTTTTTGCTTTCTCTCTCTCTCTCTCTCTCTCTCTCTCTCTCTCTCTCTCTCTCTCTCTATCTCTATCTCTCTCTCTCTCTCTCCTCCCCCTCTCTCTTTTTCTTTTTTTGTCTCCAATGTAATTGATGCTGCTAAAACATTTCATCCTATATTCCCCCTCCATGTCCAACTCCAGCAGTGACATTTGTCCTCAAGACCTTTCCCAGATTATATATTTCTCGTCCTGTCCTTTCTGCTGCAAGGAGGTAATGGCACCAGCTTTGAAGTAATTGTGTAGTGTGCTCAGATCCAGTCAGCAAACTTACTGCCTAAGACCAACATAGAAACACAAATGTAAGACTCATTTAAAAAATTGATAGATTTGAGAGAACTAGAGAAGACATGCTCAGAAATGTTTGTAAAATTATGTCTATCATGCAGATCTACCACAAAGAAATTGAACTTACGCATTAACACTTAAAAATTAAGAAAATACTAGATGACCCAGTTAACATAAACTTCCTGCGTGTGAGAATACAGAAATGATTTACAGTCTGTGAAGCAAATATGCAGAGCAGGTGCTAAAGATCCAAATTTTTGGAATTTGATGGTGTTCCTGTGGAAATCACTAGTGCTATTATATTTGAAGACTATAGAATGACCACAAAAATACATGTATATCTTTCTAAAACAAATCTTTTGTTTGTTACCTAATAACTGTTCCTCCTAGATTGATAATCTAAATATTCACATCCATTTTTCATGTTGGCCTATATTATATCTGAGGAAGACACCTGGTCAGTTGTCCTCATCAACTTAGACCATGAAACCCAACATGGACTAGTTCAACAGAAACACCATACAGGAGATTCCCATGCATGCTTCAGAATTGCCAGGCCATACTTTTCATTCATTCATTTTCTATGTTATATTCAGATAATCTTACGTCCTTGGCTAAATCCCCACATAAAATATGATGTTTTTATTAAATAATGTTTGAGTAAAATAATAAATCAAAAATATTGTCTGCGACATCAAGTTAGAAAATATAATTTCATTTTCTTCTGAATTTTCAGAAGATTCTTAAGACTCATATGAGTTGAACTTGTGGTCTCTGCCAATGCTCTAACATCTGGTATTGTTTCTGATGTTGAATGTCAACTGTTGAAAAAAATCTTAATATTTTAAAATTGTTTCGAACCTATTTTGACAGGTTATAATGACTTTGGAATATAAGGAGAGTCTTGTTTTAGGAATGCTTCATTAGTTATTAATATTTTAAATCTATGTTTTTAAATATATACTCTAAGATTTTTCTCAACTTGCAATGATCCGTGAATTAAAAAAAAAAGTAAGAAACCAACAACAACATCAAAATAGCAGGAACCCATACCAAACATTTCACTTACTCATGATAAATATGGGATACCTTAGTGACAGGCAGTTATTTCAAATAAATATCAAACACAGACCCATTAATCTATGTATGAATAGAAAGCCTAAAAGTAAATGTCGATGAAATTTAATATTTTCTTCTTGCCCGCGTACAGTCTGCTCTGTACCATTCATTGCAATGTGTACCATTTATTACTTCTTCCATTCTGACACCATAGTTTCAACTACACATAACAATCACTTGTTTTTATTTTACTCTGATTAAAATAACTTTTCTATGGCTAGCCAGTGGGAAACACTAGTAGTCTCAGGACATCAGCATCGCAAGGGGCAATCAGCTGATGACTGAGAGGCTGTCATCTAATTCCCAGTTCTCTTGTCCTATAACTGGGGATACATTCATACTGCTTCTCAGAATATCCCACTCAACAAATGCACAAAATAATAGCATGCTTAAGAAAGTCCTGAGACGTCTAACACTCTTACTATTTTTTTAAAATAGGGAATGATTCATGAATTTCTGATTGATTCTTACACAGAGGTCATGATACATTTCTCATATCATTAAAAGTTAAGTATATTTGCTGCCCTGTTTAAATATGCTCTACCATTTGGAGAAGGGTAGTTTTTTTCAATTTTTTATATGTCATTTTATTTTCAAAATTCTATTTTCAAGATTATTGTTCTCTTCTTTTCTCTAACATGCTCTCCACTTAACCTTTTCTGCCCTCTTTAAAATTCATGGTCTTGATTTTTAACTAATAGCTATTGTATGAATGAATATATGTGTGCTTGTATAATATATATATATATATATGCCTGTGTGTATATTCAGACATATAAATACATATTTATGTATATATAAACATATATTTATATAATACTTATATTCCTAAATATAACTAATTTAAGTTTAGTCTGTATAATTCTACTTTTATATATGATTACAGGCACTGAACAACAAATTAGTGTATTTTTCTCTGAGGAAGACCACCTCTCTTGTTATTGGCTTTCTATAGTTGCCTACATTTTTCTGTGGGTAGGAGTGAGATCCCACAGACTTTTCTCCATCCAGTTTGTCATGCCCCTTGGTATCATCCTTGTTCAGTTCATGTTTGGGCAAATATGTTGGTGATGCTTTATGGCTATAGATTCTGATTTTACTAGGAGACACATCCCACAGAAAACTTGTAATCATCTCGATCTTACAACTTATCTGCACCCACTTCCACAATGTGCCCTGAGTCATACAGTAATGACTGTTTTGTAGATGTATCCACTGGAAATGGGCTCCAAAATTCTAAATTTTAGTTGGTTGTGGTTTTCTGCAGTGCTCTTCATCTGTTGTAAGGAGAAATTTCCTCAAAATGTGAAGACTTCATTTATCTATGGATTTAAAGCCAAATATTTACAGAATATTATTATTAGGAATTATACTGGTTTAATAAAGTAGTGGTTGTAGATTCTCCCTCCTCCAATAACCAAGACTTCACAAGCACTGAGTCATTACCCAGGTAAGTTGTTATCTTCTGAAATACTTCCACATTGCCTGATGTAAAATTCCAATAACTATCTTACTTCCACTGTCTTATTTCAATGTATCACCTAGGACTTCTACTATATAAACTGGTAAATTCCCTAGAGGCTTTAGGTGGTATTTGTGTTTTGAACAAAACATGTTTTTCAAAACCTGTTATAAGAGAAAAAAATAAACAAATAAACAGAATCATACACTAATATGTAGCGAGCTTTGTGGTATCACACCTGATGGAGATGTATAATCAACTCCTGAGATGGCTAAAGCCTGACCTATGCTATGATCACGCAATGATTATCAGCTGCCTGCATATGCCTGAACCTATGGGCAGTGCCCACCTGGCAATCCGGGATTGGCAGCCCATGCATACTTAAGGGCTGGGAGAGGTTTGCCCGAAGAAAGAGAGAAGAGAGGGAAAGAGAGAGAGGAAAAGAGAGAGAAAGTGAATCAAGTCCTGGAATAAACTGCAGTGAGAAGAGCTCCGGTGATCACGTCATCCTTGCGGGATGAGGGTGGCCGTGACACTAATGAATGGTAGTAAAACTCAAATCACATCTAAATGGATCTGGTGATCACTGGTATTCTTTAGAGCATCCTGATTCCACATGATACTTAGTAAAATAGTAGTGAAATTTTTAGAAAAAACTTTCATAGTCTCTAAAGAAGTGACAAGTTCAATTATTTAAAAAAATAGGTTTATTGACAAAGATGCCACATCTTTTGTAATAAGGTCCATTTTTGTCACTTCAAAATAAGTTAGTTTAGAAAATGGTGTTATCTATATAGATAAGCTAAAAATGTTAATGTGTATGAATTTCAGAGTATCTTAAAAGTGTATATTTTGTATATAATGTCTCACACTCAATAAAATGCATCATCTGCCTTAGCTTCTTTATATCCAGATTAAATTTCATAATAAGTGTTATCAAAACTAGAAAATAACTTTAACCATATATTTGTTACTATTCTAGTTGCTAATACTATGTATTTCAATGCAAAAAAGAAAGGGTTTATTCTACTTCCAAATTAAAAGCTATACAGTTCACCATGGCAGGGAAGTAATGGTGGCAGGAGGCCAGCTGGTCACAATGTGTCTTGATTCATCAATCAGACAGAAAACAAGAAGTAGAGCAGGGCTATAAACTTAAGCACCACTGCTAATGGCCCACTTCCCCCATCAGGGATCCACCTCTATATGCTTCTCAACCTTACAAAGTGTTCCTACCAGCTGGAGAACAAGTATTGAAACACACAGACCCATAAGGAGCAGTATACATTCAGACCACAGCATTATATACATTCAGACTTTTACAGATTGTTAGACTGATAATACTGTCAGTCATACTCACTAAAGATATTACATGATGTATTCCAATGATACTTTATGTCTAGAGAAAAACAAAGCACAAGAAATTTTTTTCTGCCTCATTACTATAACAAAACAGTAATTTATTTATAGCATATGGAAGCATGGTACATGGTTAGAAAAAAAAAAAGAAAAGAAAAAGCTTGACAAAGTGTTAAGTTCCAGTCATGTGCAAACAGGATTTAGTTTAAAAACTAACCCAAAAGGATTTTGCAATACGAAACAACAATGTGAAATGAAAATTCTAGGAAACTGCATATATTATGTAAAAGAATGAAACAAAATTTGCTATTTTGACCTTTTGAGTATAACTTTCACATGTGTCCACTATTTTTTCATTTATTTATCTCAGCCTTAGGTGTATAAAACAACCATTAAAATAGGAAACAAGCAAACACAATGTAGGGGTACTATGTGCAAAGTTTGATATAGCAGTAATCTTTCATAACTTAAAGTCTAAAGGTTAAAAGGAATATAAAAATGCAAGAGAGTTAAAAAGCAAAAGGAAAAGTGGACTGTGGGTTGCTTGGAGAGAGCTATTATTTTAATGTCTGCTCCTATCAGTTATATTTAGCTTATGAAATGTACAGCTATCATACAAAACAAGTTTATAATGACAAATACAACAAATGTTTACTCAGGGGTTGCTTTTTACCTAAAGTTTGTGGCTAGGAAGACCAGAGGATTGTCATCAGAGAAAGAGAATAGGATCTAGATTAATACCTTTTCCAATAGACCAACAAAATACATCTAAATCAGAAGTCATCACTGCCAACGTAAATTAACTTCAGGCAGTAGGTATTTCAATAGATAATAAGCAGGACAGATCTGAGGCCAGAGTTATGATACTCAGATGGAAACTGTGATCAAAACACTGAATGGCCAGGAGGCTTGGTCAAAGATAGAGGCAGAGGAGGTCTCTTCAAATACGCCATCAAAGGCAAATAGTCTTTGAGCTTTGCAGGGAAAATTCTAAGCTGGCACGTAAAAGGAAATTATAGCAAGGGCCATCTGCTTTTCCCTCCCTTATACTAAACTGTTACTTTCACAGAGCCTGACTTAGTTACTTATGAGGTGTTGATGTGAAATGATCATATTTTCAGTTAAGGTACTTATTAACAGCTAAAATCAAAATCAACCTGTGAACTTCATCTCAATCTCAATCTGGCCTTATCTTTCTCTGTCCTCTGTGTTCTTTAAAAAAAAAAAAAAGTTATTGCATTTTTGTCATCAGTGAAGAGTCAAGAAGGATAACACAAATTATAAATTTCAAAAGACAAAAAAACCAAAACAAAAACAGAGTCAGAATCAGAAAACTACATCCACAGAAAGAACCACTAAACTAAGTGATCCATTCTATTACAGTAGTCCTCAGACAGCAAAATAAACAAATGCTACTCTTATGGACTGAAAACAAAATGTAATTCTATGTATTTAGTATTCCATGACCATCTGATATTTGCCACTGTAATCCCCTTATGAGTGAAAAAAAGGCAAATAATAGATTCATCTTAGATAAAAACATTTGGTTTATTATCCTTGTTGTCTCTTTCACTGTAACAGCCGATCCCAGCAGATGTTGGATTTTTTTTTTTGTGATGCATTGCAAACTTCTGTATAAACCTATCATCAAGCGCTCTATATTTGCATTGATATTTCGTTTTTTCCCTTACTTTTTGATTGGAATTATATTAGTATTATACTCAGTTTTTATTGAACATCCACATGAGTCTATCACACAGCTGCATGATGGAAAAAATGCATTTTAAATGCTATATAGATATTTGACTATTTTAAATAGCAAAGCTCCCTTGATTTGCATTAAATACATTATTACCTATGAAGTGTTTTGTCTAGTCTTGCATGGTTATCTATTTCACAAAACTGGATCAATTTTAATGACTCCACTAACTCTCAATATCTTCATTTAGAAAATGAACAAAAAAATCATTGTTTTAGATAGTTAAAAAACATGAAAATAAGCCTTGGCAGAAGCATTGGTCATTTCTGTAGACTGTGAATACAGATGAAAATAACAGACATGTAGATAAAATCTAGATGTTACTGCTTTCTCAGAAAAATATTTCCACGCCAAAAATTTTTTAGGTATAAAGAAAAATATTTCTCAGTGAAAGGAAATATATATCTATGATAATACTCATAGAGATATTTACCATGTAAGCATCAAAGGCACTCTGATACCAAATCAGACCAGATGCAATAAGGCCGCTTGTTTGTTTCCCGGCCACCCAGCAGCTCAGACCAAAAATAATCAAACAGAAACGGTATTAATTAAATCACTGCTTGGCCTATTAGCTCTAGCTTCTTATTGGCTACCTCTTACATATCAATGTAACCCATGTGTATCGCCATGAGGCTGTGGCTTACTAGAAAAAGTTCTGGCCTTCTGTGTCAGGCAAGGCTACATGGTTTCTCTCTTGACTCTGTATCTCTTCTCCCAGCATTCAGTTTAGTTTTTCCCACCTACCTAAATTCTGCCCTATCAACAGGCCAAGACAGTTTCTTTATTCATTAATGGTAATCACAGCATACAAAGGGGAATCCCATGTCACAGACCACTCTTGCTATCAACAAAGCTCCTACCAGCAACCTTCATATATTATTTTGAACACTCACATTGACCCCAATTGTTCATAAATCTATAGCCCTGTGGATTCTTAACAAGAGATTTCCAAGAAATAAGGACTTATGTTATTTTGTTGTATTTAATGAAGGTCATTCATTTTCCATTATATTTCTCCTCTTATGAGTATACTGATCATATATATATATATATATATATATATATATGTGTGTGTGTGTGTGTGTGTGTGTGTATGTGTGTGTGTGTGTGTGTGTAGTGCTCTGAACTGATTAGTTGTGTCCCTACCCAAATTCCTAGATGAAGATCTAGATGCCAGTGTGACAGTATTGAAGCAAGCATCGAAGAGGTTACTATGTCTTAACAGCTCCACCCCTTAGAACAAGATTATTGGAGCCTTCTCCCTCATGAACTTTGATGCAAAAATACTCACTAAAATACTGGCAAATTGAATCCAAGAATACTTCAAAAAAATCATCTGCTATGATCAAGTCGGCTTTATTCCACAGATGCAGAGATGGTTCAACATATGAAAATCTATCAATGTAATCCACTATATGAATAAAGTGAAAGAAAAAAATATGCTTATCTAATTAGATGCTGAAAAAGCATTCAACAAAATCCAACATCCCTGTATGGTCAAGGTATTGGAGAGATCAGGGATATAAGGAATGTATCTAAACATAACAAAAGCAATATACAGCAACCTGACAGCCAATATCAAATTAAATGGAGAGAAACTCAAATTATTCCACTAAAATGAGGAATAAGACAAGGCTGTCCACTCTCTCCATATTTATTCAACATCATTCTTGAAATTCTAGCCAGAGCAATAAGACAACAAAAGAAGATCAAGGGGATACAAATTGGAAAGAAAGAAGTCAAACTTTCACTAATTGCAGATGACATGATAGTATGCATAAGTGACCCCATGAATTTTATGAGGGAACTCCTACAGCTTATAAACACCTTCAGTAATGTGGCAGGATACAAGATCAACTTAGAAAAAAATTAGTAGCCTTTCTGATACAAATGATAAAGAGGCTCAGAAAGAAATCAGAGAAACATCACTATTCACAATAACCAAAAATAACATAAAATATCTAGTTGTAACATTAACCAAACAAGTGAAAGACCTGATTGACAAGAACTTTAAGTCTTTGAAGAAAGAAATTGAAGACGATATCAGAAAATGGAATGATCTCCCATGCTCTTGGATAGTAGGATCAATATAAAAAAAATGGCAATCCTACTAAAAGCATCATACAAATTCAATGCAATCCCCATCAAAATCCCAACACAATTCTTCATAGACCTCAAAACAACAACGCTCAACTTCATATGGAAAAACAACAACAACAAAACAGGATAGCCAAAACAATCCTGTATAATAATGGAACTTCCAGATGACCCTCCCTGAAATCAAGGTCTCTTATAGAGTTGCAGTAATGAAAACAGCCTGGTATTGGCATTAAAACAGATAGGTGGACCAATGGAATGGAATTGAAGACCCAGATATCAATCCACACACCCACAAACATTTAATTTTTAACAAAGAAGCAACAAATATAAAATGAAAAAAAGAAAGCATATTCAAAAAACAGTGCTGTTATAATGATGTCAATGTGTAGAAGAATGCAAATATATGCATAACTATCCCCATTCACAAAATTCAAGTCCAAATGGATTAAAGACCTCAATATAAATCTGACCACATTGAGCCTGATAGAAGAGAAAGTGGGAAGTAACCTTCAATGCATGGACATAGGAGACCACTTCCTAAATATAACACCAGTAACGCAGACTTGAGAGCAACAATAAATAAATGGGACTTCCTCAAACTGAGAAGCTTCTGTAAAGCAAAGGACACAGTCAATAAGACAAAAAAGGCAACCTAATGAATGGGAAACCAATACCCCACCACATCAGACAGAAGATTGATCTCAAAAATATGTAAAGAAATTAGGCATCAAAATATCAGATAATCCAATTAATATATTAAAAAGTGGGGTACGGAACTAAATGGAGAATTAGCAACAGAAAAATCTCAAGTGACCAAAGGACATTTAAGGAAATGTTCACCATCCTTAGTCATCAGAAAAATGCAAATCAAAACAACTCTGAGATATTATCTTATACCTGTCATAATGGCTAATATGACACACCAGTGATAACTTATCCTGGAGAGGATGTGATGGAGGAAGGTCATTGGCTAATAAAGGAACTGCCTTGGCCCATTTCATTGGTTAGAAGATAGATGGGAGGAGTAAACAGAACAAAACGCTGGGAGGAAGAGGAAGTGAGGTCAGACTCGACAGCTCTCCTCTCCGGAGCAGAGGCCTCAGCAGAGACGCCATGCTCCCCACTCCAGGGAAGATGCACGCTATGAAGCTCTGACCCAGGATGGACTTAGGCTAGAATATTCCCGGTAAGACTGGTGCTATACAGTTGATAAGAAATGGGCTAGTCCAGGTGCGAGAGTTAGCCTAGAAGAGGCTAGGTAGAAATGAGCCAAGCAGTTTTTAAATGAATACAGTTTGTGTGTTGTTATTTCAGAGCATAAGCTAGCCGTGCAGGCGGCTGGGGTGTTGGGGATGCAGCCCTGCCGCTGCTTCCTATTATTACTACAAGGATGTAGTGTAAAGAGAACACTCTTTCATTGCTGGTGGGAATGCAAACTTTTACAACCACTCTGGAAATCAACCTACTGCAAGACCCAGTAATACTACTACTCTTGGGCATATACCCAAAGGATGTTCAGCCATACTTTAAGGGTATTCAACTACATTCATTGAAGCATTATTTGTAATAGCCAGAACTGTGAAATAGCCTACATGCCCCTCAACTGAAGAATGAATAAAGAAAATGTGGTTCATTTATACAATGGAATACTAGTCAGTGGCTAAAAAAATGAACTATTGAAATTTGCAGGCAAATGGACAGAACTAGAAAAAAATCATCCTGAGCGAGGCAACCAAGAACCAGAAATATGAGGATGGCATGCTCACTCATAGGTGAATACTAGCTGGAAAACAATGAATAATGAGCCATGACTCCAGAGAAGGTAAGAAACAAGGAAAACCCTAAGAGAAACACACATAGATCCCAATAGGAAGGGAAAATAGACAAGTTCTGCTGAGAAAAATGGGAGCATAGGGGTGCAGGGGAAAGGGAATTCAGAAGGAAAGGAGGAGGGAAGAAGGGAAGGGGAAAGGAGATCCTGAAGAACTGGATAGTCGAGATGAGAGAAGGACAGAGTTGGAGAGCAAGGAAAGAGATATCTTGACTGAGGGAGCTGCTATGGGGCTAGCATGAAATCTGATATGAGAGAAATTCCCAGGAATATAGAATGATGACCCCAGCTAAGATCTTAAGTAATAGTTGAGAGGTCTCAACTGGTCTTGGCCTGTAGTCATATTGATGAC
Organism: Microtus pennsylvanicus; assembly: GCF_037038515.1. NCBI lineage: Eukaryota > Metazoa > Chordata > Mammalia > Rodentia > Cricetidae > Microtus > Microtus pennsylvanicus. Next base: position 11,522,553 of record NC_134583.1, on the reverse strand, counting down.
TATCTTAAATATCATCAAAGAACCTACATCCAGCAACTGATGGAAAAAGCTGCAGAGATCCACAGCGGAGCACTGGGCTGAGCTCCCAACACCTGTAGGTCAAGACCGTGAAGGATATACACACTGATACAGTTTACCTGAACTAACGGAAGCCTAAAAACTCTGGCCTGACAACAAGGGAACCAGCATAAGACCAAACTAGAACCTCTGAATGTGGGTGACAGTTGTATAGTAGAGACAGACTGAGGGGCCACTGGCTTTAATCCCTACTGCCTGTTTTAGAACTCATTCTCTCTGGAAGAAAATCTTGCTCAACCTAGGTATAGTGGGGAGAGCTTTGGTCATGCCTCAAAGCAATGTACTAGACTTTGCTGATTCCCCATGGGAAGACTGACCCTCTCTGAGAAGAGGATGGGGGTTGGGATAGAGCATGGTTGTGGGGGTGTAGAAGCAGGAGGGGGAGGGAGTGAAAACTGGATTTGGCATGTTAAATAAGAGACGACAGTTTTTTTAAAAAAATAAATTAAAACAAAAAAGAATAAGATTATTATCTCAAAAATTAAACAAAGGGTGGTTGACTGCATTCACACGCTGTGAGGATTTAGTGAGGAGACAGATCCTGTACACTGTTTTTTCATTGATTAGTTCTCTCTAGAATAGTAAGCAATCAATTTCTGTTGTTTGTAAGTGAATAGTCCAAAGGTATTCTTGTTGCTGTTGTTGTAGCTGTCTAAAAAGGCAGAGTTAGATTAAATGGCTAATGAATTCATCATAAAATTACAAGAAGTTTGCAAATATCAATCATGTAAACAAGGCAAGTTCATGAGTTGAAAAATCATGGAGAAAGTAATGTGGTATAAGCTATAAAGGAATAAAATTAATGTGTTTAGGCCACTCCCTCATTATTCACAGTCTAAGATCTAGAGCTGGGTCATACAGAAGGAGAGGATAAGGCCAAGTCAAGTTTAAAAGTTAGACTATCAGATATGTTGGTCACTTTTATATTGGCTTGGCTAGGATATAAACCTCAGTTACTCAGGCTCAACCCTTAGGCTCAATTTGAGTATGATCGAAGGTTCATAATTTAGGTTCTTCAGTGAAAATATGGCTGAAAATAATTTAAGTGTGTAGTTGACTATGTAAAAGATTATACTTTGTAGAAATGACTTGGGAATGGAGCTGAGACTTCCCTGTATAGTAAGCTTTGCCAGTGACAGGGGCTGTGGCTACTGTCTACAAATCTCATGCCTAGGCTGGCTTTCTAACAACTTCCTTGTCTAATTCTAAACAGCACTCCCACTTCTGGTAGGCAGTCCCAGCGCTAAATCTCTTACCACCTCTATCTAGCTAAATGAGTTCCTCTTCTAGATGGTGAAACAATGTAAATGAGATGGGAGACTCTTTAGAAGTACCAATAACTGGAAGAATTTCTAATATCAGAGATAAACCAGAAATGTGTAGTCCTTACCTGCATCCAATCAGTGCAGAGACAGATGATTCCTACAAAATAAAACGTAGAAGACTATGGAAAGAATCTCCAGAAGTTGAGCTTGCACGCAGAACACTAACTCAAATTTACAAATTTACAAAAAAACAGCCCCACTAATTCATTTCCCACTATGTTGTTCTATTCCTACTTGTCTTATTTCCTGAGCCACAAGTAAGACGTGAATATGAAGAACTAATAAAATAAAATAAAATGAAATAGAATCTTCCATACATCCAGAAGTTAGTGTGCCAAAGGGAGAAGGCACCAGTTAAATCTGAAGCCAAAGAGACAGATAGGAGCAAAGGAAAGTTACACAACAAAGAATTTATTACAAAAGAATTTTACATTTCATCTTCAAGGCTAATGGAAACCAAACAATTTTTAAAAAATGAAAGATGTAATCTAATTTAAGTATTAATATCACCTGTTGTGATAACGCTATGTGGAGTGGAAAAGGGATATAAAAAGTCAAAGGAGAAACTTAGGAGACATTAGACCAGCATTTATTACAGTTCTGTAGATGAAACTGCAATTCAGAAACATGTAAATAATAATAATAATCAGGATATTCTAATTTGCAAAGGTGTTCTTCCTCATTGTACATACAGATTGCCAAGGTCTTAAGAGAAAAGAATAACTTATTAAAATTCTTTAATGTCACCATATTGTCCCCCAAATTCTCTGTTTACTAGGCTGGGCAAAATAGGTCTGCCGTGTAAATTCTATTCTACCTTACCTGATTATGGCCCATTGCCTGGCCCATACCAACTGTTGTCTCACTCATCAATCCAGAAGATAAATCGACTTCAACTTTCCAGAGCTGGATAATATCAAGAAGGATGAGAGGCACCTGGGAGAGAAAGATTAGGAGGGAACTGGTTCAAACAAGTTGTTCTTCGGGTTCTCTACTGTTCTGTTGCTCGAGGTCTCTTCAGGGAAGACATGTTTGTCATTCATGGTGAATACTCTAAATGACCTCCTGTAGAGACAAGAAGAGCAAATGAGCATGCCTATAGAGTGCATTCCCTCCATTCTGAACCGCTCTTGATGACAAAGGAGTCTTAGGGTTCCTATTGCTATGAAGGGATACTATTGATCATAGCAACATTAACTGAAAGCTGGCTTACAATTCAGAATTTAAGTCCCTTCTCATCATGGCAGGAAGCATGGCAGCATGCAGCAGACATGGCACTGGAAAAGAAGCTGAAAGTTCTACAGTCACATCCCAAAGCAGCAGAAAGAGAGTGATAATGAACCTGCATTGAGCATCTGAAGCCTCAAAACTCATTCCCAGTAACACAATTCCTCCAATAAGGACAAACTTCCTAATAGTACCATTCCCTATGTGATGTGCATTCCCCACTGTATGTTTCAATATCATTGGTTAATAAAGAAACTCTCTTGAGCCTTTGCAGGAAATAGAGGTAGGTGGGGGGAAAAAACTACATGCTGGGAGAAAGAAGAAAGAGTTAGTGAGAAGCCATGGAGCCGCTGTTGGAGACAGATGTGCTGAAACTTTGCTGGTAGGCCACGACCTCATGGTGATGCACAGATTAATGAAGATGTGTTAAATTAAGATGTAAGAGTTGGCCATTAAGAAACTAGAGCTGATGGTCCAAGCAGTGATTTAAATAATATAGTTTCTGTGTGATTATTTCAGGGCTGAGCAGCCAGGAACCAACATGCCGCCTCCCTACAACACCTATGAGCCTGTAGAGACCATTTTCCTTCAGACTAACATAATAGGTTTTTGCATTGCCCTTCTAAAGCAGTTCTACCTGAGCATGCATACCTGTTACCTTAGTTCTCGGGATGCTGAAGCTTGAGATTTACCGTAATTTAAAATTTAGCCTTAGCTACACAGTGAGTTGAAGGCCAACAAGGGAAATATTGAAAGTCCCTATATTCCAATTAAATAACTACAAATGAACAAATTCTATCACCAACATATTTTCTCTAGTCCACATGTACTGTACCAAGTCATGAGAAGACAAATCTAAAATCTTTGGGGAGGGGAGAAAGAGTACACTTTTCTTTCCAATGGAATATAGAAAATGATTTAACATTAGTGCTTATTTTTGTATACTTGACTTTTTGTCAGTAAGTATTAATGCACAGAAACAAAAATAAATATATCAAAATAAAAATTTCAAAAGTATTTTGCTTTCTAAAATACTACTCCTTTCTCCACTGCCTTCTTTTCCCATAATTAACTGGATTCATAATTCAATTACTTTTAATAAAAAGGCTGATTTTGGAGTGTATCATTAAATATTGTAGAAACAGAAAACAGAGAAGAATAATTTTAAAAAGACATACCAATTATCCTAAGATGCCAAAAAAATAATAAATAAGATAATAAAAAGGATAGCTCAGTAGTATGAGTCAGAAAGCAAAATGCTTTCCATGTAAGTATAGGGGCCTGAATTTTAGAAAAAAAAATGTTGAGTCTTAGGTCTTGAGAAAATTCTCAGATCATAAGAGTGCTTATTACTCCTCCAGAGAACAAAGGATGTGAGCTTGGGTTTTAGTACCCACTTAAGACAGTTCACATTTACCTATATCAAGCTCCAAATTATTGTACGCCCCCTTTGGGGTACCTGCATACATATGGAATACACATACACACACACACACACACACACACACACACACACACACACACAAAATTCAATAAAATTCATTCAAAAGGCTGGTTATGATGGCATGTACTTACAATACAAATAGAGGGGGTTCAGACATAGGCAGGTTCCAGTAGATTACTGACTAGTTACAGTGGTTTGAATGAAAATGGCCCCATGGGCTTGTGTATTTGAACACTTGGTGCTCAGCTGGTGGACTATTTGGCAATTATTAAGAAATGTGGACTTGTTGAAGAAGGTGTCTCAGAATGAACACGTTTTGAAGTTTCCAAAGACTTACCCTGGTTCCAGTGTGTACTCTTTGCCTCCTCCTTATGGATAAAGATGTGAGCTCTCAGCTCTTCTACCACCCTGTTTGCATAGACTCTAAACCTTTGAAACTATAAGTAAAATTAAGCATTTTATAAGCTTTCTTGCTCATGGTCTTTTATCATAGCAGGAGAAAAAAAACTAGCCACTAGTTACTCTTATTTAATCGCTGATGATCAGAAAAATAAGAGAAATGGTCAATAATAAAATGTTTTCAGCACTTGAGAAATGACACCTGAGGTTGATCTTTGGCCTCTACATACACTTGACACATAGAAAAATACAAACACATACACATTAATTGTATTAGTCAGGATTCTCTAGAATTCAGATTTTATAAAATGAATCCAACGATTTAATAGAATAACAGGTTGTATCCAACAATGGCTGATTCTGAACAGAAAATCCAAGAATCTAGTAGTTCCTTAGTCCACAAGACTGATGATTTACTTGGTCTTCAGTGTAAGCTTCAATCATGATGACATAGGATAGAATGCTAGTGAATGCATGGACTTGCTGACAAGGAGAAAACAAGCAAACAAAGAATGAAACCTACCTTCCTCAATGCTCTTATATAGGTTTCCAGCAGAAAGTGTGGCCCAGATTAAAAAGGAATTTTCTAACTCAAATTATTGGATTAAATGTATGTCTTTCCACATTAGAATCTAAATTAAAGGAATATCTTTTCCCATTTCACATCATCCAGATTAAAGGCTTGTCTACCTACCTCAAACACCTGGATTAGAAGAGGATTGTCCTACTTCAAATTAATCAAAAGTCCCTCATTTACATACCCTCCATTTTTGAGTTTTAGGCAATTCCAAATATAGTCAAGTTGGCAACCAAATATAATCATCAAAAGTCCACTCTTTGCCAACTTGACAAACAATACGTGTTCACATATTAATTTCCAATAAAAACAATCATTAGGGTAGGTAATAATAATGCCTAAGCATTATATAAGTTCACATGTGTGATCACAATTGCATTATAAATTTAGACTAGGTGATAATATCCCTTGAAGAATATTCTTTTAGTATCCAAAACTTAAATGTGATAATCATTGCTAGTCTCTTAATAAAGAAATTGAGGAAAGAAAACAAAAATATCTGTACAAATGCATTCTTTCTTTCCTTCTTCTTCTTCTTCTTCTTCTTCTTCTTCTTCTTCTTCTTCTTCTTCTTCTTCTTCTTCTTCTTCTTCTTCTTCTTCTTTTTGAGACAGGGTTTCTCTTTGGAAACCTTCACGTAGCTTTGGAGCTTGTCTTGTAACTCACTCTATAGACCAGGCTGTCCTCAAACATACAGAGATATGCTCACTTCAGACTCCTAAGTGCTGGGATTAAAGACATGTACCACTACCACCCACCTACAAATAAATTCTTAATAAAGTACAGCAGAAACACTCCTGTCAACCATAATCCTCATTTCTGTAACTGGTCACAGGGCCTTTGCTAGTATTTATAACTACCCTTTGTTATTGCCCATTCTTTATTTCCTCCACCCTCAGCAAGAACCTCATTAGGTTTTGAACCCTAAAGAACCACTCTGTTTTCTAGAAAGTTCAGCAGTCACTTTTCCATGGGTCGTGCATGTCCAGGTCATAAAATATACCAACAAACTGTTTAGCCAAGAGCTGTTTCTTGCTCAGATTGCTAGCCTTGTCACATTGAAGGCAAATTCCAAAATGAGTGTCTTCAATGTCCATTAAACTCTGAAATAATTGGTGAAGCCAGAAGCAGACATGTTTCATTGTAGAGAAAAGTATAAGCTCTTAAAACATTTAAAGGCTATATTATGTAGGTCTTTGATGTGTTGAAGGTTATCTAATTGAGATATAGCTCTAGAAAAATCTAACTAACCTGACTAAAAATGTGATTATTATAGATGACTATCTATTAATCTTTATTTCTTAATTTCTTTATTATACATTGCATTTTTAAATGAGCTGCACAAACAGACAATACATTAAGCAAGAGCAGAAATACACATACACAGTTTAACAAAATCAACCATAAATATGTATCAATAGACCAAGATCCATACAATGCAAAATATTCATCTTTATATATCATGTCCTCCTTTAAATTGAAACAAACATTTAATTTGTGTGTAGTTTTTTCTAAACTGCATTCTGCTGTTTGTTGGATGAAGTAATTTTAGGATTTTCAGAGACCTTTCTGGTGAGGGGAGTCTTGTTCCATTGAACCGCATTAGCCTGGAAGAAATCCACAGATTCCTATCCTTAATGGAAACAAAAACAGAACCTTTTTTCAAAGTAATATATCATTAGACTCAAATTTTGGAATTCAAGATTCCTTTAAAATTTATTATTACATGTACTCACTCATAAGTGTTTTTTACATTGATAAGGATTAAATTTTATTATTGGTTAATATAAAATAAATAGAATATATATCATTTAATAAGAAATGAAGGAGAAAAATTATTATGTAAATGAAAGGATAAACAAAATCCAGAGATAACTGTGTATTTGTTGTTTAAGTGAATTCTATGAGAATTACAAAATTAACAGTTTTTACTACTGACAGAACTCTCTAAATTAGGTAGGTATGTATCTCAGTAGATTTTAAACATTTTTAAAGTTTTAAAACATAAAGACTTATACTTAGTAATACTTAAGTATTGTAGATATTATCTTTCACTCAGACAACACAGCATCAGCCTTTAGACAAATGCTGTTTTCATGTTTTCTAGATAGTTTTTATTTCTTGTTTCTAATCATTTATCATGGATACATTAGTATTTACTCACTGTAACCAGAGAGTAAATTTAGCTTAGCAGTAACACTAATTTTGTTTACTAATTTTTGAACTTATATGGACTCCTCAGCTTTTTAATTATTCATTCAAAATATCACTTCTTGGTTTATTATGAAACTGTTTATTCTCTATTTGTTTTTTCGAGACAAGTGTTTCTGGTTGTCTCGGAACTAACTCTGTCCTAGAACCAGGCTGACCCAGAACTCATAAAGATCAGTCTGCTTCAGACCCCCAGCCCTGGGATTAAATACATGTGGTACCACACCTGGCACTGTTTACTATCTTAAGAGAAATATCCAGGTGATGACGGTGCAGGCCTTTCATCCAAGAACTTGGGAGGCAGGTGGATCTCTTTAAGTTTAAGTCAAGTCTAGTAAAAAAGAGATAGTTTCAGGACAGACACCAAAGTTATTCAGAGAAACTGTTTCAAAAAATTTACATACATACATACATGCATACACACATATGCATGTATGTATGTATGTAAAATCCCTGAGTTTTGCATATGCCAATAGCTTTTAGAGTTCTTGTTTTTAGTTCCTTGTATGATTAATATCCAGGTTATCATCTAATTCAAATTCAACAGAAAATTTGTTCCTATTAGTGATTGCTACCAAACACTACTACTACTAACATATATTTTTTCATTAAAAATTTTCGCCTCCTCCCTGCCTCCCTTTTCTCTCCCCCTCCCCCCACTCCTCTCCCCCCACTCCCCTTTCCCTCCCTCTCCAGTCCAAAGAGCAGTCAGGGTTCCCTGCCCTGTGGGAAGTCCAAGGTCCTCCCCCCTCCATTCTGGTCTAGGAAGGTGAGCATCCAAACAGGCTAAGCTCCCACAAAGCAAGTACATGCAGTAGGATCAAAACCCAGTGCCATTGTCCTTGGCTTCTTATCAGCCTTCATTGTCTGCCATATTCAGAGAGTCTGGTTTTATCCCATGCTTTTTCAGTCCCAGTCCAGCTGCCTTGGTGAGCTCCCATTAGATCAGCCCCACCATCTCAGTGGGTGGGTGCACCCCTCGCTGTCCTGACTTCATTGTTCATGTTCTCCCTCCTTCTGTTCCTCATTTGGACCTTGGGAGCTCAGTTCCATGCTCCATTGTGGGTCTCTGTCTCTATCTCCATCCATCGCCAGATGAAGGTTCTATGGTGATATGCAAATGGATTGAAGACCTCAATATCAGTCTGAACACACTGAACCTGATAGAAGAAAAAGTGGAAAGTACTCTACAACATATGGACACAGGAGATCGCTTCCTACATATAACCCCAGCAGCACAGACATTAAGGGCAACATTGAATAAATGGGACCTCCTGAAACTGAGAAGCTTCTGTAAAGCAAAGGACACTGTCACTAAGACAAAAAGGCAACCCACTGACTGGGAAAAGATCTTTACCAACCCCGCAACAGACAAAGGTCTAATCTCCAAAATATATAAAGAACTCAAGAAACTAGACTTTAAAATCCTAATTAACCCAATTAAAAAACGCAGCACTGAACTGAACAGGGAATTCTCAACAGAAGAAGTTCAAATGGTCAAAGGACACTTAAGGTCATGCTCAACCTCCTTAGCAATCAGGAAATGCAAATCAAAACAACTTTCAGATATCATCTTACACCTGTCAGAATGGCTAAAATCAAAAACACCAATGATAGCCTTTGCTGGAGAGGTTGTGGAGTAAGGGGTACACTCATCCATTCCTGGTGGGATTGCAAACTTCTGCAACCACTTTGGAAAGCAGTGTGGTGGTTTCTCAGGAAATTCGGGATCAACCTACCCCAGGACTCAGCAATACCACTCTTGGGAATATACCCAAGAGATGCCCTATTATACTACAAAAGTATTTGTTCAACTATGTTCATAGCAGCATTATTTGTAATAGCCAGAACCTGGAAACAACTTAGATTGCCGTCAATGGAAGAATGGATGAAGAAAGCGTGGAATATATACATATTAGAATACTACTCAGTGGTAAAAAAACAATGACATCTTGAATTTTGCATGCAAATGGATGGAAATAGAAAACTATCCTTAGTGAGGTAACCCAGATCCAAAGAGATGAACATGGGATGTATTCACTCATAATTGGTTTGTAGCCATAAATAAAGGACATTGAGCCTATAATTTGTGATCCTACAGAAGCTAAATAAGAAGGTGAACCCAAAGAAAAACATAGTTATCCTCCTGGATATTGGAAGTAGACAAGATTGCCAGGCAAAAATTGGGAACTGGGGGGTGGGGTGGGATAGGGGAAAGGGGAGATGGGGAGAAAATGTAAGAAGGGAAGGATGGGGAGAGCTTGGGGGAATGGGATGGTTGGGATAAAGGAAGGGTAGATACGGGAACAGGGAAGTATATAGCTTAATTAAAGGATCCATCTTAGGTATGGCAAGAGTCTTGACTCTAGAGGGGTTCCCAGGTGTCCAGAAAGATGTCCCCAGCTAGGTCCTTGGGCAGCTGAGGAGAAAGAGCCTGAAATGGCCCGATCCTATAGCCATACTAATAAATATCATAAGTGGCTTAAACATAAAGCAAAGAACAGCCTACAAATCACAATCTCAGAGAACTTAGATAACAATGAGGACACTAAGAGAGACATTCATAGATCTAATTTACATGAAAAGTAGAGAAAGGCAAGATCTCCTGAATAAATTGGGAGCATGGGGACCTTGGGGGAGGGTTGAAGTAGTGGGGAGAGGCAGGGAGGGGGGCAGAAAAAATGTAGAGATCAATAAAAATCAATAAATAAAAGATATTAAAAAAATTCTGTTCGTTTAGCTTAGCAGGCCCCCAGTCAAATGTATCTCTGCATTTAGCCCATTAAGTTAAAAACAATTTAAAGAAAAGACAATAGTATACACAATCCAAACTCTCTGTGTGTTTTCCATCTTCACATGGCATTTTTTCTAATACTTCCTAATATTTATTTTCTCTACTTCTTTAATTTATATCTCTCTGTGTACTTAAATCTTTGTTTTGTTTTTTAAAATTATTTCTTTCTCTAAATACCTATATCCATTTTCTTTTTTTTCTTAAGCCTACATAGTTTTATTAAACACACTGTGATTCATTCAGATGTTTATTTCTGTATGAATATGTCTTTATTGTATATCTTACATCTTTTTTGATCACTGTTGTGAACTGTTAAGTAGGCATAGTTTGGACCAGAGCAACCGCTTTGACTTGGTTCTAACCTGCTCAGCTTTCCGACATTGCAGGTCTGCTTACTGCCAGCTCTGGGGGCCATACTTACCACCCCAACTCTAGGAGGCAATTGTCCCATGCCACCACCAACTAACTTGCAGCACACTACCCACAAACCCCTTTCATGTGCTTAGCCTCCTGAAAGAGCCAGTGAAATTCATGCTGACAGCATGAACCAGAAAACCATCTCTTAAAGAAGCCATGTAGTTTTTGCTGCCAATGCTCAGTCAGGAAACTTTGTCTTAAAGGATCCATACCTCTGCTCCCTGCCAACACACAGAGCCTATCTGAAAAAAAAAATGTGGCTACCAAGAAGCTGTGCTTGGCTCCCATTTTTGTGGGTCTAGAAGCCCTACAGGTAAGGATTTGGTGCTGTCTCCTTCAGCAACTACAGGGCATCTCTCTGAGTTCACCTACATTCTCTTTCTCTATTTGGATTTCCCACCATTCTTTACTCTGATAAGCCATTGCCTGAAACAGCTTTACTAATGAACCAATAAAAGCATGCCCACCATCTGGGGCATGGATCTACATTAGAGCTAAAAAAAAAAGTATAAGAAAAAAAGAATCTCGTGGTGATGCATAGATTAATAGAAATGGATTAATTAAATATGTAAGAGGTAACTAGGAATACAACTAAGCAACTGAGCAAACAGTGTTGCAATTAACATAGTTTCTCTGTGATTATTTGGGTTGGTCTGGTCAGCCAGGAAATGGTAAAGCAGTCTCTATTTACAGCCATGTAATTGGTACTGTAACTATCATTTCAAAAGATCATTTCATCGTTCTATCGGTCCAGTTGCTTCAGGATGGTGGTGAATATGCCAAGACGAGTGGATTCCATAATCAAGACCTGCTGTTGCACTTTCCTGACTGTGAAGTGAGTTCATTGGTCAGAAGCAGTACCATGTGGAATACCATGAATTAAGCATTCCTTAAATCCATGGATGACAGTTTTGTCGGAAGCACTATCTGCAGGAAAGGCAAATCCCTATCCAGAATAATATCTACTCCAGTAGGGACAAAGCATCTTCCTTTCCACAGAGGAAGTGGTCCAAAGTCCTCAACCTAACACATGAGGGTGATAGCTGGCAACACTGGGAATGATGTCATATACGGGGTTCTGCGTTGGTCTTTGTTGTTTGCAGGACTGGTACTCAGTAGCAGCTGAAGTCAGGTCAGACTTGATGTGATTCTTTCGAGTCTATACATAACCCTATCTCTGCCACCATGGCCACTTTGCTTACTTTGTCATTATTCCGCAATGACAGGAATAGCTGAGGAAAGAGTCTGATTTTCCACAGAATGGGCCATCCTATGTACATAATTGAACTCCTCCTCAAGTGAAGTCACCTTCCGATGAGCATTTTTAGGGAACACAAATATCTTCACATCCCTTGTCCTTTTGGGGACATGTATCCACATACTTATTTCCCAGATGTCTTCCTCACCAATTTTCTGACCATTCTCTTTCCAAGTCACTCACTTTCCAGATAAGCTCTTGGTTGTGGCCCATGAATCAGTGAACAACTGCATTTCAGAACATTTACCTTTCTATAAAAGTATGACCATGTGTACTCAATAAATTTCTGTCCATGTTGAAGATTTCCCTCTACCATTGTTTTTAGTATTGTCTCAGGAATGTGGTCAAGTTGCAGATGTCCACTTCTGTGTGGTAACTGCGTAACTGATGCAGAACCATCAGTTGGTTGGATTTATTTCCCGTCCTTGATGATCATATGTGTTACTAATGAGTTCAACATGGTTGCCACCTCCTCCTCACTTGGTCTAATCAGCATAATGTCATTAATATAGGGCACCAAAGTGATATTTTGTGGAAGGGACAAACAGTCAGTTATGACACAGGGCTTAGTGTATCCTTGAGGTAAAACTGTGAAGGCACATAATGCTGGCCTTACCAACTAAAAGAAAATTGCTTCTAGTGGTCCTCGTGGACAGGTACTGAGAAAAAGGTGTTTGTTAAATATTACCACAGCTGCATACTATGTACCAAGAGATGGGTTGATTCACATTAGGGATAGCAGTTACAGTTATACTCACTACCTGGTGGGGTCTTTAATAGTCAACTGTCATTCTCCATGATCCATCTGTCTTCTGAAACAGTCAGATTAGAACGTGAAAGAGGGATGTGGTAGGAACCACCATGCATGCATCTTTCAAGTCCTTGATGGAGGTGTTAATTTCTGCAATTCTTCTAGGGATGCAATATTGTTTTTAACTCACTATTTTTTTTTACCAAAGGAAATCTAAAGGCTTCTGTTTAGTCTTCCAACCATAATAGCCCTCACTCCAAAAATCAGGGCTCCAATGTGAAAATTCAAATAATTTTCCAAGTATATCTCTGAGCCAAAAGTGCTTGAACCCAACCTCAGCTGAGTCCAAAGCATGCCATTGAACTTGTAAGAATATTTTTAATTGCAAAGTTACCTATCTCAGGATTTCTGTTGGAGCAATAGAAAACTTACAGTCACACAAATATATTGATAAAAATTCACAGAGTTTTCATGGTATTTAGCATTACTTAGTTTGTTACATTACACAAGCATTACTAAGTGTCCATCTTGTATCAAACATGATTAGGGATACTGCATATCTATATGGGATATGTAAATCGAGACACTGCATTTAGAATTTGTTTTGTAGAGAGAATAATCGTGTAAGTCAGGAAATGTCCAGGTAAGTTCACATGGTATACATTACATCATTAAGACAAAACAGATTATACTATGTAACAAGAAGACTCTCAATTAAACACTTAGCAAAGTTCTCTTTCATTAGTTGACATTGGCTGAACTTACATGACGGACCATTACAAAAGATAGAGCTATTCATCAAAATTTTCTAAAAGGAACAAAAATTTAACTTTTCTAAATGTCACACTTGTGGAAGGTGAGACAGAGAATGTGGATTCTGTGACTAACTCACGTTTGATTTTGGAAGCCCACAGACATTTTGAAACCTAAAGTCACTAAAGAAATGTCACTTATTTTGCAATAGATAATGGAAAGGAAACCTGGCCCTTCATCTATAAAGTAAGAATAATATTGCATTTTCATACATGACTTTTTTTCAAGTAGAGAGGAGCTGATGCATATGTCATCTATGCACAGAGCTAGCAACATGAAAAAGAGGATTCATTGGATTCACTTGGATTTGAAGTATGAGGCTGGGGCCAAGCTTTAGCACCTCATCTAGATTTCACAAGGTATTTGATGGCATGTAATTGTTATCTACCATTGTGGTTAATGGTTTGGATAAAAAATATGACAGATGACAGATTCTATAAGGCATCAAATGGGTTACAAGCAGGAAAGTGAGCCAGGCTGACTTGTAGATGTTATTGCCCCTGGAGCAGATTTAGATTTAACACTGTACTGAGCATTCATGGACAAATTTGTGACACAGATCAATTAACTACTTTGTATAGTTTTTGCTTCTTTTTACAGGGCTGTGAATTATATCATTATTCCTTTACAGATTTTTTTTTTTCTACAGGAGCTATATTTTAACTGAATGTGTTTTTAGCAGATGTGTGCATAACTCACTTTTTACAGCCTCAGAAGGAATGATAAAAACACAGCACCATCCACTGTTTCCCTCACATTTTGCTTTTGTATTTTTATTTCCACTATGTAACTGTAAGCTAGACTTGATCAAATGGCATAATAACAGATTAAGAAATCTAAGGATAACTAGATTAACTAATTAGGCAAACTAATAGGAATAAATTTATCCATTTTTCACTTCCATGAGTTAAAACACTTAGGATGTCACTCACTAGTTGTGTGGATTTTTCTGCTTGCCTGGAAAATATTCATAAACATTATCATGAATTTAATGCTCTGACACATAGTTTTTGTAGTCATGTCTAATTGTATTATCTAAAAGCATGTGGAATCTAATGTGCATTGAAATTGAAATCCAATGTGTACTATATTATCTAATATACACATTGTTTTATTCAAAGGTAGAAAAATATTAAAGTGACTGAACATTTCCTACATTGCCATTTCATAACACATTATCTACTTTCAATTTGTAAGTAAAGAGATTTTTCTTTAAAAATGTAACTATTTGGAAATTCTAGCTTAAAGTCACACCAGACAGTTCTGTGACTATGAGTTAAAGACAAATAAAAAGTTTCACTTTGGTTTATATTGAAAGAATTATGTAAATCTATGAGATAAATTACTGAATAAAAATAATCCTCCATGGAGTTTACAAACCATTATTTATATGCCTGGGAAAAATCTAAAACAAGGAATATATAAGTAAATAAAATGATATTAGATTAAAAATTATGAAATAATATCACAACTTATTGGAGCATTGTACATTTCAAAAAACACCAAAGAGGGTCATGTTACCAACTATATTCTAAGCATAGAAAAATTAGGACATATTTTGTCTGATCCCATCTTTGTCAGTAATTTAAAAGTTAATGATATGCTTTCAAGAATTTCATTTAATCTGTCTATGATATAGATTATTCATATGTAAAAAGTTCTGATGTTTGCCAATTTTTTTAATACCCCATGGTGGTATATTTGGTATTGTCACTTTGCACTAAAAAAGATCAAATACGAAACTTTATTCTATCGCTCAAATCTTTGAGCTCATAGCTGGAAACTGAGCCTGTAGGTACTAATACCGTATTAGTATTCTAGGACTCCCACGGCAACACACCCAGACTCAATTGCCTGTCCAACTATTTTTGCAGGAAGGTATGAGCCTGTCTGGTATTTGCAGCATCTCTCCTGGGTTTCCTGATCATTGTCATATCACGGTGGCCTGTTCATCTTTTCTCTATTCACACATGTTCTAGTACTCCTACAGCAAGTACATCAATCTTACCAAGTTAGGGCCCCACTCTTATGGTATCTGATGCCTTTATCATCTCTTTAAGAGACCTTTTCAAAAAGTCACTTAGCAAGTTATGGATTTACCATCAGAATTTGAGGTGATATAATTCTGGTATAGAAACATACTTAAAATAAACCTAATTTACAAATTATGTTGTATAACTTTATGACTGTATATGTTTACAGATGTCTTTACATATATCCATGTACAAGTATGTTCTTCACATTATAATTGTATATTCATGTACTTATGTACAAACATACTTATTTTTGGTATCAAGTTAGAATTTACTAATTGATTATGCTGAGATTCTTATGTATTTATTACTTATTAAATTTGGTATACAGTTCTTAATTTCATATATTCAAGTATTAAAATATATTAAAGAAAATGGAATAATAGAAAATGTGGAAAAAATCCCAACCCACAATACATAATTCATTACTAAATGTAGCCCTTATTTGCACACCTTATTTATGTATGTATTATATCAAAACAATATAGAAAGTGTACAGCTAGCTAATCCAGTGATAAAAATCTATCAAAATACTTTTTTTTCATGTCTTCTTATGTAGTCTCATATCTGCCAGAGATTCTGGGCAAGGAATCCTCACCCTGCACTCCATAATAAAAATATTGTTGAGACTGTTTCCAGTGAGTGTTGATATCTTTCTTAATTGTGTTACTTTGTAAGAAGCCATAGCTTTAGTTCATTAGAATGCACAGGTATTCGTTCTGTCTTCACAACACTTCACGAACAACAATTTTGTGACTATGTTTGTATTCACCGAGTTTCAAATGGAAGATTTTGCTAATGTTCTCCTTAGCTTACACACTTCTGAGATATCTCCTCCAGAGATGGGGAATGTCTATAGTCAGGGAAATAGTGTTGTTTCTAATTGTTGAATGGTGATGGCTATGTCAAAATTCAAGTTTAATTCACAATCTTTTTGTTTCTCTCTCTCTCTCTCTCTCTCTCTCTCTCTCACACACACACACACACACACACACACACACACACACATATGTAGAGAGAGAGAGTAAAGTTCAAAGGAGATAACCTTTCTGAATGAAATGAGGAGCACAGCAGAAGGCCCAGCACAAGAGGACAAAAATAGATAGCATCAAAGTTCTGGCAGTAGTCCCAGTTCTCATCCAAATAAAGTCATATCTCAGGGGATCTTCTTCTTTCTGGCAAGCAGGGTTGGCTAATGAGTAATTATATTTCCAATTTCATGCTATCATCACAATTTGCACATTGACTGTAACCTGTATTATGTAAATTGTCCTTGAAACGTGTCTAATGTAGAAATTTAAATTTATAGTATTGTCCACAGGCTGCGATTTATGACCACATAAACCCAAAGATCTCTGCAGTAAGTTTTATTCAGTGACTCTTGCAGAAAAACAGAACATCAGGTGGAAGACAAACTTCAGTTTTGATCAATGCAGTTCAAACAGGGTTCTTTTTTTCAACTTTTAGTTGTAAATTTCATTATATTTGCTTCACTATAAAATATATAAAAGAAAAATCATACACAAGCAAACTTGGTGCAAATACTTCAGATACTTATATTATGTGCATACACATACATAAAGAGATGTAACAATAATAATTAAGAAAACAAATGGGTATCATGGGGGGAGTTGGAGGAAATAGTGAGGGGAGAAATGATGTAACCCTATTGTAACTAAAAGTATATCTTATAAATTAAGACAGAATATCAGATATATGTATTCTTACCAAGTCAAATTTCAGTAACATCATTCAGCCGTATAAGCCATGTCTTTAGTTGTCTTTCAATAACTGACTTTGAGTTGTATCTTTAAAACAATTTGTGCTTTGATAATATAATATATACATATTTCACTCTGGTTACTCACTTCCCTATCATGTCTTATTCCCTCCCCATAACCCCAGTCAACTTCCCTGTTACTTTACCTGAACCTTTCCCATATTTATGACTTTATGTTTTAGTGTGTGGAACAATTACTTTAACCAATGCTAGTTGTATAACATTAGATTGCAATTATGACTTGGAACCTGATGGAATCACCTGTACATTCACAACTCCCCACTTTTCCTGAATCTGCTAGTAATAAATAGTTCAGTAAGGCTGGGTAGAGCCCTTGCATCTCTCCTCTGTCCAAGCCTGATTGTGGATGGGCCCATTCTTACACAGAACCAGAGCAGCATCCATAGCTCCTATGAGTTCATGATCACAATGGCTCTGCAGAACTTCTCCTTATCATTCAGGTCTTACATTCTTTCTATCCCCTCTTTCAGTGTTCCATGATCTTGAGAGGAATGGTCTTGTTTAGGACCGGGAAAGCATTCACGGCTTACTCTCTAGACCAAGTGTATTTAAGAGTGTCTATACTCATTCCCATATACTGAAAAGAGAAGCAGTTGTCTGTGGGCTCAATATAAATGGAAGGCATTTTGATGCTATGCCATTCTAGCTAAACAACTGTATTCTGCCCTCTGCTTATGACAAGGGGTTTATGGCCTTCCTTGATAAAATTTTTACTTAATTAGGTGTTCATTTGCTTACTGTGAAAGATATATGTACATCATAGCATGTCTATGGACGACAGGAGATAACTAGTGGAGGTGAGTTCTATCTACCCACTATGTAGGTTCCTGGCATTGCATCCAGATCATCAGCTTGAAGCTGAACTTATTCATCTCTCCAATTCTTCACATCTATCTATAATCTATCTATCTATCTATCTATCTATCTATCTATCTATCTATCTATCTATCTATGTGTTAACAAGATTACAGTTCTAGGAACGGCTTCTTGGCCAGTGTGGAATTGGATACCACCATAACTATAGTACTACTATTGCTTACATAGGCATTTCTAGCCTTGCAAATTACCCTTGTACTTTATAGTGATCCCAGGATGGTTAGACTTTGATACCTCGTCTCCTCTAGCGGCTTGCATAGCACCCTCTAGGACTAAAGAAGACTGACCGCATTAAGAAAGCTTTGCAGCTCATTTCTAGCTTGATTTGTTTATATAATGCAAATAGATCATGGTGCCTTCAGTAATGAATTTCATCATCGATTTTTGCTGGGCAAACAAGAGTAATAGCAAAGAATCTGTATCATCTCTTAGGCCTCCTTGACTGAAAGTCATAAGCATTAGCTTTGTTTTGTTTTCCCATGGCTTGAAAGAGCAGTTTTATCTAGTATGCATGGTATCTCCTTCCAGATTCTGTAACATATGGAAATGATGACTAGTCTCAACAGAGAACGTCACATGCTGTTCATTAGTGCCTGCTATAGGATAAAGATGCAAAGGAGATCAATTATAATTCCTCCTTTATTAATGGTTCTTACACTGTTCCACTTCAGGATCCTGCATATATATCTAATAAATAACAATGATATGCAAACAAAAAGTGAATTCTCCCATGTTACTTGTACATTTAAGTGATAAAAGCATTAAGAAACTATAACAAACATTTGTGAAACAAGTCATTGGAAGTTTGTGATTTCTATATAAATGTTGCTCTGGAGTTGGAATTATTGACTTTAATTGCTAATGTTAGGTGACAAATAAAATGTGTATTTGTTTGGCTAATCTAATATAATAATATTTAATATAATCATTAGTTAAATGATAAAATATTTTTTAAAAGCAAATATGCACATTAAAGTCCTCAAACTGTTATTCACTTTCCTTTGAAATTATGACCCACCAGTTAGCATGATAAATTTTTTTATCATGAGTTCATCTGCCTGTTCACTAAAAGTCAATAGTCATTACCCCCTTATCATGGTTGAAAGCCACTTTGAGTAGCTTACATGAACTGAGCAGATGAAGAAGGTATGCAACTCAAAGTCTTGGTAAAATCTCCAGTTAGCAAAATGTTGAACAAGGCAGAGAAATGTGGTCACATCATTGTATGAATTTCATATTTATGTGGAATTGAAAGTTGTAGCACATGCCATTGATAAACCACATCTGATCATCCATGGCATCCTTCCTTTGGAAACCTTTACACCATGGCAAGAATTGAATTCAATGTATCCTTATGGCATAGATTATCACAGGTATGTCATGAGTTCCTGAGACTGACTTGTGTCTCACCCAAGATATAATTTTAAGTGCCTCATCCACATTAAAATCTAAGAAAGAATACAAAAATGTACTCTGTGCCCTAGACAAAATGGCCCTAGCAGATCTAGTGAAATTCCATTTCCTTTTAGCACTTGAAATATTTCACTCAAGAAAAATATAATGTGTCAGGAATCCAGTAAAAACTTCTTAAATACATATGAAGTTTAAAAGTAATGAGGGAGATGGAGTCCCAACCAACCATCTCTTCTCACCAAATGAAGCTTCTAGGACTGAAACTTGTTACATCCAAATGAGTAGTCAACCAAAGGGGTTCCAAGAAAATCCCTAAACAACCAAGGCTGTTGCCATACTATAGGTTGTTTTATGCAAACCAACAGCAAGGTCCAATTGCTGAAGACAAGATCTACACACCTCAGCGAACATGGAGAAGTCAGGCAAATGCCTACACAGAATGTTTATTTTACATAGTCTAGTATCTCTTCTTACAGGAAT